>NW_020954604.1:8052913-8532009 GCF_900497805.2 Vombatus ursinus | reverse complement strand
TTCCTTCCTTCCTTCCTTCCTTCCTTCCTTCCTTCCTTCCTTCCTTCCTATCTATCTACATGCACACAATATAATAGCACCTATCTTTCAGGGATGTGAGGATTTTTAAAAATATAATTACGGGTTTTTTTTTACACTATCCAGCATAACCCCTTTCATATTTCTTAATAAATTTTGAATTGACTTTAAATGATTTGAGATTAGGTCTTTAGAAGCTACTCTTTTTTATTTTTTCAATTGCAAATCATTTAAGCCCTTACTGTCTACCAGGCACTGTACTAAGCATTAAAAAAAAAAAAAAAGCAAAAACAGTCCCTGCTCTCAAATGTGCCCTGCACATGTTTTTTAAATTAATTAATTTATTTATATTTAGTTTTCAACATTCACTTCCATAAGATTTTGAGTTCTAAATTTTCTCTCCCTCTCCTCCCCTTATCCCAAGACGGGGTGCAATCTGATATACGCTACACACACACACACACACACACTCATATTAAACGTATTTTCACATTAGTCATATTGTAAAGAAGAATTAGAACCAATGGGAGGAACCACAAGAAAGAAGAAATAAAACAAAACAACAAAAGAAAAGGAGAGCAAATAGTTTCCTTCTATCGGCATTCAGATTCCATGGTTCTTTTTCTGGACGTGGATAGCATTTTCCATCATGAGTCTTTTGGAGTTGTCTTATATCATTGCATTGCTGAGAAGAGCTAAGTCTATCAAAGTTAGTCATTGCACAGTGTTGCTGTTACTGTGTACAACGTTCTCCTGGTTCTGCTCACTTCACTCAGCATCAGACCATACAAGTCTTTCCAGGTTTTTCTGAAGTCAGCGTGTTCATCATTTCTTATAGCACAATAGTATTCCATCCCATTCATATACCACAACTTGCTCAGCCATTCCCCAATTACATTCAACTTGTTCAGCCATTCCCCAATTGATGGGCATCCTCTCAATTTCCAATTCTTTGCAACTACAAAAAGAACTGCGATAAATATTTTGTACATGTGGGTCCTTTTCTCATTTGTATGATCTCTTTGGGATACAGCCCTAGAAGTGCAATTGCTGGGTCAAAGGGTTTGCATAGTTTTATAGCTGTTTGGGCATAGTTCCAAATTGCTCTGCAGAATGGTTGCATCACTTCACAACTCCACTCTATTAGTGTTCCAATTTTCCCAAATCTTCTCCAACATTTATCATTTTCCTGTTTTGCCAAGTTGGCCAATCTGATGGGTGTGATGTGGTACCTCAGAGTTGTTTTGATTTGCATTTCTCTAATCAATAGTGATTTAGAGCATTTTTTCATATGACTATAGATAGCTTTAATTTCTTCATCTGAAAACTGCCTGTTCATATCCTTTGACCAGTTATCAATCAAAGAAGGATGTGAGGATTAAAGAGATAATATTTGTAAAGCATTTAGCATAGTGCCTGGCATATAGTAGATGCTTCCTCTTCCTAATTAATGCTTCCTCTATTGTGAAATCCAGAATCCTTTTCTCAGTCCTCCTCTTTCTTGAACACTGTAGAGTTTGATAGTATTGACTGCTTCTTCATATTGGCTATCCTCTCCTTACAGAGTTTCTGTAACACTTCTCTCTCCTGGTCTTCTTTGTAACTGTCTGATGGCTCTCTCTCAGCCTCCTTCACTGAATCATCATCCAGAAAAGCCTGATAATCGTAAGTGTCCCCCAGTGCACTGTCCTGGTCCGTTTTCTCTGCGTATTCTTTCTTTGTGATCTCATCAGGTTCTGTGGGTTTACTCTGTGCAGGTGATTTCCAAATCTACTTATCCAGTCTTCAGATTTCTTTGGAGCTCAAGGTCAACCAATCACCTGCTTGAAATTTCTACGTGAAGGTGCTATAGGTATCTCAAACTCAACATATCTAAAACAGAATTCATCATCTTTCCCTCAAAAATTCATCCTTCTTTCTAACTTCTCTAATGCTTTCGAAGATACTACTATCTTTCTAGTCACCCAGATTCCCAAGTTATGGGAAGGCCATTTTCAATTCTCCTTTCTTCCTCATTCCCATATCCATTCAGTGGCCCATTAATTCTACCTCTGTAATATCTATCATTTCCCTCCTTTACTTTACACTCTTAGAACCACAACCTTAGTTCAGGCTAGCACCTGAAATACTGCAACAGTCTCTCCTGTCTCAAATCCTTCTCATTTCCAATGTATCCTCTACACAGCTACCAAATTTTCCTAAAGCACAATTCTCCATTACTGACTCTTGTTCAACAACCCTTAGTGGCTCTTTTTTATCTCAATGATAAAAATCAAAGATAGGGTCCTTAGCCAACTCCAGGCAAACTTTCCTTATTTATCATGCCTAACCTAAATTCCTTGGTCAGTATATTAACTATTAGATTGTAAGCTCTTTGAGGGCAGCAACATTTTTTTTGACCAATTTCTGTATCCTCAGCACTTAGCACAGTGCTTGGCACATAGTAGGTACTTAATAAATGTTTACTGATTGATTATCCTAATGAGATAAGGAGATCCTAACCAACTACTTCCCCAAGAAGACTTGATCATTCTATAGCATAAAGCTATTATGAGTCCAACTATGCTTCGACAAAGGACTTTCTAGGAAAGAAAACTTACCTATAGAGAAAATTTGTGTTTATATGTATGTGTATGCACATGCGTGTATGCATGCATGTGCCCAAGTACACACCACATATAAAGAAAAGGCTGGAAAGAGGAACTGTAAAATATGATTGAGGATCATCCCTGGTGGAAGGAACTGGAAAGTTCAAATGCCAAATTTTACAGTTGAAGAAACTATCGCCTAGACAGGGGAAGTATCTTGATGAAGGTCATGTAGGCAGTAAGTAGTAAAGCCCATATTTGAATTCAAATCCAAATCTATTTCTCTTTTCACTACACTATGCTTGGATAATAATTAATCCTATTTTCATATTGTAATTAATGTTTATCTTTCACAGCTCTTCCTGAAACAGTGGTCAAGGTCCTATTCACAGCTGGCAAAAAAAAAAAAAATCCCCAAATAAAAGAGTATGAAGACATGAAGATCATCCAAGTAAATACACGTTCTAAGGTGACTGCCAGGTCAGAGGATAAAAGTTTTCAAACAATAGTCAGTTTGTGAAGATTACCGAAAATTGGGTTCACATAAACTTCAACTTAAAAAAAAAAATCAAAGGGCAAGTGTTTCTTTTATTTCCATCAGCTTACTTGATCAATAACAATAAGGTCATCATAGCTTGATTATACACATTTTTAAAAAGGTCAGGGAACCAACCTAACCTTGAAGTCTGTGAGACTAATTGGAATTTTTAACTTAACCTTTATGATGTAGTTCAGAACAAACCTTAATGACTCTAAGATCGAAACTGTTTACAGGAATTGTGGAAAAGAATAACTTCCTATTTGATAATAATGGCTATTAATATGTAATAACTGAAAGCTTATAAAACTATACAATTTTAAAATATTTAATATTTTATTATTATATAACATATAATGTAATATAAAATATTAATATTTTTAAATCAAAGCTTAAAAAAGTCACTTGAGCTATTATTTTCCTGAATGATAAACTGAACTAAAATTTACTTGATTTTTTAAAAAATGTAACTTAAATAAAGAATGACAGTTCATACTGATAGAGCCCTTACAGATTTACCAGGTGCTTTTCTCACAACAACCCTGAGTGGTATGTAGTAAAGATATCATTAACACTGTTTTACAGATGAGGAATTCGAGATTCAGAAAGGCTGTGACATATCTCTGACCATACAGATAATAAATGTCAGAGTTAGATCACAGAAAATCATGGGAATGCAGATTGAGAACTTGAAAGTTCCTCAAAGGCCATCTAGTACAACCCTCTGATTTAATATAAATTTATATTTTGTATTTTATAGATTAGGGAATTGAAGCTCAGAGAGTAAAAGTGATTTACTCAAGGTTACAGAGCTGACAAGGGAGGGATTTAAACCCCAGGCTGAGGAATCCAGAGACAGCAACCTTCCCACTATACCATATTGCCTTTGAACTCAGGTATTTTGATCTCAAGCTCAGCACCAAGAGAGGAGACCTTTGCCCTGCTCGACTCACAGTTCAGATCCTCATGTGTCTGTCTTATGTCTGTCCCCTCTCCCACGTGTCCCTATCATCTCTTATCTGTGCACAACACCTCTTCTTCCTCTTCTCGGTTCCAGTCAGGCTTCCACATGGCTGGCTGGACTCCAACATGACTGGCCTGGCCTCAGTGGCTCCCCTTCCATCTATCCTTTCCCTAAATCCATGGGCAAACTTACACTATGTAATGACTTTATGTAGAGGTTGAAGGACTAGTCCATTTATGTAAAGCAAGATCTGTCTGTAGATGTTAAGTGACTTGCCCAGGGTCACACAGTTCAGTAAGCATCTGAGGTTGGAACTGAACTCAGATCTTCCTGACTCCAGGCCCAGTCCTCTGTCCCTTGGACCACCTGCTGCCTCTAGCCATTACAGCTTCATTTGGTTCAACATCTTCTTCTCTGAAAATGTAAATACCTTGGGAAAGGTTAAACCTTAATGGTAATTATTTTAATTAGATGACAAAAATGCTTTTTTTTCTTAGCACTCAGTTGAAGAAACAACTTTTGGTGAACAGAACTAACACAGTAAAAAGAGAAGGGGAAAGAAGTATTCATGGAGAGCCATATGTGATGAGTGAAATAACATTCTATATTGGGTCATTCCGTACAAGGCAATATATATTCTTACCAAATTAATCAACTGGGTATGAACAATATCTTCTACTAAGACCGCTGTTTCATGAAGTGGCCTTCTAGCATCCCCTAAAGAAAACCTAGAAACAAACAAATAAACAACTATTAAAATAAAATAAACACAAAGGAATTTGAAAAATAGAGAGTCTTGCTTTGCTTTGGGGTGAGAGGGTTGGAAACCAGTCAATATTATAGCACATGAAGCAATTTAACAAATTTAACATTTAGTAATATGTACAAGGTATTGGACAGTTTTCTTTCATCCTAAACTTAATTTACACATTCTAAAATGGCATACTGTTCTTCCTTGAAGACATCAATCCGCATAAGCAGAGTAGTTCCAGTTATTTATGTTGTTAGTATTTCTTCCGAAAAGGTGCTAAGTACAGTCCAATCCAACAAGCAGTATCTCCATATGTGCAAGGCGTTAAGGACACAAACACAAAAGAAAAAAAAATAGCTCTTGTTCACTCTACAGGGAGACAGTGGAAGAGGCATAAAATGTAAACATATAAGTACATAAATGAGTATAGGTGGAAGGAATGATCACTAACAATTAAGACTGATCATAGTAAGTAGACCAGGCATTAACCCTTAACAGAAGGCAGACTGGAGAAGGGAAGGATTTAAAGGTATGGGGATAGTATGGGCAAAGACAAAAGTCGTTTTACTCACACCAAAAATGTGAATATCAGCAGTAAAATGTACATAGAAAGCAGGCCTCAGAACCTGTCTTTGACCTATGTGGGTTGGGTGACTCTGGACAACTCACCTAACTTCTCAGTGACCCAGATTACTCAAAAGAATAGAAATTGTAGAAAAGGTCGCATAGATACTTGCGGTGAACAACTACTCATAAGTATCTGTTCTTTATACATACTAATAGAATATAAACTCCTGAAGCTAGAGAACTTATATTTCATCTATATTGTGTACCTTTGAAAATTTTTTCTCTTCTAGCATATGGTATAGTGCTTTGTACACAGTAAGAAATAAATGTTAACTGAATGCTTGAATGAGAGAATGAATATATGTTGATCATTTGTTAACTTAATTTATTAAGTTGTTGGTAATTTAGTTTTTGTTCTCCCGTGATTTTTCTCACACTATTTCTGCCAATTTCTTCCCCACATTTGGAAAGCTAGATACTGGCAAAAGAAAAATGAAAACTGCTATACGTAGCCACAGTTGTTTCATTTTTTTCAGTGCAAATGTGTTCAGCATTTTTAAGCCACAGAAAGTATTTGAATTATTGCCTTCCCACCAATCATTGAAATGTAGGCTTACTTATACTAGTCTTGAAAATAACATAGCTGACCCGCTGATCCATTGATAGCCATGTCTTTCTCTAGTGCCTGTGGCATATCTACCACCATAGTGGACATCTGAGATATTTGTGAGATATCCTTTTGCTGGCACCTTTCCCTGCTTCTCTTCTCAGTCTGATAATACTCTTTGGCTATTTCCTTTGTATTTCTCCATCACTATCCCAGTCTGCTTTCTTGAACTGGCCCACAGCCTGTGTTTCCTCTGCCTCCATCCTTGATACTCTACCATACTTCCCCTAATTTTAGACACAGAAGGAAGGGCTGTGATTCTGGTGGCAGTGGTGGATGGCAAATAAGTGAAGCCAGAGAAGGAGACTTGGACTCTGGATACATAACCAGCAAAAGCACTATGATCATCCTTAACTCTTAAATCCTCATCCTCTGCTCCGGGGAGCATCATCTCAAGTCAACCACTTGCCAAATGTCTTAATGACCACTTGTTTAGCCTAACACTCTAATACTGCTTCTCCTTTACTGAGTGGATGACAGCTGCTTAAAAACCTGAGACCATTTATAAGGTAAGATGAGACTCCTTTCTTTTACTTGCATGCTTCCATTTAGAAATGGGATCCCCCATGCTGAATGCAATCATGGGTTTGTGTTCCAATAGTCTATAAGAACTTAGAAGTGAAATTCCACCCATTAAGGCCCAACTCAAATGCTACCTCCTTCAAAACATTTTGCTTGGTCTCCTGAGTAAATAATGCTTTCTACTGCCTTTGGATCCACAAAGGAGACTCAGTTCTCTCCTGTAATTATCAGATATAATTTTGTATGACAGCTGTATATGTCTTATCCCACTAATAGACTGTGAACTCCATGAGGGGAGGGGTCCTGGCTTATTAAATCTTTTGATCTCTTGTACCAACTAATTGAGGACTCTGTATATATTAGGCACTTAATAAATTAATTGTTAAAGTTCAGTTTCAGGACAATATAGGGCTATGTCTGCTTATGATTTCAGAGGCCAATCACCCTGTTTACACTAAAATAAAAAATCAAAATGGATCAGAATGTTTGGACTAGCACTTGAACCGACCTTCTAGGTATTCTATAAGGTGGCTGAAATGGGAATGGGTGGGCAGAGGTAAAGAGTAAATTGTTACATGATGGAAAAAATAATGAAAAGTTCAGCTATAAGTCAACAATACTTTTTTTTTCTAAAGAGTGAACATAACTTAGGGAGAACAAAAGAAAGGATTTGTTGTATAGGCTATATTCACTATAAGAGATTTATTTGTGATGAGTTAAATAAAGCACTCTGTACCAACCATCCATAAATGATTTTGCTACACAGAACATGTCTTGTATATATGTAGCTTGCTTTATGCAGTCTCAAAAGTTGCATGCAAATCAAGTTTTTACAAATCAAATCCTATTTGCAAAATGAAACCATAATGCTCTATTGAAATGCCACTCCAACATCTCATTGTCGCATGGAGGTAACACTCAGTTCTTGAAGGCTATGTATGCTAGGCCAGCAGAGGACAAATTGTGATAGGACAGAGGACAAAGTCAGAAAGGTTTCATATCAATCCACTTGTTTGTTTTTCAAGGATCAAATAAGCTAAGTCTGTGGAAGCTCAATAATAGAGAATTGGGCAGCAGGTGATGGAATTTTGTTGGCTACAGCAATTCACAAAGATTATTCAACTAACCTATATAGAAGTTTCAATCTGCTTAGGTGGATGATGAACCAAAGAGAACAAAAAATTCATAAATATTTTAAAGTCAGATCAAAGAATCTGAAAACAGTCTTAGAGATCATTGCCCTGATTTTTCAGAAAAGGAAACTAAAGGTCAAAAGATGGCTTGTTCAAGGTCATTCAGGTATCAATAAGCTGAGTTTAAAGACAAATCCCTCCCCTAAATACTCTAGTCATCTACCACCCTATGCTATAGCAGCTTTTATGTCTTATATATGGTCTTTTTTCTCCTGACTCTAGGAAATTATATCACCTGTCATTTAGTGAGCTCTAGAATTAGTTTCCATCAGATTGCAGCCTTCTCTGGCCTCCCCTTCATCCCAATGGAAAGTGATTTTTTCCTTGAAAATTCTGTAGAGCACTTTATCCTCATCAATCCCTGCCATGTATCATACTTAGCTGTATATATCTCATATCCACCTTCTCCCAGTAGACTTGTAAGCTTTTTGAAGGCCAAGATTTTGTCATTTTTCATTTTTCTTATCCCTATCACCTAGCATAATTTAGATGCTTAATAATTATTTGTTGAATTGAATTGTCCTTTTTTATTCCCCCTTCCTTGGGGACTGTTTTAAGAATTGAAATTATACAACACATAGACTATGGAACTGACTGATGATGGAAATAAAGGTTACATGGTGCTTCTAACTGCAGACGAAAATGGCCTTAGCGGATTGTTAAGATTTGTTAAGATGCATAATCAGGAAGAAGTAGCTGGTGATCTTAGACTTTTTCATCAGAACTGATAAGGAATATTTGGAAATGCACACTTTTTTTTTTATTATGAAGTTGCCATCTTGAGTTCTGCCATCAAAACTAACGAACTAACTATTCTCTTTGGCCAATGCTTGCTCTGGTACCAATGCTAGAGTAAGAAAAGCCTAAAGAGTGTGATCAACAGTGTCAAAATGTACAGAGAGGTCAAGGAGAATGAGATTGAGAAAAAAGCCTTTGGGTATGGCAATTAAGAGATCACTGATTGCTCTGGAGAGAGCAATCTCAGTGAAATAATAAGGTCTGAAGTCAGAATGTAAGGGGTTAAGAAGAGGATAAGAAGAGAGAAACTGGAGGTACCTATTACAAATGGCTTTTGTTTTGTTTTCTTTTGTTTTGCTTTTTGGTGAGGCAATCTAGATTAAGTGACTTGCCCAGGGTCATCCAGCTAGTAAGTGTCAAGTGTCTGAGGTCACATTTGAACTCAGGTCCTCCTGACTCCAAGGCTTGAGCTCTATGGCTGCCCCCAATGGCTTTTTAAAAGTTTGGTAAGAAAGGACAGAAGATAATACAGAACAACAGTTAGTGGGGATGGTAGGATTAAGTGAAGGTTTTTGAAGATGGAGAAAACATGGGACTGTTTATAAGTAATAGGAAAGGATCCATCAGCCAAGAAGAGATTAAAAATAATGACAGGGTGGAGATGATAAAAGAGTCAATTTGTTGGAGAAGATGGGATAGAATGGGATTGCTTGAGTAGGCAAAAGGGTTACAGTTTGAAAGAAGTAAAACCATCATGTGAGACAGGGATGAAAGAAGATAGAATGGCAGAGGTATATGAGTGACATGAGATGATGAAAAAAGGGAGAAGAGGAAGCTCATTGTGAATGGCCTCAATTTTTTTCAGTAAAATAGGAGGCAAGTTTTTCAACTGAAAGAGTAAGGGGAAGGGGAGTTAGGGGAAGTTTGAGGAGAGATAAAGTTTAAAATGGATATTGTGGAGAGTCGGACAGTTAGTTGATGAGGGAAATATAATAAGATTGGTTAGTAGCAGTGGGGTGAAGTCGTGTGCTATAAATTTGTAGTGCACCCAATGATTTTCTCCATCTTCATTCAGCAACACATTTATAAGAGGAGGTAAGGCAGAAGATTGTGGGAGTGGTCCAAGGCTGAGGCTTGGGAGGATACAACTGGAAATATGTTAAGGGGACTAGAAACTTAAGAGAAGAGGGCAGTGGAGAGTTGAACTGCTTTACCAAGGAGTCAAGATAGGGAAAAAAAGGTTAGTGGCTTGTTCAGGGGAATCGGTCTCGGAGAAAACTGAGGGATTGAGGGACTGAAGGTGATATTGTGGATGAAAAGTAGGGTTTGGCAAGGGAAGGCAGAGGATATGACCATTTGTGCCCAACAGCAAGAAGGAAAGTTTGGCTGGAAAAATTAATAACACATACAGCATACAGAAATGATGTAATGTATCTTAAAGAGTGCGTAAAGGGGAGTAGAAGTAGTAGTGGATAAAAAGGCTTGACGAACAAGTTGGAGCCAGGTTGCAAAGAGCTTTAAAAAGATGAGCTTATATTTGTTCCTAGTGATAATAGAGGATGACTGGAATTAATTAATCAGGGGAGTAACAGGAGCAGACACGGATTTGAGCAATATCACTTAGACGTGTAGAATACTGATTAGAAGCAGGGAGACTATCGCAAAAGTCAGAATGGATGTAGTGCAGATGGAGTGAAAGGATGGGAGAGATATGACTTATTAATAGGTAAATCTCCGTAAGGAGAAATGAATGGTAGATCTGTATTAGTCTGTAGTGAGTTGATCACATGGTTGAAATCATAATAAGTCTGCACCAAAGGAAAAAGTACTTTGATTCTATTCTATCACAGTAATTATCTATCAGTCCCCAGGTTTTTCAACTACTCTGATTTGAGGCATGACCATGAGAGTAGTTATTTATTTTAATTGTAAATGTAGCTAAAATGAAAATAAGAGAAAAGATAAATGAATAGGAAAGTAGATAGCCAAAGAGAAAATTAGTGCAAAATGAGATAGGAGAGTTAATCAATTTTATTCACTTATAGGTCTACATAAGAGACAGCATGCTATAGTGAGGAGAGAGCTGGCCCTGAAGCCAGGAGGTCCCGGGTTCAAGTTGTACCTCTGATACATACGGGCTGTGTAACTTTAGGAAAGTCACTGAATGCTCTCTAAGTTTATAAATTGCAAAGAATGTGCTGATGTGCATTAGTAGGCACGTCCTCATCCAGCAGTTCCCCATAATGATGAAATCACAGATCTAGTCCCTATACCAAGTCATGTGTACATATAAGAGCATTTTCCAAGTAAACATTCCATAGCCCCATAAAGAGAAAAAAGAATGGAAGTGTTTCCTTAAGTGTTAGCATCATGTTTAATGCTGGTGCTATTAGACATGTTTAATAGAACACACTACTGTTCTCTAATAACCCATTTTCAAAATGTAAAGGCCTTGATTAAGGATAATGGGGAAAGATGTGATTTATTTTTTAATCACAGGAATTCCAAGGGAGAGAAATAAAAGTTTGACTGCTTGGTCATAATTTGCAACAGGCAGAATCAACAACCAGTTCCACACCACCCCCAAGAATACTAGTCCCCCAAGCAGATCTTTCCCATGGGGCATTCAGGAACCAAACAGAAAAGTAAGGACAAAGAGACATTTCTTTAGTTCCATGTGTGTGTCTTTTTGGATGCTTTAGTTGCTTCCAACATCTCAGTACTTACTGCTGGCTACAAACTCTAATGTGGTTAAATTATTCTGGATGCTGTGGTTAAATAATTGGTGTGGTCTTGGTTGCGAGTTACTTTTTTTTTATTAGCTCTGGCTTTTCAGTCTTTTTCCTACCTCAGGTAATTGACATTACTTTGGAATGGACAGTATGTGACTATCACTTGGTATAAGGCCCTGGATGACTTTTCCTTCTAAAAGAAACAGCTTTTCTTTTTCCTCTGCCCACATATTTGACTGGATATTTATATGGTAACTATCACTATAGTTCCAAGATATTTCTCATAATTATAATTAGAGTGAATACTAAGCTTGAGGCCTAATATGCACTCTAGTCATTCAGTCTGGCACTAGACAGCACATGCAAACACAGACATCATACTGTTTATGTCATCATGATCCAATATTGGACTAGCCCAAATTACCCACTGTGTTTAGGGGAGAAAAAATACTGGAGAAGTTTGGTTATGTTTGGCTGCTTAGGGCAATGAAATGGTCATAAACACATGTAAATTATCACTACTCTTGAATTTACACTACTTCTACCCACACACAACCATATGATTTTACCTGCTGCATGCAAAAAGAAAAAAGTGACCTCATTAAATGAATATGTATGACTGATAAGTTTGACAAAGAACAAGTTAAGAAGGAATCATCACAGATATGAGGACAGCAAATTCAAACTTGTTCTGAACAGAGAAGTGACAATTTATCCTTGCTCACTTGGTTTTTAAAACCTTTTCTTTTCTCTGCCTATCCTACAAAGTATCACCATGACAATTTATTAATCATTTATCTCACATAGAATTCTATGTTATATACTTAAGGTAATAAAAATTAGGTAAGCTAAATCATCTAATGATGGAACTTTCAATCTAGTAGACATTTTCTTTTAAAATGTTTCCTTGAAAGGAAAAAAAAAGATAAATTTTGTCTTGACACTTTTGAAGGATTTTCAGAATATATCCCTGGGGTTAAGAGGAGACATCAAGAGATAATCATAAAACTAAGGTTATGAATTCAACACTAGTAATACTTTATATTTATATGTTGGCAAAGTATTTTACAGACATATGATTTTATCCTCACAACAGCCCTGCTTTGTTGAAAAGTACAGATATTATTATTTCCATTTCAAAGATGAAGAAACTGATGCTTGAAGAGGGTAAGTGACTTGCCCATGGTCAGATAGGTAATAAGTATCTGAGACAGAATTAGAAAGTACATCTTCCCAACTTCAAGTACAGGATTCTATCCACTACACAAGGATGCCTCCCATAGATTTATAAAGCAATATTCAACTCATCAAACAGTAATGTAGCAAAAAAACAAAACAAAGCCCTAAATAAATGACTTATCTCAAATCTTAATTCTTGGTGTTTCCATATTGTTAATAAAACATGCAAACTGCTTGTGTAAAAATGGCAGAGTATTGAGATGCTATAGGAAAGTTTTCTCCACAGCTCTCACATTCAAAAGGACAGCTGGGAAAGGGAAACAAACGACTGAATAACTGATTCATTGGGAGTATTTAGGAAGACCAGGAAATACAAAGGTTGCAGAGCAGGTAACCCAATCACTGTGATGAGTGTTGGTGTAGTAATTGCTTTAGGGTGTCAGTGCTTGAAGTAAGCTGAACATTATTAGGTACGAGATACAATTAGTGAAATAGGAGGTAAAAATGGATATTGCCATTCTTTCCCTGTATAATCATCAAAGCGTGTGTGGATATTCAAGTAGGTTTGTCTGACCTGGGATACATGGTCTGGTTGCACTGTGAATGATAATACAGGAAAGAATTAATTTTCTCGGAGATCAGATTTTTGTCTACCACTGCTTATTTGGTATCACATCAACTAAGCTTGTTTGCCATCCAGGTTCTGGAAGAATGCCTGGAGGTGGGGACACTGAGCTATCTTACAGTTACACAAGCAAAACAATGAAAACATCTTCTCCTTCTCTTTTCAGTTTTAATTACAGAGGCAAAGATAGCTGAGTAGAGAAACACTTAGATGAGCTTTCCCAACATTCCCCTCCAACACAATCTCAAAATAAGGCCCCAAATTGAAATCTGGAGTGGCAGAACCAACGAAAAGTCAGAGTGAGACATTTTTCCAGCCCAAGACAACTTATGAGGTCAGAAAGAGAGAACTGTGGCATGGGGGTGGAGACGGACCCAAAATTCTCTGGATCCAACACCCATGGTGGGACCAGGAGGTGGTGACAGAAGCAACAACAGCTTTGAAAGCTCTCAAATCAAAGATGGTAAGGTGACCTGGCAACTAGTCTGAAAGAGATTACAGGGTGCCCCTGTGCTAGCACTGAACACAGGACCAGAAATTGTTTGGCAACTCAACTGCCTGTACCTACACTTCTGGGTCATACTTCAAGGGTTGAGAGGAGGACTATTGGCCAAGATGGAGCAGAGGCCCTGAGGAGGAGTGTCCCTTTTGGTTCCAAGGAATCAGGGACTCTGAGGAACAATATCTATTGCAATCCCAAGGGATCAGAGACCCTTCCTGGATAAGGAAGCACAGAACACAGACAAAAAGAACAGGGCCCACATCTCTTCCCAAATCACATCCCCCTGGAAGCACCAAAAACTTTCAAATGTCCAGAAGTAGCTCTGAAAATTGCAGTGCAAAAAAGCCTGAACCTAGAAACAGTACTCTTACCACCACAACACCAGGAACAGAACTCAACTTTAACATACAATTCAAAATCGAGAAATAGGCTAGAAAAATGAGGAAATAACATCAAAAAAGAACCTGACCATAAAAAAAGCTACTGGTGACAAGGGAAGTTCAAGACACAGACTCAGAAGAAGACAATGAAGCCAAAAGAGCAACAAACAAGCCTCAAAAGAAAAAAAAAAAACTGAATTGAACACAAGCCCAACAAGAATTCCTAGAAGAGTTAAAAATAATTTTCAAAATCAAGTAAGAGTGGTAGAGGAAAATTTAGGTAAAGAAATGAAAGCAAAAGAAGAAAATGTGGAAAGACAATTAACAGCTTGGTAAAAGAGGCAGCAGAAAACAACACCTTAAAAAACAAAATTGGCCAAATGGTACAAAACCAACATACAAAACTTCACTGACAAAAATAATTCCTTAAGAAGCAGAATTGGCCAAATAGAAAAAGAGGTACAAAAACTCATTTAGAAAAATAATTCCTTAAAAATTAGAATTAGACAAGTGGAAGTTGATGACTCCATGAGACCTCAAGAAGTAATAAAATAAAATCAAAAGAATGAAAAAATACAAGTAAATGTGATTCATCAGAAAAACAACTGACCTGAAAAAAATAGACTGAGGAGAGATAATTTAAGAATTATTGAACTATGTGAAAGCCATGATCAAAGAAAGAGTCTAGACATCATATTTCAAGAAATAGGTAAGGAAAACTGCCCCGCTATCTTAGAACCATAGAATAAAATAGAAATTGAAGGAATCCACTAATCAACACAAAATGAAAATTCCCTGAATTATCACCAAATTTCAGAGCTCTAAGGTCAAAAAGAAAATATTACAAGCAGCCAGAAAAAATTAAATTCTGGGAAGCCCCCATTTAGGATCACACAAGAGTTACTGTGATCCTCCATGTTAAAGGAGTGGAGGGTTTGGAATATGATAGTCTGGAAGGCAAAAGAGCTGGTGTTAAAACTCAGAAAAACTGAATATAATCCTTCAGGGGAAAAATAGATGCAATGAAATAGAGGACTTTAAAGTATTCCTGATAAAAATACCAGTGCTGTATAGAAAATTTGACTTTCAAATGCAAGCTTGAAGAAAAGCATAAAAAGGTAAACATGAAAGCAAAATCATAAAAGTCTCAAAATAAGTTAAATTTTTACCTTTCTTATAAGAACTAAGGGCAGTTAGAAGGATTCTACATAGAAATAGTGTGTGGAAGTGAGTCGATAATATTCAGATAATAAAAAAAATGAATAGGCAACATAGAGAGATGCCCTGGGAGAAGGGGAAAAGGAGAGAAAGAATGGGGGAAATTATCTCACATTGCAGAAGTGTGCAAGGAAGAGCTTTTATAGTGGAGGGTTCAAAGAGGGAAAATATATGTGTACACACACACACACAAAATTGGTAATAGGAATCTATCTTACCCAATAGGAAAACAGAAAGGGAAGGTGATAAGAGAAATGGAGGGCAGATAAAAGAAGGCAGTGGTCAGAAGCAAAACAGACTTTAGAGGAGGGACAGGATAATAGGATGGAAGGAAATGCACAGTTAGTAATCATAACTATAAATGTGAATGGGATGCACTCACCCATAAAACAGAAACAGCAGAATGGATTAGAAACCAGAATCCAGTAATATGTTGTTTACAAGAAACACACTTGAAACAAAGAGATATACACATGGTTAAATCAAAGAGCTGGAGCAGGATCTATTGTGCTTCACCTGAACTAAAAAAGGCAGGGGCAGCAATCATGATCTCAGATAAAGCAAAAGCAAAAATAGACGTAATTAAAAGTGATAAGCAGGGAAACTACATCTAGCTAAAAGGAACCACAGATAATGAAATATAATCAATACCAAACACATATGTGCCAAATGGTATAGCATCCAAATTCTTAAAGGAAAAGTTAAATGAATTATAAGAGGAAATATACAGTAAAACTACACTAGTGGGGGACCAAAACTTTCCTCATTTGGAGCTAGATAAATCTAATAATTAAATAAGAAGTCAAGGAGAAGAATAGAATCTTAGCAGTGGCAGCTATGATAGCCCTCTGGAGAAAACTGAATGGGAATAGAAAGCAATATACCTTTTTTTCTCAGCTGTACATGGCACCCTCACAAAAATTGACCATGTATTAGGGCATAAAAACCTCACAACCAAATACAGAAGAGCAGAAATATTAAATGCACCCTTTTCAGACCATAATGCAATAAAAATTACATTTAATAAAGGGTCATAGAAGCACAGATTAAAAATTAATTGGAAACTAAATAATCTAATTCTAAAATCTAATCTAAATCTAAAGATACACAGGCTAAAGAACTAATCACTTCAGCTATAGTATCTAATCTTGAAATCTGTAGCTCAGCAAGACCAAAAGATGCAGGTGTTTTAGCTGCTATTCAAATCCAGTGACATAATAACAACATATTCCCTCAAAGCCCAACCCATTATTCATATGGTGAGGAGTGGGAGAAGGGAAAGAGAAGACTCTATATGAACCACAGAGAAAGAATAGGAGAATAAGAGAACAATAAGAACAATATCCCTGCTGTCCTAAAGATGCTTTCAGTGAGCACATGGAGGACAAGCTTTACAACCTGGACCCAACCTTTCTTTCCAACTTTCCTTCCCACACTTTGGTATAGCCAAGTCACCTGCTTAATGATCCTAACATAGGACATTCCAGGTCCAATCTCCTTGTCTTTTGCTACATACCTCCTCAGTGCTCAATTGACTCACAGAATTCTTTATTTACTTCAAGACTTACCCTAAGCACACTCCACTTCCCCCAAATGCTAGTGCCCTCCCCCCTAAATTACAATGTATTTATTTTGCATTTACCCTACTCCTCAACTCTGACTTCAGAGTCTATGCTAGTCATTGTTCTCTTGGTTACCTGCATGTGCTACCCTTGGGTTCTCTTGGTCCCTGCATGTGCTACTTCTCTCCTTATAGCCTGGGTTTTTTCCCTGGACAGAGTATTACCCTTTGTGCTAGTCAGTCTGGTCTTTCCTTGGAAACTATTTACTCGAGTTTCATGAATGATCTAAGATCTTGTTTCTTTGTCCTGTGAATCATGGCTATGCACTCTATTCTTTTTCACTGTTTCCTTTTGGCAAGGTAATTAACAAAATGTTCTAACAAATAACATTAGTAACCTGGCACTGTTTAGTCAATGTACATGTAATCTGAAAAACTTGCCAAAAAGCCTCCCAAAACTTATTTCTGCATTTTGAAGGAAGGCAAAATAAAGACTGTATAAAATGTGACAAATCAGACTTCTAGAACAGAAGCTGCATTCCTTCCCTTAATCAGTGAAAGGGCATTGCGTTAGTCAAAGTAAGTCCTGTTAAAGACCTGAGCTTGAAGGGGCAGCTAGGTGGTACAGTGGATAGAACACCGGCCCTAAAGTCAGGAGGACCTGAGTTCAAATCCAGCCTCAGATCAAACACTAGGGTAGATAAACTCCCTTTACCAATGCAGATGAGCAACTGTGCTGCAATCTTCAGTCTTAGAGAGTTTCCTGGGAGTACTGAGAAGTTGAGTGACTTCCCAGGTTCAGATATTCAGTATGTGTCAAAGGCGAGAATTGAACCCAAGTCTTCCTGAGTTTAAGGTTGAATTCTTAGTAACTACACAACACTGAATTCTAGTTACAAAATTACTGGGAAACATCTTCATTCAACTGCTAATTAACTTGCTTTGAACACAACTAAATAATGAAGTGCAATTTTTAAAACATATAATTTATAGGGGCATTTTTTCATGTTCCAGTTTTTACATGTGTGATGCGCTGAGTCCAAGCACCCCATTTTTAAGATATTCAAAATGCCAAACTAGTGGTAGGCTATATAGTGACAGGAAATGACATTACAGTTTTTCTGAATAATGATTTTAATATATTTCTGGGGCCACATAATATTAAAATGTCTCTTCCCTCATAGAAAGTACAAATTCTTTCCAGAAAAAAAATAGCAAGTCACAGATTCCTCTCAAGAATTAATATCATTCAAGATACTTAAACTACTATTGGTACTAAACTTCTAGGAGAGATAAAAGGAAATCAAGAAAAAGAATGAAGCAATATAATTTATCATCCTTTAGCACATACTTCAGATTGTCTAACATAGCCCTGAAACATCATCACTGAGCTAAAATGAAGCATTCTCATAACCAAATTTATAATTTAATTTATACTTACTTGAAACACCTTTTAAGAAAAACCAACTGGTATTAATTAATATAGTACTATTATTTCTGTACTCATACCATGTAAATGGATTTCTAGGATATATTTGCTCCATGAAGCATAAAAATGGCTTCGTTTTCACATAAAATAAGTTTACCAAATAAACTTGTAAATTCTAAAATAACGGCAAACTATACAAAGTTGTTATAATTCCCATTAAGCAATTCAAACATTAATTTTACAAATAGTCATGCTTGCCAAAAGGAAAAATATATAATCTAATCCAGTCATACAACATAATATATTCCATTTGCTCCTTAACAAAAGGCTTCAGTTTGATTCAGGAAGTATACAAGACAATTGCCTTTCTAGAATATACAGATTGGACAGCGATCAGTCATTTTCATTCTGAGTAAAATAAGGAAAAATTTATTTCCAGTCTCAACAATTTTCCTAAGGAACAAAGGAATTATCAAGCCCAGAAAAAAAGCATTTGCAGTTGTCCAAAGAACATGATGAAAAAGTGATGAGAAATGAGGAGGATGTCAAAATACATCAATATATAACATAATTTTTAACAAGGAATGTGCACCCTGTATTTATTAGACTACCCTTGAAAGATGCTGGGGTTGTACTTTGGATTATATTTTATGAATTCTGAATTTTAGTATTTAAAAATATTAATTTTTGTAGAAGTTTAAAGAAATCTCATTTAAAAAAAACTAATAAGCCACTAATTTACAAGGTATGTGCAAAGATAAGACATTGCCCCTTCCTCTAGAAGCTTACAAAAATCATTGATGCAAAAAGCTATTTCAACAGGCAAACATACACTTAGATAAGCATATCATATCTGTCTGAACAAGATATATTTATTTACAAGATACAAATATTTGCCATATATGTAGATATAATATAATATAACCACATATTTAAATAGCTTTATTAATAGGCACCTGCTTACCAACAGAGAACTCTATCTGGGAAGAAAAAAAAACCAATCTAAAACCAAAACCAAAAAATACCAAATTTCTTTTCTAAGAATGGTACATAATATTCACAAGACTGGTGAAGATAAAGCTAGTTGTTGAAGACAAAGATCCAGAATGGCTGACCTAGATCACAGCTCCACCAACAGCACATTAATATATCTACTTTCCTATAGTCCCTCCAGCATGTCATTTATCATTTTTGTCAAATTTGCCAATCTAATGGGTATGAAGTAGTACCTCCAAGTTGTTTCTATTTCTCTAACTACTAGTGATTTAGAACATTTTTTTCCTTGTGGCTTTTGATAGTTTGCATTTTTTCCCTTAAAAACTTTTATTCCCATTTATCAAGTGGTAAATGCTCTTATAAATTTGAATCAGCTTCCTTTATATCTTAGAAATGAGACCTTTATCAAAGAATCTTGTTACAAAGATTTATATCCCAATTTCCTGTTTCACTTTTAATTTTAACAACATTGATTTTGTTTGTACAAAACAATTCTAATTTTATGTAGCCAAAATTGTCCATTTTACTTCTTATAAAACTCTCTTATCTATTGTTTGGTAATGGACACTTCTCCATTCACAGATTTGATATGTATTTTCGGTCATGCTCCTGTAATCTGTTTATACTATCACCATTTAAGTCTAAATCATATACCCATTTGGAGCTTGTCTTGAGAAATATTGGTCTATATACCTAGTTGCTACCAGACCGCATCCTACTTTTCCCAACCGTTTTTGTTAAATAGTGAGTTCTTGCTCCAAAAGCTGGCACTATTAGATTTATCAAACACAGGGCTCACTGAGCTTGTTTGCTTCTAATCTGCTCCTTTGAGCAACCTCTCTATTTCTCACCTGGTACCAAATTGTTTTCATGACTAAAGATTTAT
The DNA here is from genome assembly GCF_900497805.2 of Vombatus ursinus. Classification (NCBI taxonomy): domain Eukaryota; kingdom Metazoa; phylum Chordata; class Mammalia; order Diprotodontia; family Vombatidae; genus Vombatus; species Vombatus ursinus. Next base: position 8,511,955 of record NW_020954604.1, on the reverse strand, counting down.
AATATAGATTGAGATCTGGTACAGCTAATCTTCTTTCCTTCCTGTTGTTGTTGTTTTCATTGATTCCCCTGATATTCTTGACCTTTTGTTTCTCTAGATTAATTTTATCATTTTTTCTAACTCTATAAAATAATTCTTTGGTAATTTGATTGATATGTCACTGAATAAGTAGATTGATTTAGTTAGCATTGTCATTTTTTATTTTATTATCTCAGCCTACTCAAGAGCAATTTCTCCAATTATTTACATTTGTCTTTATTTGGACAGAGTATTTTGTAATTGTGTTTATATATTTCCTGTGTGTGTCTTAGCAAGTAGACTTGGAAGTATTTAATACTATCTGTAATAATTTTAACTGTAATTATTTTAAGTGGAATTTGTCTATCCCACACATTATTTAGAATAAAGTTATTTAATTTCTAATTAATTTTTAGTCTGTGTTTCAAAGGTCATTTACTGAATGTAAGATTTGTTGCATTGGGGTCAGTAAAAGGTGCATTTAATATTTCTGTTTTTCTGAATTTGCTTGTTAGATTTTTATGCTCTAATGTATAAGGTGCTATGCATAACTGAGTATAGGTATAATCCTTTATAATCCCAAAAAGTCTCTAGAAAGCAATCATGTTTTAATTTTCTAAAATTGTATTCAGGGCCTTCATTTTTTTTTCTTTTTAATTATATTTATCTAAATCAGAGAGAGGTGAATTGGGGTCACCCTCTATTATAGTTTTATTCTCTATTTCTCCGTGTCATTCATTTGTTTTTATTTAAGAATTAAAATGCTATGTCATTTTGGTGCATATATTTAGTATTGATATTAATTTATTGTCTATGGGATTTTTCAGAAATATGTAGTCTTAATTAGGTACATATTTTCACTGCTGTTTTGTCTGAGATCATGATTGCTACCCCTGCCTTTTTTATTTCAGCTGAAGCATAATAGATTCTGCTCCAAGACCTTATTTTAATTATGTGTATACCTTTCTGCTTCAACTATGTTTCTTGTTAACAATAAATTGTTGGATTTTAGTTTCTAATCCATTTGCTATCCTCTTCTATTTCATGAGTGAGTTCGTCCCATTAATATTCACAGCTGTAATCACTAATTGTGTATTTCCCTCTATCCTATTCTTTTATGCTTTTCCTTCTCTGTTTCCTTTTCTGCTCTTTAAAGTTTGTTTGCTTCTAATGAATATCTTCCTTAATCTACAAACCCTTTTATTCTTTCCCCTTTCCTTTAACTGTTTTCTCTCCTGTTTCCCTACTGGATGAAATGTATCTCTGTACTCAACTGTGTGTTTGTATGCATGTGTGTGTATATGTATTCTTCCTTTCTTTGACAAATACAAATAAGAGTGAGATTCAAGTTCACCTCCCATTTTCTCTTTGTCAAATAAACTTCTACTTGTGTATCCCACATATGTGAGATTATTTTACTCATCCTTCCTTTCCCTTTTCCTCTCTTACTATAGTCCTCTTTTCTTCTGTCTTTCCATTCTTCTTTTAAGATCAACAAAACACAGCAGAATCTTTCTCAGGCCTTCTAATTAGACTCTTTCTATGACCTCTGAGCATAGTGTTCTGATAGGGGATACATAGGGGATACATGTACCATCTCCTCATACAAGAATGTAAGCAGAAATTTAACCTTTTTTACTCCCTTACAATTGCTCACTCATATTTACATGTTTATGTTTCTCTTGACTCCTTTATTTGTACGTCAAATTTTCTATTCAGCTGTGGTTTTTTCATGTAGAATGATTAAAAGTCCTCTATTTCATTAAAGATACATTTTTTCACTTTTAGGGGAAAAGAGTTCTTTGTTCTGCCCTTCAGCTCTCTGATCAGAGGCACAATGGGTACAGACGAGGTGTGAAAACCAAAGCTGATGAAATCTCAAGGTTGATGAGTTTCCTAGTGTTACAGTTTCCTGGGAGACTTTGTTTACAGGCTTCATAGAAATCTCAGTTGTGCTGGTCAATTTGGGAAATAGTTATATTAACTGATATCAATGTAAAAACCTAGAAACAAAAAAAATTACAAAAATATTTCTGGGTAGAAATGACTGAAAAGTTTTTTTTTAATCTGATTGTGCTATATGCTCTATAATCTAAAAATTATGCCCAAAGTAATACCAATCATTTGGGAATGGTATATCTTTACTGAGTATGCAATTAATCTTTAATCTTCAGTGGAGAACACCTAGCACATGAAGTAAGCTCAAATTCACTACAAATATTAATAGCCTGAATGTGTGAAGAAGTTAAGAGCAAAGTCTGAGAAAATTTCTGCCTTGTTTCTAAACTTCCCAGGAAATAGAAGGCTAAAGCATGAACACATCACTTTAAAACCACAACTTACTTCCCACAAGGTCTTCTAAATTTCTATTCTGCCTCTGTACATGGAACCTACCAGGGACTTTGAAATACAGAGTAACAGAGTAAGGATTATGGATCCAGCACTCTGCTGTAAGAATAAAGAGATAAAGTGAGGATTTCCTTGATTCTACCATGTCCTCTCTTAATTGAGGGTACAAGATTATAGGATTAGACATGAATTCTAACTCATCTTAACTGCCAAGATGCACCAGTATGGATGAATGGCAAACTAGCATCACAACATGCCTGCCTTGGGGACATCCCTAGTGAATGAAAGGCAATCCATAATACTAATTCTTCTCATTTCTAACATTTGCCCCCAAAACTTTTTTTTTTTTTTGGTGAGGCAATTTGGGCTAAGTGACCTGCCCAGAGTCACACAGCTAGCAAGTGTTACGCGGCTGGAGCCGGATTTGAACTCAGGTCCTCCTGACTCCAGAGCCAGTGCTCTATCCACTGCACCACCTAGCTGCCCCATCCTCAAAACTTTTAAAGAGTATAAGGTTATATTTGCCTGTCAAAATGTATTTTGCACAATTAGTCAACCAATAACAATATTTGACACGGTACAAATTAAATATATTGGTTTCAAATTGAAATTGTGCTCATAATGAGCTATTCAATAGTTATTCAAATTCACAGGATTTGTTTCTACTTTACATATATGTTCCCTGTAGCTTTAAGAGGGTAAAGGGAGATGAAGGAAAGGAAGGGATGACAGAGGGTAGTAGTGAGAAATTGAAGAAAGAAAAATGGATTAAAGTAGAATCAATAGCTTTCTACCACCATACTGGTCTGCTCCACCTCTAAATATGCTGCCTCACCTGAGCCTTATGGCCACGCTGATGATGATTCAATAATTAGTGAGTCCTCACCTGGAACAGCCATATCATGAGAAGGTCCAGCTACATTTTACACTCTCCACTTCTAGCTCACCCTCCACTGGGTTTCAGTATCTAACATACTGGTCTGGCTCCCATCCATAGCAGCTGCCAAGCCCTTCCTCTAAGGAAAGTCCCCTCCCAACTTTCCCCCTCTCTTTTATGTTTTATCCTCCTCCACTACAATATAAACTCCTTGAGAGCAGATATGCCTTTGTTTTCTTGTTTTCCTATCTCCAGTGTATCCTTAGAGCTAACACAGAATCTAATACACAGCAGGCACTTAATGGCTTTATCTTTCCATCTAGTTATCTTTCATTATGTTAGCAAGATATTCTTTAATTTTGTTAAAGGAGATTACTAAGGCAAAAATATTTCCTTGCTCCTTTCATATGGGTGCCATTTTGTTTTCCAAATGGACAATTTTGTAATATGTTAAAATATGACAGCACACAATAATATATTATAGATTCCAAAGAAATGGGACAACACAAATGAGGAACAAGTTGCAACAGTAATGGTGTTTGTTGCATCAAAACACTTTATAGTGGATGTTATAAAGATAACGCACAAGATAGAAATCCTAGTTTAATCTACTATAAATAACTCACTTTTTTTTTAACAATTACAAATATATATTTATCCTTAACAACCCTCACATATTTTCCCCTTGGAAGGCTGTATTTAAGAACAATTTGGCAGAATTTTTGGAACAAGAAAAAAAGATTTCATAAAATATTATTGTTTTAAAACTACTCTAGTTTTGATCCATTTGCTAAAAAAAACAAAAGCATGGACTTTAGAAGTGTACCACATCCATATTTATTAATTTTGTTTGGATTATTTTATCCAAAAATCTCTCCGACAGAAATGTTCTGCATTTACAGTGAATCATCATCTGGCTAATTAAAATATCAAGAATAAGAAGGAGGTTCTCATGCCCTTATTCTTCTATCCCCCTTCTCTTTTAAATTAATTTTTGTAAAAAGGAAAGGAACACTGATTAAACGTCAGGGAAACTGTAAGGAAAAAAATTCACATCAGAAGGAGTTTCCTTTTATCAACCAAGGAAGAATATAAAAGTTTAAGTTTAAATCACAGTGATGTCCTCTAATTCATGTACTAACAGATGGTGTTTATCTGTGTTTTACAAAATTCTTCCACTTTGTACCTCTGGTTTGAATTTTGTGCCTCTTACACAGGAAGTGGTAGAGAAATTCAAGGGTTAAAAGCTTTCCCTTTAGCTCTGCATGAACATGCTTTGTGATCTGGAGTAAATACCTTAACCATAACCAATTATTTTAGTTACCTCATCAGTAAAGGAGGGTAGTAAAGGAGGCCTAATGAAAAAGTTCACACATAAAAATGAAAATACTAAATAAATACAGTTCTATGGTCATTCCAGAGCATAATGATGAAAATGATAAACACACACCAGACACATATATATTTTTACTGTCTTACAAAGTACCCTGTCCTCAGGGACCACATAGGGTTCTGATGTAAATAATATTCTATGTCCTCATAGCACCCCTTCCCTCTTTTAGCAAGCTAAAGAGATATATGACAGGATCACATCCACATAATTTTTCTCTACTGTAATCCCATATATTCTGCATGGTTTTAATGAATAAAACAAGTAATTTCCTTTAACAAAATTAAAGAATATCTTGCAAACATAATGAAAGATAGCTAGATAGAAAGATAAAGCAATTAAGTGCCCACTGTGTATTTAATTAGTTAAAAAAAAGAATAAGCTACTACTATGTGCTCAGATCTGTAATGGATAACCTGAAAGATATCAAAGATGAGGTCGTTGCCTTGTCTCAGTGAGGTGTATGATTTGGTTGGAGTGGCAAAAACAAACAAACAAACAAAAAAAAAAGACAATGCCTTTACTCAGTCCCTCTAACGGACAAACATACAGAAAAGTGATTCCTGTAAATTAAAAAAGTAAACTGATTCACCAAAACAATATATCAAAAAACAAATAACTGAACACCACACACATGCCACTAGAAAGTAATTTCCTTGAATGAAAGGACTGGTTTTCACTTTATTTCTATATTCCTAACATTTTCCTCTGTGTCTTGTATATAATAGGTGCTTAATGATTTGTTTAGTGAACGAATAAACTGTTTGAGCTGCTCAGCACTTTCAAAGCCAAGGAGTCTACCTGATAAATGAAAACACTTATGATTCCTACCAATGGCCTGCTGTATGTAGATTAATTGTATTATACCTCATTTTTATGCATAAAGAACAAGCATCTCAAAGTATTAAGCACTCTCACATTTCTCCTTTGGAAGAACAGTATACTACTCTTAAAAAAAATACTGTCACCATTTTATGAACTAGCACAAAAACAAAATGATGCACATGTTAAAAGTACTTGTCATGTTGAAATTAAACTGAATGTTTCTATTCATGGTGCAGCCACTGAACAAGTCTCTTGCTCTCTTCCTTTCTCTTCTTAATCAGGAGCCAGATGTGCTTTGGCTGAGCAGAGTGGTAACAGGCTGAAGGAAACAGGAACATTCTCAATTTCTCTTGTTGCCACAGAAGATGTCAGATGAGAGCTTCCTGAGTGAAGCAAACTAGTAGTTAATTAGGTTGGCTCCATCACTATGCCCAGTCACAGTAAAGGCTTCTGAATGTTCCATACTAGCATAAGGGAATGAATGATCTGAGTAATGCCAGCTAAGGCTAACTTACCCTCAAATGTATGGCATGACACCAGGAAGTTCCTTTGGGTCTATGTCAATTTATTTCTTTTTTCCAGGGGGAAGAAGGGCTGGGAAGCTTCATTTCAAGGTTTAAACAGAAACATGTGGAGAATTTTTCCCCTTTTCTCCCTCACCCTTTCCCTAAAATGAAGAATGAAATATATACATATCTATATATCTATATTTCCCTCATATCTATAATACATAGATGTGTGTATATGTGTGTGTGTATATGTACATGTACATATACATATACACACACATCGTTAGATGGCTTCCATATAAAATTAATTCAGTTATTTTTTCTTGTAGTATACTTAATTCTGGAATGTTTTCTTAGATCACTAACAGGGCTTGAAAGGAAATTATAGGCCATTCAAATAAACCCCTTCATTTTACAGATAAGAAAACTGAGTCTCCAAATGGTTAAATTACTTGCTCAAGGTCACACAAGTAGCAGAGGCAGGATTCAAATGCAGGTCTACAAATCCAGAACTCTTTCCAGTGCACCAAATAACTCTGGTTACAACAGTGCCTAGGGATTTTCAGGTACTCTTACACTTTTGGCATCCAGCATGAGTAACACCCAGAGCTGAGTCCCAAGACATAAAACAAGGGAATGGAAGTGAGGGAAAAATGAGGAGCAGTCCAGGACCACGTAACTCTGAAGAGAACTAGGAACATTATGAAGGAGAAATTGGTCATGATGGGATTGTTACACCCTTGCTTGAGTGCATAAGTCATAGTTTAGAGTGAGATGAGGGAGGCAGGTTCAGCTTCTTGTGGGTTAAGGCCACCCAAAGCTTGAAGAAAGAGAAATGAGACAAACATTAGAGAAATGGGATCTCAGCAGTAACTGGCCCTATGGGACACTTTAGTTCTTAAATGAGAAGGTAAGTGAGGTGAACTGAGAAAAAGAGAAGGATTTACACTTTCTAAATCTGTAATCTACCAATTGGACTGAAGAGAAGCAACAAGTATGTTGGAGGAGAAGCAGCAGCTGCCCAGGGAACAGGTGTCAATTTGTGGTGCCTCACACACCATTACTGTCTACGTCCCCTGGAAAGACAGTCATACTCACCTACAGCTCTAATACTGGTGCTTATCTCTACAAATAACTTCACTGAGTGGATTTAGGAGACATCGAGCCACATATCTGGCCAAACTCTTTGGGGCCTAATAGGCCAGACCTGCCATGATTATTTTGTTTGTTTGCTTCATCCTTGGGAACAATTCTCTCATCTTCAATCTCACCAGGGACCAGCCTGAAGATGCAATTCAATATTATTCTGTTCTGTGGGACTATTGATCATTCTGAAGATGAACAACTTAGAAAGGGAACTAAGACACAAACCATGGGCACTTACAGCCCTCCAAAATCTGGATCCCATGTGCTTTTCTAGCCCTATTTCATACTATCCCCCTTTCTAAGCTCTACATTCCAGGCAAATTAGACTACTAGCTGTTTGCCAACTTGAGAGACCATTTTTGCTTCTGTTTAAATGCATGTCATTTCAACAGTTAGAATTCACTTCCTCATTACTGCTATGTCTCTGAAACCTTATCTTCAGATAAGGAAAAGGGAAAAGATAGATTGCATCGTCCTAACACATAAGATAAATGCATTTTCTAATGCTAAATCATGCTTTTCGTTGTATGGATATGAAAATATATTTGTAAAAATAAGTATATCATAAGTTTAAAAGTTTCTTTATATTCTTCCAAGAGACTGACCCAGACCATCCTTGTGTAGTGTGACTCCTGATTTCCATTGTTTGAAGCCATTTTCTCCTTTATTGTTCAAGGTATGAAAATGCTAATAAGGAGATAGGAGTCTGCCTCTCACCAAGAGATGAGTAAATCATTACTAGTGTGGCAGCTGGAGCCACATCCATACCATCTAGTGTCACTGTCATTTTCAGACCCTGTGCTGCTTCCTAGGGTCAAAACTGTATCTTTCTGGTGGCACAGGTAAGAAATCAGCGGGGACAACTGCTGACACAGGAAAATGGCAAGATGAAGATCTATCAGTTTTGGGAAGAGGCAGGTTCCACATTAGGACAATTACATCATCCTGGAGAAACACCACGAGCAAGTCTTGAGAGTCAGGGATTCTGGAAGATAAAGCAATTGAGGGTAGCCCAACTAGCCGCCATCTCCTAGAAAGTGAAACTCATACCTGGAAAAATCTAATATTATCCAAACTCAATGTTAAATATAATTGTTATAAACATCATCATTATTTTCTCTGCAGGAGCCAATATTTTTATGGTATTCATTTAGAATTAAAAAACAAAAAATCTATTCCGAATTTGTTCCAAGCCTTGTTTTCATGTGAAATTTTCTCAGATGTGAAGAGCTGTCCTCTTTTCAACAGCAATTTATCACTTGTTGGCTGTCTAAAACTGTGCACTTTTCTAGAAAGAGAAATCCCAGCCTTTTAGGAACTTAAGATCTAGTTGAGAAGAGAAGACATACATAAATAAATCAACTATATAGGAATTACAAAGTTGGAAGGGGCCTGAGAGACCATAGAATGCAACTCATATATGAAAAAGAATTCCTTCTACAACATTCTTGAAAAGTAGTCACGCAACCTTGGCATGGAGATCCCCTGAGACGTGACATCCCACTCTGATTATTAATTCGTTTTTCTCCTTTAATCAATCCTCTCCTAAATTTGCTTCTTTACAATTTTTACCATTCCTCTTAGTTCCAACCCCTAGAGTCCCTCTTCCAGATGATTGTAACTTCATGCAATCAATCAACAAGTAATTAAGACCCTGCCAGGAAACATGCTGGGCCCAGAGGATACAAAGACAAAAATAAATCACTCCCTGCCCTCAAGGAACTTATACTACATGAAGAAAACTATCATATCCCCCTTCTGTTCTTCAAACTAAAAATCTCCAGTTAGTTCATTCCACTAATGGCCATACAACACTCATTTAAGACCCTTTACAATACTGGGGGCCCTACCTCCAGAAGCCCTCCAACTTATCAGTGCCCTTTACCTATTTCCTCCAGTCCTTTTCATTCCACACTATTTACTGAACCTTTTCTAGTCTTTCCTCTGTAAAGACTTATTTTTTTGTGTGTGTTTTTTACATCCAAAGGCAATCTAAGGATAAATAAAACACAAGTGGGAAACTGAATTCCAAGAATCACTGAATTATTGTTTCAAGTGATAATTAGTTAATACCCCAATTAATTAGATGAAGATTCTCTAGAAAAAAGAAGAAAAGTATGAAATAACCACTAGAGATCATTTTTAATACAATAATTATTTCAAATTAATTAACAGAGCTTGAGAGAGAGTCTAGGAAATTATGGTTTTCTACAACATCAGTCACCAAGCATTTATTAAGCACATACTATATGTCAGGTACAATGCTAAGTATTGAGAATACAAAGAAAAACAAAAGACAGTCCCTACTGTCAAGGAGCTCACAATCCAATGGAGGGAAACAACATGCAAACAACTACTTACAAACAAGATATATACAGGACAAATTGGAGATAATTAACAGAGGCAAGGCGGTAAGGATTAAGGGGGACTAGGAAAGGCTTCCGATAGAAAATGAGAGTTTTGGCTAGGTCTTGGAGATACTCAGGTAAGTCAAGAAGTAAGGATGAGTAGGGACAGAATTCCAGGCATGAGGAAGTGAAAATACCTAAAGGGGAGAGATAGAATATCTTGTGGGAGGAACAGCAAGGAGGCACAGGGTCTCTGGAATACACGGGGGAGGGAGGAAGGTATAAGAAGACTAAAAAGGAAAAAGGGGTCAGGTTATGAAGGACTTTGAATGCCAAACAGAGGATTTTGTAGTTGAGGTGATAGAGACCACTGGAATTTATTGAAAAAGGGCGTGACATGGTGAAACCTGCCCTTTAAGACCATCAAAGTTAAGGAGGGACTGGAGTAGGGAGAAAATTGAGACAGGGAGATCAACCAGAAAGCTCACACATGAGGTGATGAGGGCCTGTATTGAGGATGATGGCAGTGTCAGAGGAAATAAAGGAGCATATATGAGAAATGTTAAAAGAAAATCTTAGCGCTTGGTCACAGTTTGGATATGCAGAGAGAGAGTGAAGAGTTGAGGATGACACCTAAGTTGCAAGCCTGGGTGATTGGGAACACTGGGTTACCCTCAACAGTAAAAGGAAAGAAAAGAAGTGAGGAAGACTTCGAGGGGTTAGGGAGTAGTATTTTGCACATATTGAGTTTAAGATGTCTATGGGACATCTTAAATGTTCAAAAATGTCTAATGTCCAAATACACTGATGAAGTTGTGAGTCTGGAGTTAGGGCTGAATAAGTAAGTAGATCATGAATCATCAGCAAAGAAAAGAAAATAGATTCTATAGGAACTGATGAGATCACTAAGTGAAACAATACAGAGAGAGAGAGAGAGAGAGAGAGAGAGAGAGAAGAGGGTTCATGGTTAGTGGTAGAGATCTGGATGAAGACTGAGCAAAAAAAACCGAAAAGTGGTCAGACAGGTAGGAGAACCAGGACAGAGCAACATCACTAAAACCTAAAGAGATGAAAGTGTCAAGGAGAAAAGGCTGATCAACAGTGTTGAAGGCAGGAGAGAGGTGAAGAAGTATGAGGACTGAGAAAAGTCATTAGATCTGGCAATTAAGAGATCAATGGTAATTTTGGGGAGGACAGTTTCAATTGAACGTTGAATTCAGAAGTTAAACTAGAAAGAGTTAAGAAGAGAGTGGGAGGAAAGGAAGTGAAGGCATTAATGGTGAATGGTATTCTCAAAAGTTTAGCCACAAAAGGGAGAAGAGACGAGAAGAAAGCTTTCAGGGATGGACAAATCAAATGAGTTTTTTGAGGATGAGGGGGACATCAGCATGTTTATAGGCAGTAAGAAGTGGCTAGTAGACAGGGAAAGATTGAGGATAAGTGAGAGAATGGGAATGATAGAGAGGGCAATCCGTTGGAGAAGAAGAGATGGAATGGGATCACTTTTCATGCAGAGGAGTTTGTCTTAGCAAGGAAAAGGGCCATCTCTTCATTGAGACAGGGGTGAAGGAGGAGATGGTGGTAGAAGGCATCGGAGTAATTTAAAATGAGGAGGAGGGAAGAAAGGACAATCTAGGCAAATGGCTTCAATGTTTTCAGTGAAACTGGAAGCAAGGTTCTCAGCTGATAAGGTGTAGGAGAAGTGCCATAAAAGTTTTACAGAAGGATGAAAAAGTTTGGAAGAATGGCTGGGTGAGTGGGACAGTGAAGCATTTAGAGAGGCATAAAAGGACTGCCTTGCTGCAGTGAGAGACCAGTTGAGATTATGCAACAAATTTGCTGTGGACTCAGTGAAAATGCTTGCCATGTGTAGCTAATTTAGCTTGTGCACAAGTCTTAATATCAACTTTAGATGGGCAAGATCATAGTTCAGGAAAGTACTCAATTGCCTTAAACAGCTGAAACTACACAATGATGGTACTATAATTCTCATAATCTCTGCAGCCTCGTTTCTGGCACAGCTATTTTTTTCTTTCTGTATGAATGATGTTGGGTTTGGAAACTGGGAAGAAAAATATTAAGGACTACTGACCCTAAACTACTCTAAATGAATAAGTATTAGCCTGTTTTTAAATATTTCCAGTAAAGGAGGTGCCACAATTGTATTACTGTTTATATTAAAAGTTTCCATTTTCAATTGTTTGTATCTCATCCATAAAAAAATATTTGGAATAGAAGATTGGCATAAAATTCTGGCCAAATTTTCAAAGAGGGTCAAACCTCATTTTTCAGATTTTGAATTCATAAGGTTTTGCATTTCTCTGAATTCAATATTTGCCCATTTCAATGTCACCTGAGTGCACAGATTTGTATTTGGGAGATATTTCCTAAACAAGAGTAACTGAAAACTTATATCCAGATCATTCTGCCTGTGAAGAAGTAAATATCCATTTTAAAAAGTCTGATTTACAAGGTGGCCCATTTAAACCAATTCCCATTTAATAATGTGGCTGTGTGCAGGGCTTGTTTTAAATGGGCCACCCGGTGTGAAGCTTAAGTCTTAGACAAAAAATGTCTTCCCTTAAGGATTTTTAAAAACCAAATGCACTGTAAATTTAGTGGTTATTTTTAATGTTTTAGATGGTTTCTTTGGACTCCTTTAGATCTGAAAAAAAAAAGAGATACACATTTAAAAAATGAAATGTTACAACCGCACATCTATAATGAGAACCAGTGCCAGTGGATATTTTTAAAGCAAATTAAAATGTGCTTTTTTTTTTTTAACTTAAGCAAACAGCTGCTTCACACACACTGCACAGTAACTACTTTTCAGCAAAAAAAAATTCACCAGGAATTTACTAATGAAAATTTATGGCATATGCTGGTATTTGATAATTAAAGTTTCCTTAGTAGTGATATGAGAGATAAAGTCTGATACATTAGTTGAAGGACTTTGAGTATGCTTGTATATTATCAGATGACTAGATTACAGAAACAAAAGATAGAAAATAAGTGGTACCCTAGGAAAAGTAAAGTGATGAGGAATTAGAAGACAGGTATTACCTTATTATTCTATAATATATTTTATTCATTTGTTTCAATTATTTTGCAAATTTAGTATTAGTAATATGCCAATGCCTCCAGAAATTTGGGTACATCCTACTAGGAATTTAAAAGTAAAAATCAAAGTTTATTAAAATTAGTAACTTGTTCCACAACTTGATTCTCATTTCAGTGTATTACTTAAAATATGTTGCCCTTTTTTTAAAGAGTCAGAATTTACATTGTTCTAAAACAGTACATAAATGCTGTAAATTATACATGTTACCAAATCTAAGTCCTTAGATTCTAATCATCATATTTTGGAGAAATCCTCTTTTAAACCTTAGATGATTAATAAGCTGCATAATTTGGTCCTAGCTGAGACGATTAAAGGGAAATCCAGAAGGGTGATACATCAAGGATATGAAATTCAGCAAAAACAAGTTCTGGAAAATCTACTTCTTACTTTATGTTTCCTCAGCCTCAGGTCACACCATGAAAATAAAAATGTACAAAAGAAGGCTTGGGCCTCTTAATCCAGCTGATAAACACCATTGCCTCAATTTCACTGGCCCTTGTTGTTCCTCCTTTCTTTCCTGTTTAAATATTTTATTAAATAAAAGAAAAGTAGGAAGGAAACAAACATGACTACAAAATATTGCCCAATTATTCCACATTCCTCCTCTCACAGAAATCCAGTTCTTTGTCTGCCAGTATCTTTCAAATAAAATTACTTTGCATTTTCTTTGCATATGCTTTGTATTTACTTACATGTATACACATGTACTCCCAATAGGATGTAGTAGGGGCTTAATGAATGCTTACTGATTGATTTGTACAGCAGTCAGAATATTCAAAGGGCCAAGGAAGGATTCAACGCAGGATTATGTAATTATCTGCCCATATCACTCCCAGGGCTTGAACCTTCCTCTCTTCTACCTATGAAAAAAAAAATGTAAAACTATGTAGAGGGCAAAAAAAAAAAAAGTCATCCATTTCTAATTATAAAAAGGACTATTCTGAACACTAGCCTGAAAATCAGCAACAAGCATACCTTCAAGCAAGGAAATATAGAATTAAATACCACAGAAATGTTGTGATGATAATAACAAGTCACACTCCTATAGCACCTTTAATATTTACAAAGTACTTGCCTCACAATGACTACACAGAGAAGGTAATGTTAGCAGTATTAACCCCCATTTTTACTGATAAGGAAATAGAATTTAGGTTAGATTAAATGATTTGCCCAAAGTCACAGTGATACTAAGTGTCAGGACTGGGATTCAAATGCAGTTCTCTTGAAATTGGGAAGACTTAGATTGAAATTCTGTCCCTGCCACTTAACTAGGCAGCAAATCATTTTAAGCCTGAACTAAATTTCCTCATCTCCAATGATGTCAATAATGCCTATTTAATGTGGTTTTTGTGAGATTCAAGTGGGATAATGCACATACAGCACTTTGTAACTTGCAAGCATTCCATTTTGCTGTTGTTCAGTTGTTTCAGTTGAGTTCAACTTTTCATGACCCCATTTGAGGTTTTCTGGGGGTTTTTTTGTCTTTTTAAAAATTTTCACATTAGTCATGATGTCAAGAAGAATTACAATTAATGGGAGGAACCATGAGAAAGAAACAAAATAAAACAAAACAACAAAGGAAAAGAAGAGCAAATAGTATGTTTCCATCTGCATTCAGACTCCCAAGTTCTTTCTCTGGATGTGGATAGCATTTTCCATAGTGAGTCTTTTGGAGTTGTCTTAGATCCTTGATTGTTGAGAAGAGTTAAGTCATTGAACAATGTAGCTGTTACTGTGTACAATGTTCTTCTGTTTCTGCTCATTTCACTGTGCATCAGTTCATATAGGTCTTTTCAGGTTTTTCTGAAGTCTGCCTGTTCATCATTTCTTACAGGACAATAGTATTCCATCACATTCATACACCCCAACTTGTTCAGCCACTCCCCAACTGATGAACATCCCCTTAATTTCCAATTCTTTGCCACCACAATAAGAGCTGCTATAAATATTTTTGTATATGTGGGTCCTTTTCCCGTTTTTATGATCTCTTTGGGATACAAACCTAAAAGTGGTATCTCTAGGTCAAAAAGTACGCACAGTTTTATAGCTTTTTGAGCATAGTTCCAAATGGCTCTCCAGGATGGTTGGATAAGTTCACAACTCTATCATTAATACCTTTTTCCAATTTTCCTACATCTTTTTCAATATTTATCACTGTCCTGTTTTGTCATGTTAGCTAATCTGATAGGTATAAGGTGGTACCTCACAGTTGTTTTGATTTGCATTTCTCTAATCAATAGTGATTTAGAACATTTTTTCATATGCCTATAAATAGGTTTAATTTCTTCCTCTGAAAACTGCCTGTTCATATCCTTTGACCATTAATCAATCGGGGAATGATTTGTATTCTTATAAATTCAACTCAGTTCTCTATGTATTTTAGAAATGAGGCCTTTATCAGAGACACTGGTTGTAAAAATTGTTTCCCAGCTTTCTGTTTCCCTTCTAATCTTGTTTACATTAACTTCGTTTATACAAAATCTTTTCAATTTAATGTAATCAAAATTATCCATTTTGCATTTCATAATGTTCTCTGTCTCTTGTTTGGTCATAAATCCTTTCCTTCTCCATAGATGTGACAGGTAAACTATTCCTTGCTTTCCTAGTTTGCTTATAGTATCAGTCTTTATATCTAAATCATGTACCCATTTTGACTTTATCTTGGTATAGGGTATAAGATGTTCGTCTATGCCTAGTTTCTGCCATACCATTTTCCAGTTTTCCCATCAGTTTTTGTTAAATAGCGAGTTCTTATCCCACAAGCTGGAGTTTTTTGATTTATCAAAAAGTAGATTACTATAATCATTGACTATTGTGTCTTGCATGCCTAACTTATTCCATTGATCTACCACTCTATTTCTTAGGCAGTACCAAAAAGTTTTGATGATTGCTGCTTTATTATAATACAATTTAAGATCTGGTCTTCCACTCTCCCTTGTATTTCTTTTCATTAATTCCCTTGATATTCCGTACCTTTTGTTCTTCCAGATGAATTTTGTTATTTTTTCTAGCTCTATAAAATAATTATTTGGTAGTTTGATTGGTATGGCACTGAATAAGTAAATTACTTTATGTAGAATTGTCATTTTTATTATATTAGCTCAGCCTATCCATGAGCAACTGATGTTTTCCCAATTATTTAGATCTGACTACACATATATACATATATGTGTATATGTGTATATGTGTATGTGTGTGTGTGTGTGTGTGTGTGTGTGTGTGTGTGTATACATATACCTCCCTATTGGACCACAACCAAGGAGCAACTATCCAGCAAAATTCAGCATAATCTTTCAGGGGAGGAGATGGATATTCAGTGAAATAGGGGACTTCCAAACCAGAGCTCAACAGAAAATTTGATCTTCAAATACAAGACTCAAGAGAGGCATTAAAAGTAAATGACTATTTTACCTTCTGGTTCAAGGATCTCAGGGAAGTTTTCCTTGATGATTTCCTGAAAGATGCTGTCTAGGCCCTTTTTTTCATCATGGCTGTCAAGGAAACCAATAATTTTTAAATTGTCTCTCCTGGATCTTATTTACCAGGTCAGTTGTTTTACCAATGAAATATCTTACGTTTTCTTGTATTTTTTTTCCCATTCTTTTGTTTCTGTTTGACTGATTCTTGCTCTCTCATAGAGTCATTAGCTTCTACTTCCCAATTCTAATTTTTAATGCATTGTTGTCTTCTACTCTGTACCTCTTTTTCATTTGGCCCATTTTACCTTTTAAGGAGTTCTCTTCAGTATGTTTTTGTGCCTCCTTTTCCAGTTGGCCAATTCTAATTTTTAAGGAGTTGTTTTCTTCTGTGTACTTTTTTTGCATTTGGCCAATTGTATTTTTTAAGGATTTGTTTTTTTCCCATGTACTTTTTTTCCATTTGGCCAATTGTATTTTTAAGGACTTGTTTTCTACAGTCAATTTTTGTTCTTCCAAGTCATTGACTTTCTCTTGCATACCTCTCATTTCTTTTCCTAATTTTTCTTCTACCTCTCTTATCTGACTTTCAAAATCCTTCTTGAGTTCTTCCAAGAAGGCTTTTTGATCTTGAGATCAGTTCATATCCCCTTTGAGGTTTCAGATGTGGGTATATTGACAATGTTGTCCTCTTCTGAATTTGTGCCTTGATCTTCCCTGTCCCCATAAAAAAAAATCTATGGGCATTGTCCGTTTCTACTTTTCACTCCTAGTATTTGTCTATTTCTTGGCTTTTAAAATTGAGCTCTTCTGCTAGAGTGTAAGGGGCACTAACTCAAGCTTCTTGTGCTGGGAACCCAGGAGTTGGTCACTGGCTTTGTGTGCTGGGGCTGTAGGAGTCTGGCAGGTTACTTCAGCTGGAAGCTGGAGGATGTAGGAATCTGGCAGCTTACCTCATGCTGAGCTAGGGTGAGCAACACTGGAGTTCTCGGGTGGAGGTGGGAAGTCTGGCCCCTACAGGACACCTGCTCACCTGGGCTTCTTTAAGGCACTTGAATGTTTGGCTGATGGAAGATGTCTGCCAGCCTGGAGTTGTGCCTCCTGAAATTGCGCTGAAGCACCAGGAGATTTGGCTGCTAGAGAACACTGGCCCATGTGGTGGTTTCCCGAGCTGATGTCTACTGGTTCCCCTGCCTGTGGTAAGGCACCTGGGATGGGGGTGGAGGTCCTGGTGTTAGCACTGCCTACTCTACCACCCTGGGGCTCAGAATCTCCCCCTGGTTTGCTGAGGTGGGGCTTGCCACTGGCTTGCTGGGACACTTCTCACTGTGTACTGCTCCCTCTCCCCTAGAGCAAGAGGGGCCTTTGCCATTAATCCCCCAACCCTTCTGGGCTAAAAGACCACTGCACCCTATCTTTCTGCTGGTTCAGCTGTTCTAGGGTTTTTTGTGGTGCAATATTTCCTGGACTTTCAGATGTCAATAAGGGAGGGTGAGAGCAATTTACTTCTTACTCTACTATCTTGGCTTCATTTGGGGTTTTCTTGACAAAGATACTGAAGTGGTTTGCCATTTCCTTCTCCAGCTCATTTTACAGATGAAGAAACTGAGGCAAACAGTGTTAAGTGATGACCCCAAGGTCACAAGCTAGTAAGTGTCTGAGGTCAGATTTGAACTCAAGAAGATGAATCTTCCTGTCTGCAGGTGCAGCATTCTATCCACTGTGCCACCCAGGCTTCCCTCAAGCATTATATAAATGTCAGTTATAATTATATGGAACAGCACAGTTACCTATGGAACACAGTGTCAAAGGACGTTGACTACAGCAGTAACTCTTTCTTTTCATCAGAATTCTTGTTATTTTGGGTGATTAAAGTCTTTTATGGACATTGTTAATAATTGTTAACACTGCTACAGGAGAAGTAGGGGATAAAGTCATCATCATTTTATAAATAATGAGAGAGAGACTAATAACCTCTTTCAAGGCAGGTAAGTGGGAGAATTGGTTAAAGAAAAAATAACAAAAGCACTGGGGTTTTTTTTTAAACATATCTATAGAAATTTTTGAAAAAAAAATCATAGCTAAAACTAAATCCTGTGATAAATGTGGAAGCTATCTATAGCACAGCTTACAAATGTAGAAGATTTTGTGACGTGTATTTTTTACTTGAAAAGATGGGCAGCAACAGCAGCAGTAGCATTCTGCAAATGTTTTAGAAAATTGGATTCTGTAGTCCAAAAAGGTATGAGAGTCAGGCTAGTCAATTATCCCATGAAGAATGAACCTGATATGGTAACATCTGTTTGCTGGTGGGGCAAATGAGAAAACAGGAAAAAGAAAAGAGTATTTAATCTATATTGGAGTGTGAAAGTTTAGAGATTAAAAAGGTCAAAGGCAAGAGATAAACAAATGATATGCAGGAAAATTTACTAAAAATGTGTTGACAAGTCCAAGATTCATCTACTTCAGAGGTTTCATGATTTATAGATTAATGGTAGACTATATTGTTTTAATTTTATGTTTCACAATTGAGAATGGACAGAAAGTAGGTGGCAGTGGAGGTTGTAGTAGTCAAAAGAAGCCTAAAATGGTCTCTGCTTATCCTTTTGAAACTCAAACCTCTTTAATAGCCCTGCCCCTGGATACCTCCTTCCTTCAGACTGGAGAAGGTAGAGGGTAGACAATGGAGAGCTATTCTTAGATCTTCCACTTAAGGAGGAACTCAGAGCAGCTCTCTTATCATTTCTTACCAGCTTCATTAAGCCACAGGGCACCCTTCCTTCCTCTCCAATGCCTCCAACAATTACTTCTTTTTATGTGTTTTCTTATCCCATTAGATTGTGAGTTCCTTGAAGGCAGAGACTTCCTTTTATCTTTCTCCCTATCTCCAGTGCTTAGCACAGCACCTGGTATATAGTAGGCACTTAATAAATATTTACTGACTAATAGGCTGTGTTTCAAAAATTTTAGGAACATGAATCTAATCTACACTGCTACCTTCTAGAAGAGAAATTATCATCCTAAATAATCACTTTTTATTATAAAAAAATAAGCATAAACAAAGGAAGGAAAGTTGCTGCTTAAATATAAGGAAGTCTTTTTTCACAATACTTTTTTATTTGCATAATGTTCACACTTTGCTCTTCCACATGTTCCAGATCTTACCAAGTAGAAAGATAGGATCTTCTCCTCTGCCCTTCCTCACACTCTTTTTTACTCTCCTCTCTTTTCACAGGTCAATAAACATTAATTTTACTAATTTTTGCATCACAGTATTAGAAACTTTTTGAAAAGGAAGGAATCTCAGAGACACAATGGTCCAAAAAATACATGAAAAAGGAATCCCTCTACAATACATCCCATAAGTGGGCATCCAGCCATTACTTGAAGACCTCCACTGAGACAGAACATTAGTTTTTAAGGATGATCATTTCAATTTTGGATGTTGTTACAAAGCTTTTCCTTACATTAAGCCAAAGATCTAGCTTTCAATGGCTTCTGTCCATTCAAATTACTTCTTCCCTCTGGGTCAAGCAGGAGAAATCTTGTCCTTCTTCCATGTGACAGCTCAGCAAATACTTAAAGAGAGCTAAACATTACCCAGTTTCCTTAACTTATCCTCTTAACTGGATCTCTAAGCCCTTGAGTACCCTGGCTGCTCTTTCCTAGACAACTCCAGTTTCTTCCTAAAATGAAGAATCAAGAACTAAACACAATGGTCCCAGTATGCACTGAATAGAGCTTCATTTCCCTCCTCCTGGACACAATTCAATCCAATGTGTCCTAAGATTCTATTAGCTTTTTTGACTGCCAAAAAAAGCACTACTGATTCACATGAACTTGAAGTTTATTTAAATACCTGCTATTTTACAACTGTCTAACTACATTTCTCTCTTTCCACCCATCTTATACTTGTGAAATTGATTTTTGAACCCAATTTTACATCTTTACATTTATTTCTATTCACTATTTTTTTTTAGGTAGTTGAGGTTAAGTGACTTGCCTAGGGTCACACAGCTAGTAAGTATACAATGTTTGGTCTGAGGCTGGATTTGAACTCAGGTCCTCCTGATTTCAGGGCCAGTGCTCTATCCACTGCACCACCTAGTTGCCCCTCTATTCAATTTTATCTTATTAGACTTGGCCCATTGTTCCAGCATATTTCTGATTCTTAACTGTCATCTAACGTGTAAGTTAGTCTTGCTACTTTGAGTCATCAGCAAATTTTATAAGCATGCCATTGAAACCTTTATCTAAATCAGTAATAAAATAGTAAAGGACCAAAAAGTATAATTTTACATTCTCTAAATTTCTAAACCTGCTCTTAAAAGGATTTATGAATTTTGACTAATAGTTTAATAATTTTCTATAGTCATTTCTTTGTCTTCTTTTTGAGTCTCTCCCACCCTTCCCCCAGAACCTGTACTATGGTTCCAAAAAGATTATTAATAGCACCTAACAGAAATTTTTGTGACATCAAATCTAAAGAAATAGTAAGTCTTTTTTGGGTAATCCTCCTATGTAATCAGGAGACTGCTTTGTATGCTCAGGAAATTCTCATGAGTTTTTTTAATGAAAAAGTCACTAAAAAAAGATTTTCCATAAATATCTTGTGAGTTATGACAAAGTACCTTATAAAATATAACCATTCATAAAGAGTCAAACCTCTGGAATTAAAACACCAATACTTTCTATTAAAAGGTGCTTAGTCACAGTTCACTAAATTTTTACAACAAATCATTTATTCTGTAAATTCATTGACTTCTGAAGTTAGCAAAAGTCAAGAAAACTTCCTGCATATGTATGAATGACTTGTGTATGAAAACCACAGATTGCAAAGTCCATTTTTATAGTGTAAAAGGTTTTCACCCTATACCAAAGGGTCCCACCCAAGTTTTCCATATGAAATTCTTTTTTCTTCAAGGTCTTCTACTTGGAGTCCCATGGGACAATGGAACTCCAAACGACCTCTGAGTGCATAATTGCAGCAATGATAATCCTATGTACATCAACCTAAAAGATATGAAACAGTATCTGCTTCTTCATTTCATTCTCCAAACAGGAACATGGTGGCTAAAGATGGGAAAGGGTCCCAAGCAGAAGTCAGGGGTTAATTAATATGTGTGAAATCAAGAAAGAAGCAGCTTTGAGGCAGAACACAAAGTAACTCCATGTTTCTCTGATACATTGGAAATAGGGGAAGGAAATTAGTGCACGGTATGGTTGATTTTTAAATGTTAAACTTTTAACTTTAAAAAGGAATAGCTTACAAAAATTACATTTCATGCCATTTAACACAAAGAACTTGAATGGAATGTATTCTCTCCTCACCTATCCTATCTTCCTTTCATGTATTTTTTAGGTGATATCTCCGATACGAAACTTTTCTTGACCTCCCCAACTGTTAATGCTTGATACGTCTTGAAAGCACTTAGTATCATTTCATATGTACCTTATATTTAGTTATTTGTGTACATGCCATATTCATTCAGTATACTAAAAACTCTTTGAGAGCAGCAATTGTTATTGTTGTTTCTGTATCCCCAGTACTAGTAGATGCTTAAAAATGTTTAAAATGTTTTACCTATCTCACAGGATTATTGTGAAGAAAAGAATTTGTAAATCTTAAATGGTATATAAATGTGATGATATTATTGTTTTATTATTATTACCTGGGATACATAAAAAAGGGATAATGCTATAAAAAGAGTCATCAATTTATGTTCTTAAAGTTCATTTCCAAATCAGTTATTCGTAAACTGGAAAATATATTTTCATAGAAATAGCACTGTGAAATGATGGTTAGTTGGCCAGACTGAAAATTCACACTTACAGTTTACATATCACTTTCCTTACATTGTGTGAAGCAACATAGCCTACAAATGGCTATGTAAGCTATAATGCAGGTAAAATGCATCTATAATTAAAAATAGTGAAAAAATTATTCCAAACATATAATTTTAGCTACATTATGTGAATAAAAATAATAATAACAACAACAACAACAACAACAACATTAGTCAATATTTATGTAGTGCTTACTATGTTCCTGGCACTGTACTAAGCCCTTTACATTTACTATCTCATTTGATCATCATAACAACTTTGGGAGGCAGGTGCTCTTATTATCCCATTTTACAGTTGTAAAAACTGAGGCAAACAGGGATTAAATGATTTGTCCAGGGTCACACAGCTAGTTAGTGCCTGAAGCTGGATTTGGACTCAGTTCTTCCTAGAACATTGTTCTCAACCCTAATTGTTAGCTGTAAGGCTCTCAAAATTCCCCTACCGAGAGATGATAGAATTGTTTGACATTTACCTTAATTTATGTATCTACATTTAGATGCTGTGTCAAAGTATGTGATTTTTATTGGGAATATAGGCTTTCAGCATGTTAATCTATTAAGTTATAACATTAAGCTAATATTTGGCAATATTAACCACAATTACAATCATCCTAATTTTGAAGTAAAAATAATGCTGTTGTTGCTACTACCATTTTGCAGTCAATTTTGCTTAGCTTTGGGATACCATTATTTTATGGTGGTTTTAATTATTCATACTTTAGGCAATGTGCCCTGGGACCTCTTAGAAAAGCACACAAGTTTTAAAAAATCTCACAAACATATAAAATAAATACTATTTCCTGGTTTTTCTCTCAACATATAGACCAACTGTGAAGCTTTCCCAAAAACCTCTTCTAGTAACAGGCTTCTTTCTGGACTTCTCCT
Source organism: Vombatus ursinus (assembly GCF_900497805.2). NCBI lineage: Eukaryota > Metazoa > Chordata > Mammalia > Diprotodontia > Vombatidae > Vombatus > Vombatus ursinus. Next base: position 8,489,225 of record NW_020954604.1, on the reverse strand, counting down.
AAAGAATGCTAATTGTCTGAAAAATGACAAATCAGGAGGCATTTCTGCAAAGCAGACTGAGTTGCCTAAAAATTAGACAAACTACTCAAATTGTTTTGCCTCTAAGGTACCCCAAATAACATAGTTCTTAGAAACCCAGATTTTGTTAATACGTGAAAAATCAAATGGCCAATTTTTCCTCCTCTTCTAGAGACATACTTTAAGATTAAGAGGTTAAAAAAAACCCTTAAGATATATGATTTTTAGGAAGTGCTTTATAAACTTGCAATTATAATACTGTATCATTATTATTATACATATACATATGTATATGTACATACACACCCATTGAAAAATTCAATGGATTATTGTGAGAATCAAATTATTATAAAGCACATTGAAAATCTTCCTGTACTATGTTAGCTAGCAAAGATGAATCCTGCTAAAGTGGGAAAAAAGCTCTGTTTAGAGAATGAATGCTGTCTTTGACCCTTGAAAGTTTTGTGACCACAGATAAGTCACTTAATTTCTCTTTCAGTTTCCTCTTCAACATAATGAGGATAATATCTGAAGTACATACCTTAAAGTCTCAAATGAAGTAATATATAAAAAGTACTTTGCGTAACTGAAAGTACTATATAATCATCATTTATTACTAATACGCAACCTATGTAAGGTCAGCAATCATTTTAACCCTCCTTGAGTCAGTCCTTTCATTCACATGCCTGAGCAAATAAGCTTATATATGTGTAAACTCTAGCTTAATCTAAGAAATTGTCTTGTGGAACTCTAGTCAAAACTCTTAACCCAGGCCCCTAGTTTGAATTTTATTTTGATCTAACATATGACCTGCCTGTACATTTTTAAATTCAACCATCATGACTTTATGTGAGAAAAATTTTATGTGAGAAAAATTTCAGTGCCCCAACAAGAGCTCGAGTGAGTAGATTCAGCATGTCACACAGAAGAGCTGCTCCTCCCTTCAAGGCAGGGCCTTTCAGACAAACAAATACATTTGTTTCAGGTGTCTCTTTACATGAGGTGTTGGCTGCCAGTAGCAGGAAAATGACTTTCCTGGATACCTGCCAGTGTTATCAAGGGTCAATGTCAAGTTAAGTCAACAAGTATCTATTAATAATGTACCTATGATGTGCCAGGAAGTATGTGAAAAACTGGGAATATAATGATAAAAATAGGCCCTGCCCTCAAGGAGCTCTCAATCTAATGGAGGAAGCCAATGTGCAAACAATTCTGTACCAACAAGCTATATACTGGATAAATTGAAGGTTATCTCAGACGAAAGGTACTGAGATTAAGAAGGACCGGGAAAGATTTTGTTGTTGTTTTGTTTTGTTTTGTTTTGTTTTTTTATAAATAGAAGCTGAGACTTGTAAGGAAGCCAGGGAAGCTAGGAGAAGGAAATGAAGAGGGAGAATATCTCAGGCATGGGAGACAGCCAGTTTAAGTGTTCAGAATTGGGACGTGAAGTGTTTGTGTATCACTGGATCACAAAGAATATGTAGCAGAGTGAACTATAAAAAGACAGTAAGGTAAAAGGGAGGGTGCCAGGTTATGAGGGGCATAAAAGTTGAAAGGGAACCACTAGAATTTATTGAATAGGTTAGGATTTTATATTTGATCTTGGAGGCAATAGAGAAGCACTGGAGTTTACTTAATAGGGAAGTGATACGGTCAGACCTGCTCTTTAGTAACATCAGCTTGTCAGGTGAATTAAGGATAATCAGAATGGGAGAGACTGGAGACAGTGAAACTAATCAGAAAGCTGCTGCCACAATCCATACATGAGAGGATGAGGACCCATATCAAGGTAATTGAAGTGTAAGAAAAGAGAAGGGGGAATATGAGAAAGGTCAACAAAGGTAAAATCAACAGGACTTGACCAATGATTGGATACAAAGTGGTGCAAGTGCCAACGCAAGCAAGACTAGAAGGGAAGCAGAAAGCTGGGAAACAATTTTTATAGCTAGTGTGTCTGATAAAAGCCTCATTTCTAAAATATACAGAGAATTGAGTCAAATTTATAAGAATACAAGTCATTCCCCAATTAATAAATGGTCAAAGGATATGAACAGGCAGTTCTCAGATGAACAAATTAAAGCCATCTATAGTCATATTAAAAAATACTCTGAATCACTATTGATTAGAAAAATTCAAATCAAAACAACTATGAGGTACCACATTGTACCTATCAGATTGGTTAACATGACAGAACAGGAAAATGATAAATGTTGGAGAAGATGTGGGAAAATTGGGCCACTAATACATTGCTGGTGGAATTGTGAACTGATTCAACCATTCTGGAGAGCAACTTGGAACTATGCCCAAAAGCTTATAAAAACTATACCCTTTGATCCAGCAATACGACTACTAGGTCTGTAATCCAAAGGATCATAAAAAAGGGAAAAAGACCCACATGTACAAAAATATTTATAGCAGCTCCTTTTTGTGGTGGCCAAGAATTGGAAATTGAGGGGATGCCCATCAACTGGGGAATGGCTGAACAAGTTGTGGTATATGAATGTAATGGAATATTATTGTGCAATAAGAAATGATGAGCAGGCAGACTCCACAAAAACCTGGAAAGACTTACATGAACTGACGCCGAGTGAAGTCAGCAGAACCAGAACACTGTACACAGTAACAGCCACACTGTGTGATAACTGACTTTGATAGACTTGGAAAGGTCTAAGACAGTTCCAAAGACTTGTGATATAAAATGCTATCCACATCCAGAAAAAGAACTATGGAGTCTGAATGCAGACTGAAGCATACTATTTTCTCTCTCTCTCTCTTTTTTCTTTTTTTGTTTTTCCTTTCTTGTGGTTTTCCCTTTTTGTTCTGATACTTCTTTCATAACCTAATTCATGTGGAAACATGTTTAATATGATTGTACATGTATAGCCGATATCAGATTGCATGCCATCTTGGGGAGGGGAGAGAGGAAAGATGGGGAAAAATTTACAACTTACAATCTTATAAAAGTGAATGTTGAAAACTAAAAATAAATAAATAAATAAGTGAATTTTTAAAAAGAGAGGGAGGTGGATACAAGTGAAGAGTAGAGAATAGCACTGAGGTTGTGAGCCTGGGTGACTGAGAGGATGGTGGTGCCCTTGACAGTAACAGGGAAGTTTTGGAGGTAATAGGGAGGATTTGGAAGTAATAGGGAAGTTTTGGAAGTAATAGGGAGGATTTGGAGAGAAACATAACAAGTTCAGTTTTAGATATGTTGAGTTTGAGTTGTCTATAGGTTATCTGATTTGAAATGTCCATTAGACAGATGGAAATGTGGAGGTTAAAAAAACTGGAGATTATAAAAAAGGTTAGGGCTGGATAAATAGAGCTGAGAATAATCTGCATAGAAATGATAATAGAATCTATGGCAGCTGACGAGACAACCAAGCAAAATGGCATAGAAAGAGAGGAGAAGAGGGCCAAGGGTAGAGTCTTGGGGGACACCCACAGTTTTACTGGGAGTAATCTGGATGAAGATCTAACAAAGGAGACTGAGGAGTGGTCTGATGAGTAGGAGGAGAACTAGGAGAGACCAGTGCCACTAATACATATAAAGAAAAGAGTAAAAAGGAGAAGATGGTAAATGATAGTGACAAAGGATACAGAGATAAAGAAGGATAAGGATTGAGAAAAGGTCATTCGATTTGGAAATGGAGATCAATGGTAACTTTGGAGTTTCACTTAAATGATGAGGTCAGAAGCCAGATTGTAAAGAGAGTAAGGGGAAGAAGGCAATGTAGGCATTAACTGTACACAGTCTTTTTAAGGAGCTCAGTAACCAGGACAGGGCCTTAGAAGACATCTATGGTTGGCAGGCATGACCTGAATGAAAATCCAGCAAAGGAGATTGAATAGGAGTGGTTAGAAGTCTTTCCAAAGCTATGAGAACTTTCAGAGCTTATCCTTCACTGAAATGGCCTTTGAGAGGTTTTGGGAGGAAAGGTAACGAGTTCTGTTATAGATATGTTGAGTTTAAGATGGCTACAAGACATCCAGTTTGAGACATTAAACAGGCAATAAATAAGAACCCTACCGGTGTTCTTATTGCTGATTTGGATGATGCTCTATGATGGGTCATGAGGCAATGCTTAGCTCTTATCTTAAGGATTCCTGAAGGTCTAGACCTGAAAAGTTCTGCTGCCTCACCCTCATACTCCAAGTCAGTAAGCACTGAATAGAGAAAACTACCTCATGTGGTTTGTTCATTGGTCTGTGGGCCAAGGGGCAACCAGATCACGGGATTGAGTGGGGTGCTCCTGAGCATTTGTCCTTGTAAAGAGACTTTTCAAGCCCTGAGTTGGGCTGAGTGGGATAAGATTGCAAATAGAGAGAGACTTCATTCTCAAAATAGCACGAATATGCCTGTGTGAACAATAAACCAACTGTATTTTTTTAAAGCATCATTTGTCTATTGGTTGAAACTAGGCTCCAAAAGAACTTAAGGAAGCTAATAGACTGATGGGCTATATCACTTCGTGTATGTATTTTAATAAAGCAAATTTGATGCAAATTTAATCTAAGAAGAGTCACTAAATCGTTTGTGCCCTTTGAGACAGAGATCTCACTGCTGCAGGTCACATTTAGAAAGAAAGGTACAAAAAATGGTCCCATGTAGGAAAATATTCACAGCATCACTTTCTTGTGGTACCAAAAAAGTATGTATTAAAAAATTTAAAGTCCATTAATTGGGAAATACAGGAAGAAATTGTAGATGTATGAATATGTGGTATATTATTATGCTGGAAGAAATTACAAATACAAAGAAACAAGAGAAACATCGGTAGTTTTGTATAAACTAATAAAGGGTAAAATAAGCAGAATAAGGGAAACATTATACATAGCAATGACAATACAGAACAAACTCAAAAACTCTGTAATTGTAATAACTAGTCTTGCTCCTAAAGAGATGAGGAAATATAGCTCTCTCCTTCCATTTTAGAGGTGAAGGACTCAGGAAGTGGTATGCTGCACATTCTAAAAAACATGGTCGCTGTGTCTGTTGGTTGTATTGTTTTGCTTATTACAAGGGAAGTTTCACTAGGTAGAACAGAGGTGGAGGTCTACTTGTGTTGTTAAAAAAAAAACATCAATGAAACTTTTAAAAGAATGATTATCGGAAAAAATCTTAAGTTTTTAGTTGTTTGGAAGTGAAGAGACTGCACATAAGAATACAAAATAGTACATCCTTAGAGTTATTTTGTTTTGTATTTCTCTTATTAGCCATTTGGATCACTCTTTCACATGGTTCTTAAGAGTTGCTAATTCTTCTTTTGGGAACTCTATTCATATTCTTTGATGACATATGAACTGGGGAACGGTTTTTGGTCTTACATATACATACATACATACATGTATGTATGTGTGCATGTATGTATGTATATCTGGGGCAGCTAGGTGGGGCAGTGGACAGAGAGCTGAGCCTGGAATCAGGAAGACCCATCTTCCTAAGTTCAAATCTGCCTCAGATTCTTACGACCCTAGGCAAGTCACTTAACTCTGGTTCAGTTTCCACATCTGTAAAATGAGCTGGAGAAGGAAATGGCAAACCATTCCAATATCTTTGCCAAGAAAACCTCAAATGGGGTCACAAAGGGTCAAACACAACTTAAAAAATGACTGAACAACATTTATTAACTACCTATTAATTCTGGACATCAGATCCTTATCAGAGATCTGAACACAAAGATTTTTTCCCAGACTATTGCTTCCTTTTTTATGCTAACTATAGTAATTCGGTTAATAAAAAAAGCCTTTTTGCTTTTGATGAATTGCAATTTTGATCAATTTCATGTGATTAAAAACTATATATTTTCATCTGTTCCATGTTTAGTTAAGAATTCAAACCCTAACCATAGCTATGAAAGTTGTATGGTATGATTTTCATCTAATACTTTATTCATATGATTTTTAATATTCAAGACATGTATCTATTTTGTTTATTGAGGCATGTGGCATAATATCTAAAGCTAACTGTCATCAGACTGGCTTATAATCTCTTAGCAATTTTTGTCAAATGGGGGCTCTTTCCTTAGTAATTTTTATTTTGGAATTTATCAGAAACTGTTACTATTCTTCCTTGTTTAAGCCTTCTTATTGGTGTCCTCTTGTATTTTCTTAAGGAAACAGTTTTGATGATTTCAACTTTATTATACAGTTTGAGGTCTAGAAGTATCTTTTTTTTTTACTAATTTTTCATCATTTCCCTTGATAGTATATTTCTTTTTGTTCCTTCAAATAATTTTTGTTATTATTTTGTCTAGCTCTATAAAGCACCCCCTTGGAAGTTTGTGTATGTATATAACTTATATATACCAATGAATATATGTTAGTGTCACTAGTATTATTATGAATGGAACTTCCTTTTCTGATATGCCCTTCTCAGTTTTGTTATTGCTATAAGGAAATGCTGTCGATTTTTTTTTGTGGGTTTATTTTATATCCCGTTATTTTAACAAAGTCATTAATTGTTTCAAATAGTTCCTTTGCTCATTTCCTAAGATTTTCCCAGGTAAATCATCATGTTATTAGCACACAGAAATAGTTGCCTCCTCTCAGCCTATCTTTATGCTTTAAAAATCCCTTCCACAACAAATGATGCACTGGGGCAGAGAGGATAAAATAAGAGAAGAAAATATGATATAGGTATAGGATTTAAAGAAATTTAAAATACCATTAATTGAGATTAATTCCTGTCAATAAGGAGTTCCCTGAGAGCAGGCACGATCAGTTATATGATCTCCTTGATGAGAAACCATTACAATTCTGATCAACCAGAAGAACCAAAAATGACTTCTAGTGTGATAAGAATATTCTGAAAGAGCAGTTAACAAACTCAAATACCTAGAGGGCTAGTTTACTACAAGGAGCCCAAGAATCAACATTGTTATTTTGAAATATTTTTAGCCTCCACAAAACGCAGATAATGGGTTTCAACTGGATGGCTTTATATTACTGATGCTTTATGAGTGTGTTTGGTAGGAAAAAGCTTTTAAAATTAATCTTTACACAAAAGTACCTTCTAATTTCTGGCTACACATTCTTCTTGAGTACCCACAGTTGTTCATTAATGCTAGTAAGTACATATTGCCTTTTTCCACAACATGGGCTTGAGAAAGTGGATTTTCTGTACTTGATGCTTTGAAATATCAATTCCAAAACAAGATGAACAGAACTAGGTCTAGGGCTGAAACTTTCATTGCATCAATTAGACTTCCAATCTCTCTGAAAGCCACAAAATGTCACCTCTGAATAGCTCAGTGTTAATACATAAGAAAACATAACTTTTAAAGACTAAGTATTACATTTCTTGGACAAAAACATATTAATATTTATGAAATATGTATAATGTAAAAGATAAAATGAAAATTTATTTTAAAGCATTCCTGAATCCATAGTAGTTTTTTGTTATCGTGCCTTTCCTTGCTCAATGAATATCAAGGTTAGGCAGCACTGTCATGTAGCAATGTATGAAAGTTTTTGATGTCACAAAAGGATCCTCATACTCTAATAGCTGGGAAACTTCTAATCTAATAAAAAAAAAAGCAAATGACTTGAAAGAATGCACAGAAATCATTTATAGCTCAAAGAGAAACAATCTGAATAATGCTACTCCAAAAAATACTAAAGCTAGTTTCTTACACAATGGTCAGGAAGAAATTCAAGAGAAACAGGGATAATTATCACTTGTCCACTTTCAACATTATCACTTAACCACTTTCTAGGGCTTCATTAAATTGTCATTTTAAGGGCTTCACACTCTTTGGACAGGAGATGGAAGTCCATCACCAGAACCATCACAAAGGCTTTATAGTTTGGCAGAACCTGTCAAAGCTTGTGCATGGCTTTTGAGAGTCCAGTGACTTGCATTAATTTAAAGAATAAAGGTCAATATTAAAAAAAAAAGCTAGCAAAGTATTAAAAACAGGAAATTAAAAAGATTATAATCCACTTAGATGATCTCTGGAGAAGCACATATTTAACACATGGGAAGATGGGTACAAATAAAGACATAAAAAAGAATACTAGACAGGAAGTAAGGTGATATAGACTCTAGTTAAGATTCTACCCCCTAAATATGTGTGTTTCTGTGTAAGTTACTTCAGTTTTCTGGGCATCTGTGTACCAAAAACTTCTGTGTTGCACATGCTATATGAGAGTGGTAAAGAAAGTTATTGTCAAGGCTCTTTCCATTTCTGTATAAAGTCAGAAATGGAAATGCATTTTAGGAGTCCAAGAGAAGGACCCTACACAAGTCCTGTGAGCCATGGTAGTGGAAAAAAAAAATTTCACTAGTGGTTTTCTCAAGTGTTCTGCCTGACTTACCATGTGATTGAAGTCAGTTAGGTATAAACTGAAACTATCTCCTTTTCTTTTTTCTTAACACTCTTACAGGACATATTTCAATCCTATACAAAACCGCTGAGCCCAACCCCAATATATACATTATCTAATAATAACTTCTGAGTAATCAAACACAAATATTAATGTTACATGTCAGTTCTGATAAAATAATCCATTAAAACAAACTTGTTACACACAAGCCAAAACCACAAATAGTACTATTACATTTCAGTGCTTTTGAAAAAAAAAGTTAACCTTGAAAATAAGAACTGATTTAAGGAATAGGATCATAAATTGAACTAGAATAAATGAATAAGATATTCAGATAAGAAACTACTCACCAGTCACAGAAATTAAATAGTTTAAAGCAATAAACTCTTTTGGAGATACACCACTTTTTAAAAACAATTTCATTTGCATTAAAATATCACACTGAAATGTTTACACACACTGCAAAGGGATGTTTTAATTTACACAAAAGAGGAGTAAGTGAGTATAACTTGGCATAGTGCAGAGAAAGTTGGCTTGTAGTCAAGAAAATCTGTATTCAAGATCTGGCTCTGTTACTTAAAAAATGTGTGATACCTGAAGTCTCAGGTTCTCTGCATTGCCAAGATTATAAGTTACAGGCGAGTTTCTGATCTATATTGGAGGAGGAAGTTTCCACACTCTGAATTTTCAGAGTTTCATGCCAATGAAATAAGTCAGATCACAGAATAACAGGATCATAGATTAAGAGGTAGTAGAAATTTAAGACATCAACTAATATGACTCCCTCATTTCCTCAACTACAAAATGAGCAAAGTGGACTAAATTATCTCAAAAAGCCCTTCTAGTTCTTGAGGTCTATGATTCTAATACTTTTAATGCCCTATTGACCTTATTTGATTCTGAAGATCAAATAAGATAATGTAGGTCGAAGAGCCTCTTACACTTTAAATCATTATAAAAATGTCGAATAATATTATGATGATATCAATGAAAATTAGATTATAAGGACAGGGTCTATGACCTCTTTTTCGTTGTATCACCATCACTCAATTCAATGACTAGGATATTTTTTGTGGGGGCTGGCATCTGTGACTTCATTATCAGAATAAGGAACTTCTAATATGGAAATGCTCTCTAGTAATGCAGTTAATAAACTTTTCATGCTGCCTCTGAATCTATTAACCAATTAATCAATAAAACATTTATTTTTCAAAATAAGTTTTATTGATGTTTTCTGTTTCTTACATCATCATAGTATCCTATTCTCTCCCTCTCCCTCCCCAAGTCATCCTATATGACAAATAGTGGTTTTTGTTTTTTTAGAAAGAAACAAAAAGCATAATTTGATATGTTAAGAAAGTCCAATCAAAAACATTTATTAAGTGGCTACTCTGTTCCAATAACCAGCTAGGTGCTGAGCATACAAAGACAAAAATGAATTGCTCCTTGTCCTTAAGAATTTCACACTCTATTAGTGGAGTGGATAACATGTAAATAAATAATTACATACAAAATGAATGCTGGTGACTTTGGGGAGACACATTAGCATCTAGGAAGCTATATAAAAGCACCAAATAGACAATTGGGTGGGGTTGAGCTTTGAAGAAAACTAGGGATTAAAAGAGCAGAGGTAAAGGTGGAGCATCATTCAAAGGAGTATCAAGAAGGCTGGTATAGCTAGACTGAGAGTGAATGAAGGGGAATAATATACACAGTTGGAAAGATTAGTGAAAGCAATTTGTAGAAGGCTTTAAATGTCACAAAAGCACTAATATTTGATCACAGAGGAAATTCTACTGGAGCTTAATCAGGTGACAGGTTACTGACAAAATCAGACCAATGTTTTAAGAATATCAATTTGGTGTTCGTGTGGAGGAGAAAATGAAAGGGGTAGAACCTTGAAATAGAATGACCAATTAGGAGGCCATTGCCAATAATCCACAAGAAAGGTTTTGAGGACTTGGATTGGGGTGATGGCCATATGAGAAAAAAGAGAGGGATAGATATGAGAGATAATGTGAAGACAGATTCAGTAAGATTTAGCATCTGATTGGATATGTGAGGTGAGAGAAAGTAGGGATTCCGACCACAAGGTTGGAAACCTGGGTAACTGGAAAGATCATGATGTCCTTCACAGGGAAGTCTGGAAGAGCGATGATTTTAGAGGAAAAAATGAGTTCTATTTTGCACATATTGAAGTAGAGATGGTAGGAAAATAAATAAATACACTATTTCTTGCTAGCAAATGAGCTTCAGTGGCCTGGGAATAATAGTACTGACACAATAGCTCATCACTTTCAATTTTTACATAAACGCTTATTTCCCTAACACATTTTTTTTCTAGGATCAGTCTGGTGCATTTTAGCCTCCTGGCTAATTGGCATGGTTAAGATAGACCATCACTTATTTTCTTCCCACAAGCAACCAATAGGCTTTTAAATGACAAGAATGTTGCTAGCGATGTAATGATTTTGGCAAATAATTCCTAGGCTTCAAGGCCTAACAGAGATCTCTCTAACACTATCAAAAAGGAACTTTTAGTATTAAGTCACCTTTTGAACTAAATCATTGCATTAAAAAAGTATTCTGGGGGCAGCTAGGTGGTACAGTGGATAGAACACCAGCCCTGAAGTCAGGAGGACTTGAGTTCAAATCCGGCCTCAGACCAAACACTTGACACTAGCTGCATGACCCTGGGCAAATCACTTAACCCCAACTGCCTAAAAAACAAAAACAAACAAACAAAAAAAAAGTATTCTACATTAACCATTAAGAATATAGTAAAAGACATGACAGAATGGAATGACTTATAAACAAATCATTCAATAGGCACTGTATTAAATATGTCAAAAATATTAAATTCATATGTTTAAATAATCTGACCAATCACACAATGCAAACAATATAAGGGATGCAGATAAGGAATAATATCAAAAGTTAAGGGTAGACGAAATAAATTCTAGTTAATACCATGTAGCAACACTATAGATTAATATCTGGTTACCACAATGCTAACTGTTTTAGTCAAAATAAATGCTATAAACATCATATTCAGACTGACAAATATAAACAAACTCAGCCAGAAGATGTCATTGATATGAATTCTTCCATGCGTGTTAATGAAAAAGAATATGCCAAATAACTCACAGATGTGGACTACAGTATAATGCTATCCTGAAATTATTCCTCATATTATTTTCATATGTTTTACATTACAAAGTGGGAATGGTTATCATTTCCACTTAATAGAAGAATAAAATACCCCTACAATCTGCACATTCAGTTAAGAAAAATGGTTTCTGAAATCATAAATTTTATTGTAAATAATAACATCTAGCTTGCTATTAACAAACAAATCAAGCAAATATGAGCACCACCACCATGATTATAGTTTAAAACTGTAAGCAACCTAAAGTAGCAAACCAATGAATTAGTCTAATAAAGAAAATAGTACATCTTAGTAATTCATACTTAAAATTATTAATGGTAATCAGAGCAGACTGAATATTGTTGAGTTTTATCTCCCAAAAGCAACCCCATAGTCAACGGAAGTTCAGATTTTCTGGCTCACCAAACTTAATGACAGAAACTTCAGCCCACTTTGGGTGCAAAAATTTTTAAAACGACCCATAACATGAGATGACAGACCACAAAACAGTTCCTCAACCCCAGACTTCCTGCTCCATATCCCTGCAGCAGAAGACCCCAAGGGGCAAAATTTTTAATGCAGAAGGAGCCAACAGCCAGTAATCAGGGAATAAACAACTCCACTCCCAATTCCTTCCCTAACAGGGAATCACAGCAGCTTCAAGCTCCACCTGAAGCTAGTTATACTAGTGATAAGATAGCCAATGGGGCAAAAGCATCATTGTCATTGCCTAGCTGGCGTGTTCTTGACTACCCCTGGATTTCAAAAGAATGACTCCTCTACAGCTGGCTCAACATCCTATTATCCCACACTCTGATGCCCCTGGTATATCCCTCCACAAGGCCATCCCTCCCCCTTCTCCTATTGGTGAGTTCTTCCTGGAGCCTTCATTTTATGGAGAGGCCCAAGGCAGTCTCCTTTCATTCTCACTCCAGCCCTGTTCCAGACTTTCTCTGGAGCTCAAACTCATGCCCCTATACCAGGTACCTTCACCCTCTCACCATTAGAATGTAAGTTCCTTGTGGATAGGGAATAGTTTTGTTGTTGTTGTTGTTGCTTTTGTTTTTTGCATATCTTTATATCCCCAACACTTACCACAAAGCCTGGCACATAGGAAGGACTTTATACATCCTTTCCTTCTTTCTTTCATCAAATTTATAACTAGTAAGGCCTGGAGAGATCATCAAATTCTAGGAGGTAAAGGGACTTGCATAAAGTCACACAAGCGGTAGAGGAATCAGAGCAGGCATTCAAACCTAGGTCTTCTGATGTAAATTCAACGCCTTTCCCATTATTCCCAGAGGTCACTTTCCTGGAAAATTTTTTTCTAGGGCAAATACTTAGGATCTTAATACTGGTTTGTATGTATGTATAGCTTTAAATTAGATTATTCATAAGTGTATAGAGTGCTAGAATTCAAATCAGGAAGGCTCAAAAATTTACTACCTGTGTGAACATGTGCAAGTCACTTTACATATTTGTGTTTCATAGAGTTGTTGTCATGTGATCAATGAGATAATATTTGTTAAAGGTAAGAACAATGGGAAAGATATTAAATTTACAACAGAAGACCCCCTTTCTATTTTGGTGTTTTGTTTTATTTCTTCTTTCTTGGAGTTCCTCCTATTAGTTTTAATTCTTCTATACATCATGACTAATGTTAAAATATGCTTAATATGAATGTATAAGTAGAGCCTATATTAGACGGTATGCCATCTTGGGGAGGGGGAAGGAGAAGGAGGGAAAGAAAATTTAAAACTCAAAATCTTAGGGAAGTGAATGTTGAAAACTAAAAATAGATACATTATTGTTCTTAAAAAAAGGAAAAAAAAGAGAAAAAAGGAATATTCAAGGCACAAGCTCAAAAAAGAACAACTCCAATTTGAAACACAAACCCATGAAAAGGAAATGACTCTAAAAGCAATGCCTCAGAGAAAAATACAGTTGGATTTTGAAAAGAGATTCAAATCAAATTCCTGGAAGAGATGAAATAAAAGTTTTTAAATGGTTTTATTTATCAATGAAATGAGAGCATTTGAGGGGAAAAATAGAAAACAAATGAAAGGAATGTAAGAAAAAACTGGAAAGGAAATTAATAGCTTTGCACAAGAGCTATGAAACCTGGCCCAAGCAACAACCTTCCTGAAAATTGAAATGGACCAAATAGAACCCAATGATTCAATAAGACAGCCAGAAATATTAAAACAAAGTCAAAAGACTGAAAAAAATTAATGTATTCGATAGCAAAAACAAGTGAACTGGAAAACAGATTCAGGAGAAAAATTTAAGCATCAGTGGACTATCTGGACACCATGACCAAATAAAAGAGCTAGAACATTATATTTCAAGAAATAATAAAATAAAACTACCCAGATCTCTTAGAACCAGAGGAGAAAGTTAATAAAGAAAGAATCCATCAATTATCTCCTGAAAGAAATCCCAAAATGAAAATTTTCAAAAACATTACAGGCAAAAGCCAAAGCTTCCAGTCAAAGAAAAAAAATGGTAAGCAATCCAAAAAGAAAGAATTCAACCTAGTCTTACCAAATCTTAAATTGTATTATAAAGCAGCAATCATCAAAACTTTTTGGTACTGCCTAAGAAATAGAAGGGTAGAGCAGTGGGAATAGGTTAGATATGCAAGACACGACAGTCAATGACTATAGTAATCTACTATTCAATAAATCCAAAGACTTCAGCTTCTGGGATAAGAACTCACTATTCAACAAAAACTGATGGGAAAACTGGAAAATGGTATGGCAGAAACTAGGCAAAGACTAACATCTTATACCCTATACCAAGATAAAGTCAAAATGGGTACACGTTTTAGATATAAAGGCTGATACTATAAGCAAACTAGGAGAGCAAGAAATAGTTTACCCGTCAGATCTGTGGAGAAGGAAAGAATTTATGACCAAACAAGAGATAGAGAACATTATGAAATGCAAAATGGATAATTATGATTACATTAAATTGAAAAGTTTTTGCACCAACAAAGCCAATGCATCCAAGATTAGGAGGGAAGCAGAAAACTGGGAAAGAATTTTCAGAGCCAGTGTCTCTGATAAAGGCCTCATTTCTACAATATATAGAGAACTGAGTCAAATTTATAGGAATACAAGTCACTGCCCAATTGATAAATAGTCAAAGGATAGGAACAGGCAGTTTTCAGAGGAAGAAATTAAAGCTATCTATAGTCATATGAAAAAATGTTCTAAATCACTATTGATTAGAGAAATGCAAATCAAAACCACTCTGAGGTACCACCTCACACCTATAAGATTAGCTAACAGGACAAAACAGGACAATGATAAATGTTGGAGATGTGGGAAAACTGGAACACTAATGCATTGTTGGTGGAGTTGTGAATTGATCCATACATTCTGGAGAGCAATTTGGAACTATGCCCAAAGGGCTATAAATTGTGCAGATCCTTTGACCCAGCAATACCACTTCTAGGTCTATATCCCAAAGAGATCATTAAAAAAAGGAAAAGGACTCACATGTACAAAAATGTTTATAGCAGCTCTTATTGTGGTGGCAAAGAATTGAAAATTGAGAAGATGTCCATCAATTAGAGAATGGCTAAACAAGTTGTTGTATATGAATGTGATGCAATACTATTGTGCTATAAGAAATGATGAGCGGGCAGACTTCAGAAAAACCTGGAAAGACTTGTAAGAACTGATGCTGAGTGAATTAAGCAGAATCAGAACACTGTACAGAGTAACAGCCACATTGTGCGATGACTAACTTTCATAGACTTGGCTCTTCTCAGCAATGCAAGGATCTAAGACAGCTCCAAAAGACTCATGATGGAAAATGCTATACACATCCAGAGAAAGAACTATGAAGTGTGAATGCAGATGAAAGCATACTATTTGCCCTCCTTTTCCTTTGTTTTTTGTTTTATTGCTTCATTCTCCTGGTTCCTTCCATTGGTTCTAATTCTTCTTTACAACATGACTAATGTGAAAATGTTTAATACAAATATATATATATATATATATATATATGTAGAGCCTTTACCAGATTGCATGCCATCTTGGGCTGGGGGGAGGGGCAGAAAATTTAAAATTGAAAAGTCTATAGAAGTGAATGAGGAAAACTGAAAATAAATAATTTTTTTTTAACTTTTTGGTGAAGCAATCAGGGTTAAGTGACTTGCCCAGGGTCACATAGCTAGTAAGTGTCAAGTGTCTGAGGCTGGATTTGAACTCAGGATCTCCTGACTCCAAGGCCAGAGCTCTATACACTGCACCACCTAGCTGCCCCAAATAAATTAGTTTTAAAAAATAAAATAAAATAAGGAGTTCTTTCCAAGGTTAAAAAAAAAAAAAGAATTCAAGGAAGTATAGTCAAAATCACACATGATTTCACAGCCACCACTACAAAGAAGCAGAGAGCTTGGATGATGATATTCCACAAGGCAAAAGATATATAGATTTACAGCTGAGAATAACTTACTCAGCAAAACTGAGTGAAATGCCATAGCAGAAAAAATACACCTTTAATGAAAAAGAGGATATCCAAGCATTCCAGATGAAAAGACCAGAGCTATGTAGAAACTCTGATGCTCAAACACAGTAATTAGAAACAAAAATGTAAAGATAAATGATCATAAGGGACTAAACAAAGATAAACTGTTTCCATTTTTTAAAATTAATTTGTTTGATTTTCAGTTCCAGTTTTTTATCTCCCTTCACCCCTACCGCTTCCCCCCCCCCCCATTGAGAAGGCAAAAACATGACACACATTGTACCTATGAAATCAAACAAAACATATTTCCACAGTAGACATGATCTGGAAAAAAAGCAAGAAAAATAGAGAAAGAGAAAAAACATATGCTTCAATCTGCATTCTACATCTATCAGTTCTCTATCTGGAGGTGGACAGCATTTTTCTTTCTGAGTCCTTTGGGAATGTGGGAGCTCACTGTATCGATCAGAGTTACTAAGTTTTTCACAAATGATTATCTTTACAATATTACTATTGCTGTATTTACTGTTCTAGTTCTTCTCACTTCACTTTGTATCACTTCATATAAGTCTTCCCAGGTTTTACTGAAAGTATCCTCTTCATCATTTCTTATAGCACAACAATATTCCGTAAGGTTCATATATCATAACTTGTTCAGTTATTCCCCATATGATGGGTATCCCCTAAGTTTCCAATTCTTTGCCACCAACAGAGTTTCTATAAGTATTTTTGAATATATGAGTTCTTTTATTTTTTTCTTTGATCTCTTTGGGGTAGAGATATACTAGTGATATTGCTGGGCCTCAACCCCATTGATGAATTAGGGGGATACCTACCCCAAGCACACGAAGACTTCCCCAGTGGAATGGGCAGATGAGAACAATTTGTTTCAACAGCCAAGAAGGTAGAACTGTGGAGCACTTAGAGCTTGGTCAGGCACCGAAGATGCTAGGGTCATCTACTACATTCTGGTCTATCACCAGTCATCTTAACTTTTGTCTTGCCATTGGATGCCAATGACTCAGGAAGACAGAGTGAAACTGACTACTTTTGGCAACTCTGCCTCATTTAAATCTAACCCATGTGCAAGTCAAGACATCATTTCTCACATTGTGATGTCACTGGTCCTCTTCAAAAATGAAGGATGAACAACAACAGTATTGCTGGCTTGAAAGGTATGCAGTTTTATGGTCCTTTGGCCCAAGCCCACATTGCTATCCATAATGGTTGGGCTACTTCACAATTTCACCAACAGTGCATCACTGTACCTGTTTTTCCATATCCACTCCAGCATTTGTCCTTTTCTGATACCTTAGCTAACCTGATAGATGTGAGATAGTGTCTTAGAGGTAGAATCCTCAAGACTTAGCAAGTAATTTGATAGGAAGAGTAAGAAGAATAGAGGATAATTCAGGTTGTGTTACTGAGTGACTAGAAGAATGGTTATGCTTTTGAGAAGAAGTAGATGAGGAAAAGGGGTGGTTTTGGGGGGAGATGGGTTCTCTTTTGGACAAGTTCAGTTTAACACATGGGATATCCACTTGGAAATGTGTAATAAGATGTGGGTAACATGAGACTATAGCTCAGGAGTGAGACAAGAACTAAATATTGTGATCTGAGAGTCATCTGTATAGAGATGATGATCAAAATCATGAGATCTGAGATCACCAAAAGACTGAGGGTACATACAGAGAAACGAAAGCCCAAGACTAAGCTTCAGGGCTTAGATCAATTTAGGTGTAGAGCTTGTAAAAGAGAGTAATATAAAGTAAGCCTTTACTTTTGTGCTACTCTTATTTGAATTCCCCTTTAAATCCTACACACAATCTAACACATTGGAGACCTTAAATTCTTTTAACATTGTGTGGGAAATTGTTTAGCACTTGAGCTATCTGTTACCCATCATTCTGGTTGCATTAACAGTCAAATTCTTTTCCTGATGAAAAGGTGTTATTTTTTAAACTGTAATATGAAGTCATTGTCGACTTGTACCTATCATGCATCCTTTGGATCATATACTATCATGAGGTGTGAAGTTTTTGGTTTGGGTTTTTTGGAAACTCAGGTGTTCTATGATTTGTAACAAGGTAATAAGTAGCAGAAATTAAATAAGAAGACAGTGGCTTTGCACAATACATCTTGTGACTTTTTTCCCATTTGACAGACAAGGGTATGAAAAATATTAAATATAGAGATTGTACTCATTAGTTAGTCAAAGGGCATATATTAGAACCTAGGTCTTTTGAGTTGTATTGCATATTTTTTTAAACTATACTACATTAGCTCTCCATAGTTAAAAAGAAATGCCCAACACTTGAAATTTACTAAGTTATTTTATTTATACCATAGCTTGTTTGTATTTCTTTTTTTCTTGATCCACATTGAATCCTTTTGACTTATATGTAGCAACTAGTTAGGAATTAGTCTGTTGTTTAAATTAAGCTTTTTTTTTTTAATAGAAAAAGCTTGAAACTAGAACATGAATTAAATTTCTGCTTTCTCTCAGAGAAGTACCTTGGGAAAGTTCTGTTTGTCCAGAGATTATTTTTAAATTACCACTGGATTTCTACTGAAGAAAGTCAAGGATCCTGAATGCTATGGATATGCCAGAGAGGAACAAGGTGTTAAAGGTAGAGGTACAGTAGAAGGTCAACATCCAGAGACATTCAAACTAAGGAGAAGGGTGGGAGAGGAGGAAGAAAACCAAGGAGGAAGCTTTTTAAGTCCCCTAAATTTGTCTGCTGATCCATCATATAGATGCAAGATATGAAAAGATAATAAAGTATATGAAAAAAGTCCCTAGTAAATGTTAACCCCGTTTAATGTACCTATATAATATGATTCAAAATTTACGGACTGGCTATAGAGGATTAAGGGTTAAGAAATTCAGCCTATGAACAAACTCAATCAGTTATTTGTTCTTTTCACTGTTTCCATCAGCTACCCTTGCCTCTGGAAATACAGAAATAAAATGGCTCACAGGCACCATCTCAAGTCCATGAGGGTAAACTTCTAGCCCCATGCAACGAGTAATACATTTGAAATGTCAGCTATAAGTTGAATCAGACTCTCCCTGTTTCCTTTTTTTCTCCCTTCAAACCCAAAGTGAAATATAACACTTAAAGATAACAAAGAAAAGATTTGGAAACACCTTGTATTGCAATATAGCATTGTCTTAGATGCTAAGCAGAAAAACCAATGTAGTATCACCTGCCTCCATCACAGACTTGGTTTCTTTTGTAGATATGGGGAAAACAGGAAGTCATGTTGCTATCATTCTACAAAATGGGTCCACAGAATATGTTTCATGGTTGCTTGGGACACCAGTTGATAGAGGGTTTGGGAATCCCATAACCCAGTTAAGAACAACTCTTACAGACATAAAAGCACAAACAGACCAGAAGGTATGTTATTTGTGACTCTAAACATTTTTCAATAAACATTGCTAAGATGCAAAAATTGTGTGTGTGTGTGTATGTGTGTGTGCGCGCGTGCATGCATGTATGTATGTATGTAAAACCTGTCATTCATTACTTTGCTATTGATTTTTGGCTTATCACAAAATCATCCATTTAGAAAAGCATTTGCTATTAAATGGTAGAAAAGGCTTACAGGAGAGTCTAATCACATTTCTTTAAAATGAACAGTGAAAAAATTGTGTTAGGGTTCTATGTTCTCACATACTATAAGGTCTTTTGTCTCATGAAGTATGAATTATTCTCCTTTGTTCTGCAGTATTTATTCAGAGATGAGTAAACTCATTTACCAGATCTGGAGGCCATATTTCTTTCTGTTGTTAACGTTTTCCTTGTTATTTTATCTGCTTATGTTCAAGGGAGTTTTCTTCTTCCTGAGATCTTTGTAATTTCTGTCTTTCCTTCCCATTTCTCCTTATTCACTTTCTTATTCTGCCCCCTCTTAAAATGATTTCCTTAGGGGCTAGATCTCAAAACATATCAGCTTTTTCCTACACTGGGCAATTCATAGTTCACCAGCTGAGATGAACTCTCTGCCCCAAATGACTTTTGAATGCTCAGAACTGGCCATAGCTGGATGTTGTGCTCTTTCCCTCAGGCTTAATAAAAGGGCTGTCCACCCTGGCATCAGCAGTTCAAAGCTTTGCTATGGGGATACTATGGGATTGAGTGGACTGGAATTTAGACCTTTGCAGCACTGGTGCTACAGGACTGTGGCCCCTAGCAGGCTTTTGCTCCTGAAAAGCTGCCACCTACATCTTAGTTATGTGTCACTGACCAAGAAAACTTTCACAGCCTGGAGCTGGGGTCTCCATAGCTCTGGAAAGAGGAAAGGGGGACTGGAGTATGGGGTTGGCTTTTTGTTGCAGATCACTAGATCTTCTAGTGAAGCCTCACTGCAGTTAGTGGAGGAGTTGGCAGAGAAGTACTAAGTAAGCTCACGGTCAGTTAGTTCATAGTTTTGGTTTATTTGGTTTTTTTAACCTTCTTTTGGATTCTGGGTATCCGAGACAATGAAGACAGTGGAAGTTGCTTTATGTTTAGCTCATTATTTCTGTTTTGAAAAGGTTTTAGAGGTTATGGGGATCAGAGAAGATATCTAGTCTCCATCTTACTGCTCATATGATCTGGAAGTCTGGGTACCACATTTTAATGAACATTATTGAACTGGAATGCATCAAAAAGAGGACAGCCAGAATGGTGAGCAGCCTTGAAATCATTCTATAAGAGATTTGGCTAAACGCCATGGGGACATTTAGATCTGACAAGATATGATTTACAGAGGACATGATAACCATCTCCTTGAAGGGGTACCCACATGGAAAAGGAATCAGACCTTTTTCTGCCTGGCACAGGAGAGAAGAACTAAGAACAATTGGTAGATGTTGCAGAACCTGATTTACCAGATTTCAGTTACCCGAGTTACCTGATTTCAGGTAAATGAAAAGAAACTTTCCTATCAGAGCTATCTAAAGGTATAATACTACACCTGAGAAGGCAACAGGTCTCCCTCCTCAAAAGACATCACAAGCAAAGCTTGACCAATTGATGAAAATATTCTAGAGTCAATTCTTACATGGATATGGTTTGGACTACAAGGACTCTATAATCCTTTCCAACTCCATGATTCTTTTACAAAATCATATAAATTGTAGTACAAAACAGATACATTATCAGAAGAAGTAAAGTCATATTGTCATTTCCTAATAAGACTATCGCCAATGAACTATGATTTTCAGTTGTATGTGATTTACACTACTCAAAGTGAAATATTTATCTGGAGACATAGGACAAGAAATTACTAATTTAGGGAACAGCCTTTAGATGGCATTTAGGTTCTCTTTCCTTTCATACTTTCATCCTTCATAGTCCTTAGTGGCAAGAGGTATGTTGGAAAGGAAATCTCCTATTTGTAATCCCCAAGGGGCTTCTTGGCACATTTTACATCAATCCACACATTCTGAGGATTATTAACCTTTCCAAGTTTAAGAAGAGGAAATAAATTTGATCCAGTCCAAATATAACTTTCAAATGACACCTCTATCCCTTAAATGGAAGATGACTTAAGGGTATTAAGAATTGGGGTTTGGCTATGGATGCTTAAACCTACCAAAATATTAAATCATTGTATCGCACAGAGGTCTAATGTGGATGTTGAAATAAAGATATAAATAATACCACACATTTCTGTGGCACTTTAAAGTTCATGAAGCAATTTCCTTACAAAATCCCCACGAAGTAGGAAGTATAAGTTATTGTCTCTAGTTAACAGATGAGAAACTGAGGCTTGGATAACTTCAATGATCTGTCCAGGGTTGGACAGGTAATAAGAACTTTAGACTTGGAGTCAGAGGACATGGATTCAAGTTAAACTCTGACACTTGGTACTCATGTAACCTTGGGCAAGTCACTTAACCTCTCTAGGATTCAGTTTCTTTATGTGTTAAAGATTAAGTCTTCCTGACCACTTTCAAATCATTCTTTTTGTACTCAAGTCCTCCTCATCTGTCTCCCACCGGAACTTGGAATTTTCCCCCAGGATTCTGACTTCTAATACAGCAACTTTTCCCTTTTCTTGCCCAAAATAAAGTTTTCTTTCCACTTCTAAGCCATTTCCAAATCAAGCTACCTTGCATGTACTTCCCAGTTTCCTTTATTGTGTTGTCTTTCATCATTAGAATGTAAGCTTCTTAAGGAAAGTGATTATCTTGCTTTTATTTGCATTCCCAGCATTTAACACAGTATTTAACACAGTACAGTAAGTAATTAACAAATGCTTGTTCATTCATTCATTTGTTCATATGACTGCTAGTTTTTGCTCCATTTCTCTCTTTATAATTTTATGAAGTATCAAATCCAGGTCTTCTGATGTTAAGGCAAGTACTAAGGAGATATGTGGTACCAAGTCAGTCTCAGGTTTTACATAAAATGCTAAAGAGCTGTACAAAATCTGAAAAACAAAGCTATATTATGTTCAAACATATGACTGTTTATCATATATCATATAGGTAAGTATTTGCATATCTGAAAAAATTCCTGAGTTTTTATGAAGATATTAGGTATCTTAAAATCATGGCCTTAGTGTATTCTATGGCTATAAAAATTTTTCTTGTTCTCATGCTTTCGCATGATTTCCTAATTAAAGAAAATTGTTTAAAATGTTGCAAAACAATGAAACAAAAAATTGAAGAACAATGTCTTTCCTAACTCAGTAGTATTCAGGTATGGATCTATAGCTGTGAACCCAAAGTAACAGATGCCAAAATAATGTCAAGTCTTGACAAAACATCTGATAAATGGACATAGAAATATCTGATGAATGAATTAACTTCTAATTAATATTCTTGGAAAGTGTTTGTTTTCCTAGAGATCAAAAATGAAATTAAATAAAAATCTGTTGGAACTTATCTGTTAAAAAGAACTGATGGGGCCACTAGGTGGCACAGTGGATAAAGCTCCAGCCTTGGAGTCAGGAGGACCTGAGTTCAAATCTGAACTCAGACACTTGACACCTAATAGCTGTGTGACCCTAAGCAAGTCACTCAACCCCAATTGACTCACTAAAAAAACAAACAAATAAATAAATGAAAATAAAAAGAATTGAATGAGAAAGGCAAGAAAATATCCCAAAAGGAGAACATTTTATCTAAACATTTAACAATGAGAGAAATTGCTATTTTGCTATTATATTAATAACCAATTATTAAACTAGGATCCAGGTATTTTCTTTTTCTCCTTTATTTCCTCATTTAGGGTCCAGCCCTTATAGATCAATCAGTCTCTGAAGGACATAGACTATCTTGGGTGGGACCTAATCCCATTAACAGACTTTACTTCTGTCTAAAGTGTAAACAGAATCCAGTCTCCATGAGTTTTTGCCCCAAGGAAATAAGACCAGTTCTTGGAACCCTCCATTAAAATTTAAGGTGACTCAGCACATGAAGGAGAAAACCAATCAGAGTAATCTGGGTATAGATGGATTCTCCTGTCCAGATTGCTGGAGGTGGATGAATCTCATGATCAAGCTATGTTCTCAGCAAGAGAAGATGAAGACTCCTAGCCCACTTCCTCATTAAATGTCCACTAATCAGAGTTGATTTCTCCTGTTAGGGCCATTCCCTTTCAAAAAAAAAAAATTAAGACATTCAGTGTCTCCATCAGGGGTCTTTGGTTAGTGAGAGAAACCACTGACTATCAATTTGTTGATTATTAGCTAGCCCAATTAATAAACTAATCATTAATTACTCAGAAACTCAGTCTTTCAAGTTTTTCATTCATAATGGTACTAAGTACAATCCATGCTCAGGGTCTTCTGTAATTTTTTGTCTGCTTTTTAAAAGTTAAATAAAACATACAGATTTTTTTTTTTCATCAAACTAACTTTTTAATATTAGGCAGAGAAACAGTTTCACAAATAATTATGAAAGGAATTAAATTATTTTTCTAGATTTCCTTCTTTCTTCATATATAAATTTAGAATATTATAATCATATCCTCTATGAATGCTGATTATCTATAAGCCTGGCACTGGTATAAAAGAAAAATTTCTGGTTGTCATTAGCTGCAACAATTTTCTTTAGTCAGTTTTACTCTTCACTGGCATTTATGTTCTCTTTGAAAAGTTTGATTCCAAAAGTGCTACATGTCTAGTCTATTAGCAGTGATTTCAATATAGCACAGACAAATCCAAAGCAATAAAATTCATAAATTTTCAGAATCACAATTTCAAACTAGGCATAATAGAGGAAGCTTATGGAGATGGTAAAAAAAAAAATCAAATGACCTTCTTGATGAGATTCAAAGAATCAATTAGTTGGTGAGACTTGTCAGTGAGAAGCCCATTATCTCAAATGCCACTTAAAGCCATCTAACAGGGGCCCCTCTACCCTCCACCCTGGGGTGAACAACGGAATAGATAATGCCCTAAACTCCCTGGTCACCTCATCTCCCTACCACCCACAGTAGGCTTTACTCTATAAGAATCCCTAGCCTTTGCTGGTTAGGGGGTATCTTCCTTAAGCAGAGGGCAGTCCCCTGAGTAGGCATCCCCCTTACTTGGATGTCTTCCTTAAGTGGAGGGCATCCCCCTTGGACCCATCTCTCTTAAATCCCCTCTTCCTTGGAGGGTGCCACCCTGCCCCCCAAGCTGGAGTTTCCCTGAAGCTGCATCTCCCTTCAGGGGCAAAGGAGCCTGCTTGGTGTGTTGTGCTTGGTGTGTTGTGTTGTGTTACCACCAATAAATGCCTTTACTTGATTTGAAGACAGCCTGAGCAAATTCCTTCTAGACAACCTTGCATCCCAACATTTTGGTATTTCATTGACCAGTCTACTAGAATCTTCTTGTCTCCTAAAGTGCATTTAAATAGTACTTGAGATAGACATATAATGGGTTTCTCACTGTCCACTCTATTTGAATCTCATCATCTTCCCCCTTAAGAAGTAGACACCCAAATTCATTTGGGAAAAAATGAAAGGGTCATGCTTTCCTCCTAACTAGGAACACATTTCTTCTTACTTCTTTCTCTGTCTCTGAATGATGCCTTTGCTGATCCCCAGCTGTTGGTATCCGCCTTTCTAAACTACCTATATTTAACTGCTTTCAATATCAGGGCAATGCGAAGGAATTAAGTATTTACATAGCACTTCATACATGCCAGGTACAACGCTTAGTTCTTTTTACAAATATTATCTCATTTGATCCACACAACAACCTTGCAAGGTAGATGCTAATATTGTCCCCATTTTATAATTTAAGAAACTGAAGCAAGCAGAAGTTAAGTTACTTGCCTAGGGTCAACCAGCTCGGAAGTGTCTGAGTCCAAATTTGAACTGTTATTCTCGACTTGAGGCCTGCACGCTTACCACTGAGCAATATAATACTTGATAAGTATACTGTATATATGTGTATATGCACTTATTCTCTCCCACATTACAATATTTTAATTCATTATGCTTGTATTGGGGGGTGGAGCCAAGATGGAGGAGTAAAAGCAGTGACTTGCTTGAGCTCTCCCCCAAACCCCTCCAAATACCTGCAAAAAATGGCTCTAAACAAATTCTAGAGCAGCAGAACCCAAAAAAGACAGAGTGAAACAAATTTCCAGCCCAAGGCAACCTAGATGGTTGATTGGAAAGGTTTACTGTGCCAGGCTGGGAAAGTTCAGTGTGGGTGTGCAGGCAAAACAGACCTCAGTGAAGCTGGAGCAGGCCTCAGAGGACTGAATCACAGGCAGCTATGGTGGTTTCCAGACTTCTCAACCGACAAACACCAAAGACAACTTAGAAGGTCAGACGAAAAAGTCTGTGACAGGAGTGAGAGAGAAGCTTGGTCCCAGTCCCATTTCCCGGCACAGCTGCAGGGTGGTGCCTGCTTCCAGAGCTCTCAGCCCACAGACTGAGGGGGAATCAAGTGACTGATCAGGGGCGGATTGCAGGGATCTCTTTGCTGGTGCTGAGGCAAGATTCTCTTGTTTTGCCTGTGCTTGGATCTGGGGCACAGTTCTGGGTGGTGATCCTGGGATGAGTAGGAGTGCTGGTGTAGTGGACCTTGTGGTGGGGGTGAAGAGGAAATCCTCCTCACAGTTCCAAGGCAGAAAAGAGTGCTTGTGGTCACTTATAGACCACAGCACAGGCCAGGAAAAGAGTAAACACTTTGCCCTTGATCACACCACCTTGGAAGAATTGAAAACTTACAGGTCCCTAGAAGTATCTCTGAAAACAGCTGCACAAAACCCCTGAAGCTTGGGGTACATTCCACACTGGAAGCAGACCCCTACAAAGAGTTTAAAACTCAAGTAATTGGTTGGGACCATAAGCAAACTGTGCAAAAAAAAGTCAGACCATAGAATATTTCTTTGGTGACAAAGAAGATCAAAACATACAACCAGAAGAAGACAACAAAGTCAAAGTTCCTATATCCAAAGCCTCCATGAAAAATATGAATCAGTCCCAGGCCATGGAAGAGCTCAAAAAGGATTTTGAGAAGCAAGTAAGAGAAGCAGAGGAAAAACTGGGAAGAGAAATGCAAGAAAATCATGAAAAACAAGTCAACAGCTTGGTAAGGAGACCCAAAAAAATACTGAAGAAAATAACACCTTAAAACTAGGTGGCACAGTGGATAGAGCACTGGCCCTGGAGTCAGGAAAACCTGAGTTCAAACCTGGCCTCTGACACTTAACACTTACTAGTTGTGTGACCTTGGGCAGGTCGCTTAACCCCATTGCCTAGCCAAAAAACAAGAAAAAAACAAGGAAAAAAAAATAGCCTAACCCAAACGGCAAAAGAAGTCCAAAAAGCCAATGAGGAGAAGAATGCCTTAAAAAGCAGAATTGGCCAAATGGAAAATAAAGTCCAAAAGCTCACTGAAGAAAATACTTCCTTAAAAGTTAGAATGGAGCAATTGGAAGCTAGTGACTTAATGAAAAATCAAGATATTGTAAAACAAAACCAAAAGAATGAAAAAATAGAAGACAATGTGAAATATACTTATATCCCCAGGCCTAGTACAGTATTTGGTACATATCAAGTTATTAATGAATACTTGTTGGTTGATTGAGCAAGAATGTTTTGGGTCACAGGTCCAAAGGAAAAAAAAAGTTTATACTGTTTTTTTTTAAATTGTGGATATGTTGTTATTTTTGCTGCTGTATATTTGATTTATTGCTTTAAAAGATTCCAGTAATTGGAAGGTTACTGCACATTTGTTCATTCATTTCATACAACGAATAATTCTCAGATACAATGACAGACATATAAGATTGAAGTATAAATGAGATCTGGGCCTAGAATTTGGATCTTCTGTCCAGTCCTTTGATCCTTCTGTCCTCCTTTATTATATTACTTTTGAGAATTTTGCCATTAAATGTAGAAGACTGGTTCAGCTGTGAACAAGTCATCTTTATATAGTCTTAACATACATAATTTCCACATTTTCCCAAGGATGAATTTTTTAAAATTAATGATAAAAAAAGATGAGAAATAAAAATACAGATGACTATGTTCTCACTGGCCAAGTTACACTGCAAGTTAAAAGAAACCAACTACATCCATTTGTTTTGCTAAAGGTAACTCAAAAGGCTTTTCTAAAGCATAAACAGAAGTAAGAGTGTGAGCACACCAATTCCACGGACCCGCAATTAAAACAGCTTCCAAGGCCCTACCTTCTCCATTATGTCTAGTTCTTAGCCTCACTAAATGAGATGGGGATTTTTCCCTAACCTCACCCTGTCTAAACATGCAAGGTACATGAATCACACTCTACCACACAAAATTTACTCATACAGTTGCTTGTAAATAATGTATTTTATTTAATTCCTGAATTTGTCCACCCCTGGAAAAATGTACATGAGTACAGCTTATGGCAAGTTTCTGGAGGGCAGGGACTGAATCACAGTTCATCGTAATATTTACAAAACTCATAATCATCATGTTTTTCAGTACTGGAAAGGACCCTGGCAGTTACCTAGTCCAACCCCACGTTTCACAGATGAGGAAACAGAGACCCAGAGAGATTAAATGTTTTACTCAAGCTGGAATTGCATGTAATCATCATTTTGCAGCTTATAAAAATAAATTCAGTTTCCTCTGGGAAATACATTTTCTAAAGAACCATAGAGATTTAAGATTCTTTACTTGCTATAAAAGTAAATTAATTGGTAAGAGTTTTTACTGAACAAAGCTACTGCTAAATGATGCTTAAAAGTAATTTCTAATGAACTACAGCCTATTATTTCTTGGAAAGTCATTTAAGTAGCATGTAAAAGCCCAACTTAGCCATAAGACCAGAACAAAAATTTACGTAGGTCACAATATATGTACAGTGGGAAATACCTATATTATGGATGTCATGCTTCCTCCCACCCCCAACACAGAGCAAAAAAGTGAAATAAATGGTCCTTAAATCATCAATAGTAATACTTTCATAACAAAAATAGTCAAGTTTCCAAAAATATGACAACCGTTGATGAAACTAGTTTATTCTGAGTTTATAACATACCATATGTCTGTTTTCATGTGGATGACTTAAATATTTATATTTTTAGTATTTATTTATATTTAAAGCTTTCTCCCATAGAAAGGTTTTTTTTTGTTTGTTTGTTTGTTTTGGTGAGGCAATTGGGATTAAGTGACATGCCCAAAGTCACACAGCTAGTGAGTGTTATATGTCTGAAGCCAGATATGAACTCAGGTCCTCCTGACTCCAATGCCAGTGCTCTACCCACTGCGCCACGAGGCTGCCCCAAAAGTTATTTTCGGTATCATAAAAAGTATACATTGAAAATCAATAGTAGGCATCAGATGTAATGGTAATATACTACAACAGGGATTCTTAACCTTTTTGTGGATCATGAACTCTTTTGGCAGTCTAGTAAAGCCCTTTTAGAATAATATTTTAAAATGCATAAATAAAATATATAGAATTACAAAGGGAACAAATTATATTGAAATATGACAATCAAAATATGTTTTAAACTAACTCACCAACCCCAGGATAAGAACCCTTGGATAATCAGGATTTAGGGCCTGGAGTGACATTAGTGGCCTGTGCTTCCCAAGAACATCTTTGGGAAAAAGTTAATGCCGCTTCATTTTAGAATATAAATAAAAGCCTAAAAAGGGACCAACAGTTAGGACAAACTATGAATCTTATAACAGGAGCCCAATTAAATCATCTCAATCAATTAAACCATCAAAAAGCATTTAATAAGTACCTACAATGTGCCAGATACTGGCTGGTTGCTGGAGATAAAGAGACAAAAAGGAAACAGCACTCGGCTATATTTATGGAATTTATTTTCTACCAGTGATGTCAACTTGAATTTATTTTTTAACTGAAATCTTCAGTTTAATTTTATCAGTAATTTTAAGTTTGAGAGAAATGTCATTTTTGCTTGCCAGTATAATTTAAAAGTATTAAAATGCCATGTTAAAGAACCTTATATTTAGGTAGTCATTTATGTTTTTAAAAGCTCATACAAAACATGTTTAGAACTGTTATTTCTTGCACGTTTTGAGATGAAATGACCATATTAAAACTAGACTATAATAATAGTAGAGATAAAAAAGGAACAGTAATTAAATTTGTGTAGATTTTAATGACGAATATATTACAGGCCCAAGTAGAGAAATATGCTCAGGTGAAAAGGGCCACATAGGACCATTCAAAATCATGAGGGCTATTATCTCTAATTTGATCTACACCAAGTAAATAAACCTTATTTTGGAAGGAGTTAACATGTCTTTCAAAGTCATTGAAGTAAATCTCTTAAAGTCTTTTGAGTAAACCTTTTTATTTATTGTGAATAATTCAAGTCAAAAATTAAGTTGATATTCTGCATTGTTAATAGTTCCTTTTCAAAATATGCTTTTCAAATGGTCCTGAATGGGTCAATCACTGCATCTCAGGATATATTTAGTCATTAACAAATAGACATTGAGGTACTTAACTCCTTCTTTCCCATTATTCTGCACTGTAATTGTGTTCTTCTCCTTAAAAAAAAAAACTATCCTATGCATATTAATGCAAGTACAAGTTTTGTAGATACCAATTTTATGATAGATCAGGAAAAGACTGAAGCAAGTAGGACAATGAAAATACAGACTTTTCCAAGGAAAGTATAAATAGGATCTAAGGGAGGAGGTAATTGACCTGGGTGGGAAATAAGTATGACCTTGACTGAAAAAAAAAGGGCAATTAAGGGCTATTAAGAAAAGGTGCTGAAGTAAGCAGTCAATATAATATGGCAATGGAAAAATAAAGCTAGAGAATCAAGAAAGAGATAGTGACAATAATAACTTACATTAATAGTGTTTATGGTTTCCAAAGTACTTTTTCCATACCAACTCAAGGAAGTAGTGTTAAGCCTGTTTTATATAGGAGAAATTTGAGGCTCAAAGAAGTTAAACGACTTGCCCAAGATTCCACAATAGTAAATAATCGAACAGTTAGAATACAAACTCAGACCTTGCCTTTAAGTTTAGTACTCTCAGGATTACACTGTTATCTCTCAAAAGCATTTTCAAATTGACCTAGTCTAGGAGGTCTAGAGCCAAGGTTATGGTTTTAAAATGAAGGAAGGTCGAGGCAGCTAGGTGGCGCAGCAGACAGAGCACGGACCCTAGAGTCAGGAGGACCTGAGTTCAAATCTGGCCTCAGACACATAACACTCAATAGCTGTGTGACTCTGGGCAAGTCACTTAACCCCATTTGCCTCATATAAAAAATAAGTAAAAATAAAATAAAAATAAAATGAAGGAAGGTGAACAAGTAACTTGGAGTTCAATTTCCTACGGAGATAATTCAAATTGGAAATGAGGAACTGACTTTGGAACTAGAGTTAACAAAAGTATCTCAATTCAGGGCTTCTTAAAGTTTTTCCACTTGAGACCCCCTTCAGCACTTGTAAAACTGTGGGTCGTGACCCTATATAAAGTTTAAGTTTAAGAAGCAAGTTGGGGGGGATGACACACCCCTTATATCAAGCAGAAGAGCTGACCAAAGCAGGTACTTCTGCTCTGATTCATCTTCTCTAAAATATGGGAATTTAGAGCTGGAAGGGACCTTAGGAGGGATGCTATCTAGGCCACACCCTCATTTTACATAGAGAAGCTGAGACTCTGGAGTTCAATGACTTGTCCAATATCACATAGCAAGTAAATGTCCAAGTGGGAACCAGACCTCTGGGCACTCAGAGTCAAGTGCTCTTTCCATTACACTTGAGATCAGATTATTCATAGCTTAAATTTCAAAGTATCTAAAGATGAGAAACCTCTTGATCCCTTGAGTAGCAGCAATAAGAATACCTGGTGCATGCCAAAGAGAATATTCAGTTTGAGAGTATTTGGGGATGTTTCATCATAGGCATAGCTACCTGAAAATGGGTGTATTTCTATTTATAGAACACACATACAATTAAGAACCTACTCTATTAATCTCATAACATAATAAGAATTAAATTATAATCATTTCCTTTCTCTTATATGAAAAAAACATATTTTGGTTGCTCTAGATTACAAATAATATACTAGAAATATATGCAAACTAGCATAACAAAAATAGGTGTCACAATTATACTCCCTTCGTGAAGTAGAATTTAAGATCCTTGAAGGCAGGAACATCTGTATCCTCAATACCTAAAACACAATGTTTCATAAATGTCTGTTGAATTAACTTACTGAAAATGACCAGCAGGGGAGGTCACATGGTCAATACTTACGTGAGATCACTACCTAACTACAGTGAAATTTAAAATACTGCTCATTTTGCATACTTTAACTTGTTTCCCTTGTGTCTGGGGCAAGCAGGACCAAAGAAACCCACATCCTAAGCCACAGGATAGAGCCACCTGGTCCAGCCCTTATCACAGGATAACAAAATGCTTTCAATTCACTAATGTCATGCAGACACCCTCAACATTTGTATAGTGTTTTTTAACTAACAAAACTGCTGCATCCTTCCTGAGTTTTCTAGGTTAGTCAGAATGTTCAATGCAAACATTTCTTAAGTTAATCTGTGAACCACATTTAAAGAGACAGTTTCTTCAATAAAACCAAATTCATATTTTTCCCATTTTCCTTACTTCCCTTTCAATTTCAATAGTCCAGATTGGGTGTATTTTCAAAAAATTTCGGTGATCTTTCTTTAAAGACACATTCAAATCAATTCCGATCCTCTAGCACTTGTTTGTTAACCTAGAGACCTCTGCACACAGGCATTTTTTTTTAAGTACTAAAGAAAAAGATACTTCAGGGCCTGATTTCATGATAATAATCATAAACAAGTGTTAGAAAAGTATTGTTTTGTTTTGTTTTACATTTAAAAACTCCTGGCAATTTCCTTTTAAAAAAGTATTTTGGAATGATTCACAAGTCTTACTACTCATCAGATGAATTTCTGGCATTACTGAATAACTGCTAAACATAGTTTGCCAAATTTCTTGATAAAAAATAATTTCATGATTTATTAATACCATAGTTTTCTATGGTTCTTGTGAAAAAGAATATGGCATGATGATACAGTTAAAGCCCAGCCACATGTGCAAGGAACTGAACAGACAGCATCACTTGCACTTGATCTAGACTGATCTAATCACAATACATTAACATCTGAAAAGAAGGCAATTGGTTATACTTTACTATGAAAAATGCGGTAATCTAACCCAAATTTGATATCTGATATTTTTTAAATCATCAAAAAATTTAACTTTATCAGTTTTTAGAATTTCTAACAGGTTGTATTTCCAACACTTTGAATAACTCCAACAAAAAGTTTAGATATTGTTTGATAGACCTTTAGATTGAATATAAGCATTATTGTTTTATCTTCTTAAAATTCAGATTTTTAAAGAAAATTAAATGGTTTTAAAACCTGTTTTTGAAAAAGCAGAAAATATCTGAGTCTTATCCATTTATCTTATAATTATGGGATGTTTTATTCCAGGAAATGGGTATCATTTTAAATTGTGCATCTCAAAACTGCAAATTTTAAATCCAGTCAGAGAAATTATTTAAAATCTTAACTTCTATTCTGGTGAGTTGCACCCAGCTCCATACCTCTGACCTTCATTTCTCAAACCCCATATTCTCTATCCTATTATCAAACCAACAAATATTTATTTAATTAACTACTACTAGTGGGGAGAATGTAATAGCTAGGAAGATCTGGATTATGATCCAAAGTTGCTGTGTAACCCTGGGGAACATTTCTATGCCTCCCATTCCTGATCTGCAAAATGAAGGAATCTTGATGACCTCTAGGATATATTCCAGCTCTAAATCTAAGAGTCTATCTTCCTTATGCAGTGGTTAGCATGCCAGATTTGGAAGTGGGAAGATATAATTTCAAATCTGGTATCTAACATTTAACTAGTGGTGTGAATCAAATCAAGTCACTTAACCTGCTTATGCCTCGGGCAAATCACTTCACCTACTAAATCATAAAATAGAGGACAGAAACCAGCATTTATTAAGCACTTGTTATGTGCCAGTGCTAAATGTTTTACAAATATTATCTCATCTGATCCTCACAACAACCCTGGGAGGTATGTGCTATTATTATCCACACATTACAGTTAAGGAAACTGAAACAGGCAGAGGTTAAGTGACTTGTCCTGAGTCACAGAGCGAGTAAGAATATGAAGCTAGATTTGAAATCTGGTCTTCCTGACTTCAGGCCCAGAACTCTAACCAATGAACCATCTAAATGGGTTTCTTAGTGGAGGGAATTTTGTACACCATTCTAATGACAGATAATTCCTATATTCCCACCCAAAATGGAAAGGGTATGTCATAAAACTTTATTAAAAAATAATTTATGTTCCTAAAGTCTGCCTACAATTTTCCCCAAAAACTTTAGAAAGATATTCCAAGTCAGAACTCCTATCAGAACTAATATCACTAATTTTTAAATAATGGTAAACAATTGGAAAAGCATCAAGTACCATGAAAATGCAAGATTAGCATGAGCAAATTTAATAACAATTTACATAGTACGTGTTAACAAATCATAAAATCATAGAAAATAGAATGTCATAGGTATAAAGTAACCTAGAGATTACCAGTCCAAAAAAGTTATGAAATTTGGGCAAATAAATACATCTTATTCAAAAGCAGTGCCAGAACATGAACCCACATTTCTTGTCTCTAGGGTACATTTCTAAGTAACCCTTAATTCTTCTCTCCCTATGAGGCCCTCAGGGTCCTTAGTCACACTGTGCACCAATCCTTTATTTTTCTCTCCCACTTACCTACCACATCCAAACAATTTGCAAGTCATACAGATTCTACCTTGGGGAGCTGTCCCCTCTTTTCCAGTCACATTTCCACAATGTTACTTCAAGACCTCATGACTTCTTGACTTGAAACTGTAATTGCAACTAATGATAAGTACACATCAAAACAGTTTTGAGGTTTCACCTCACACCAGGCAAGTTGGCAGAGATGATAAAAGGTGGCAAGAGCCAATATTGGAAAGATGATGCAAACACATTAATGCAAAGCTGTGACATAATTAGTCAAACCATTCTGGACAGCAATTTGAAATTTTGTGAAGAAAATAAAATGTTCATGCTCTTTCATCCTGAGATTCAACTTCTAGGAATGTACTCCAAAGAGGTCAAAGATAGGAAGAAAGTCTGAATGTATAACATAACATTTATAGCAGCACTCATGGGTGGGGGAGTGAGTAAACAAAGAACTGGAAACAAAGTAGATGCCCATCAATTTGGGAAAGGCCAAACAAATTATGGTAGAGTAATGTAATAGAGTACTGCTGTGCCATAAGAAATGACGAGGTATCAGCAGGATATAGAAGAATCAGTAATGGTTCTGGAGTCGGAGCACCAGAGAACATCGGTTCAAATTCCACCTCTGAGACTTACTATACTGTGTGAAATGCATTAGGCAAGTCACACAGGCTCCCTGGGCCTCAGTTCCTTAATCTATAAAATGCAGAAGTTGGATACGATAGCCTCTACGATCCCTTCCAGCTCAAGATCTCCAATGATCATATGACCACATGAATATGCAGAGTACAAAGAGGCAGAGGAAGACATATAAACTAATGTAAAGTAAGAAAAGCAAGGACAACAATAAAATAAACTATAATATAAATAGAAAGAAGAATAGCAACAACTGAAAAAAGAACCTGTACTCTGTGTAATCATAACGATCAAACTAGACCACAAAGAAGGGTTACATGTATATACATTCTACATTTTTCTGGAGATGTAAAGAACCATAAATGTGGATCATGACATATACCAGCAAACTTGACTAATGGAATGCTTAGTTTTGCTGAACTGTATCTTCCCCCCCTTTTTAAAAAAAAGGCTCTCTGGATAGGGTCGGGGTGGCAAATGGAAAATGACAACAATATTTTAAAAGCCAATTATCTATATTTGAAAAGTAAATTGTAATAGCTTCCTATTTTTTCCCCTACTTCTTTTCTACCCGCACTGTAATGACAGAGTGATTTCCCTGAAGAGTTCTCCAGTGCTGAAAGGATCTATTGGTTCTTTGTGGTAGGTACTGCCTCCACTGATGCACACAGTCAACCTCTAGGACTTAGTAGGCAATCTCTTTCACTTAGTCTCACAGTCTCTCTTCCATAAATTTGGAACCAGAAGGGACTTAAAAGGCCATCTACTCTCACCCCTTCATTTTATAGGTGAAGACCTAAGGCAAGCAGCAAGAAAGGAAAAAATTCAAGTACCAAGGAATCACAATCAGGATCACACAAAGCAAGTACAACTAAAAAGAAGAGAAGATTTTGGAATATTATATTCTAAAAGGTGCAGGAGCTAAGCTTACAACCAAGAATAACCTTCCCAGCAAAACTGAGTAATGCTACACAAGGGAAAAAAAAAGGGAGAAGGGGCAGTGAACTTTACTAAAATACAGGACTTCAAAGCATTCCTGATTGAAAGACCAGAGCTGGGTAGAAAATTGAACATACAAACAAAAAAAGAGAAATATAAAACAAGTAAATGGAAATGAGAAATTATAAGGGAACAAACAAAGTTAAACTGTATGGGGAGATGATACATGTAAACCCTCAGAACTTAATCTTATCAGATGTGTCTTAGAGTGAGTCTAATTAGGGACACAGTGGGGATGTGATTCTGCTGTGTTTGGAAAATCTGAAAAGAAAAATGGAATGGGTGAGGAAGAATGCACAGGAAGAGGATGGAGGAGAGAGGAAGAACAGGGGAAATTATCTCACATAAGTGAAGTGCACAAAAAGAAATTTATACAACAAAGAGGTGACAGTGTGGGAAGGGAGGGGAGGACATTTGAAAATCACTCTCATCTGAACTGGTTAAAAGAGGAAAGAAAAAACACAAACACAGAATTCAGTACAAAAAGACACCTTACCAAACAAAGAAATAGGAATGAAAAAGGTTTAAGGAAAAAAAGAAGAATAAAAGGGAGTGTAGATTAAAGGAGGCAATAGTCAGAAGCAAAAGAGACTCATAAAGAGGAAGCAGGGGAAAAGAAAAGACAAGTTTGAGTATAAAAGGAAAGGACGGAAAGAAATATATAGATACTCAACATAACTGTAAATATAAATGGAGTAAACTCATTTATAAAATGGAATAGTATAGTAGAACAGATTAGAAACCATCCAACAATATGTTGTTTAAAAGAAACACATTTGAAACAGAAAGATACACACAGAATTAAAATAAGGGACTAGAGCACAATCTATTATTCTTCAGCTTAATTAGAAAAGGCAGGGATAGTAATTATGATCTCAGACAAAAAACAACAAAAATATAACTAATTAAAAGCGATAAACAGGGAAACTATAGGTCCCACAGGCACTCAATATCAACATATAGGCACCAAATTGTTAAAGGAAAAAATAAATGAGTTTGAAAAAGGAAAGAGTAAAACTGTAATAGTAATGGAACTCAATTTACTCCACGTGGACCTAGATAAATAGAACCAAAAAAATAAACAATGAAGGAGTTAAGGAACTGAATAGAATTTCAGAAAATTGAGATATGGAGGCTCAAGAGAATACTGAATTGGGATAGAATGCAGTATACCCATTTATTTCTAAGCCATAGATGGCATAGTCACAAAAACTGACTATGCATTTGGCACAAAAATCTCATAATAAATGGAAGAAAGTAGAAATATAAAATTCATCTTTTAGTCACCATAATGCAATAAAAATTATATTCAATAAAAGGCCTTTGAAGGAAAGAATAAAAATTAATTGGAAACCAAATTAGCTAATCCTAAAGAATGTGTAAATCAAGGAAGAAATTATAGAAACAATAATTTCATTAAAGATAAAAACAATAAGACAACATAAGAAAATTTGTGGGATGTAGCCAAAGCAATATTTAGGGGGAAATTTATATCTAAATTCTTTCATCAATAAAAAGGAGAAAGAGCAATCAATGAATTAGGCATGCAATAATAAAAAAAAAACCCTAGAAAAACAAAAAATTAAAACCCCCAACCAAACACCAAAATGGAAATACTAAAAATTAAAGAAAAAAGTTAACAAAATCAAAAGTAAAAGTTTCTGAATTAATAAATAAAACTAGAAGCTGTTTTTGGGGGGAAAAAACAGATAAGCCATTAGCTAATTTGATTTAGAAAAAGAAAAATACCAAATTTTCAGTATAAAAAATTTAAAAGGTGAATTCACAACTAATGAAAACCAAAAATAATTATTAAGAACTATTTTGCATACTATATGCCAACAAAACTGACAATCTAAATTGAATAAATATTTATAAAAATACAAATTGCCCAGATTAATAGAGGAGGAATAGAATACTTAAATAACTTCATATTACAAAACGAAACTGAACAAGGTCTAAATGAACTCCCTAAGAAAAAATCCGCAGGACCAAAGAGATTCACATGTGAATTCTACCAAATGTTTAAAGAATAATTCGAATACTATATGAACTATTTGAAAAAAAAAGGAGTAAAGAAGGGATCCTGTCAAACTTCTCCTGACACAAATATGATCTTTATGCTAAAACCAGAGACAGTAAAAACTGAAATAGAAAACTAGAGACCACGGATGCATAAATTTTCAAGGACACGAGAACTATATTACAAAGATAATACACCATGATTAGGCTGAATTTATACTAGTAACACAGGTCTGATTCAATATCAGAAAAACTGTAAGTATAAATGACCATATCATAACAAAAACAATAAAAATCATGATTATTTTAATAGATATAGAAAAGGCTTTAGACAAAATGTAACACCCATTCCTTTAAAAACAATAAAAAGCATAAGAATAAATAGAACTTTCTAACAATTTTAAGTAGCACCTAACTAAAATCAAGAGCGAGCATTTATGATATGAATAAGCTAGAAGCTTTTCCAATAAGATAAAGGATAAAGCAAGGAATGTCCATTACTGCTATAATTGTTCAATATTTTTATTTACTTTGATAAGTATTTCTCAAATGCATTAAAAATTTTTAATGCATTTTTTAAAAATTTTGATTTCCAAATTCTATTCCTCCCTCTAGCATTTCTCCCACCCCTTGAGAAGGCAAGCAAGTAATATGATAGCAAATATACATGTGATGAAATCATGCAAAATATCTTTCCATGTTAGCCATGTTGCATAAGAAACCCCCCTCAAAAAAAAAAAAGTGAAAAAAGTATGTTTCAATCTGTACAACAATAGTCACATTTTATTAATCACTCCTTTGACAAAGGACTTTCATTTTGGTATTCAATTGTGGTTTTTAATTTGTTCTTTTTCTAAATTTTGTTGAGTTTCATGCTTAATTTAACTGAACTGCTCTTTCTCTCTTTTGTTGATGGACACTTTTAAAAAAAGATACAAATTTTCCCTTGAGTACTGTTTTAGCTGCATCTGATAAATTTTGGTATGCAGTCTCATTGTTACTCTATTTAATGATGTTACTGGTTATTTCTAGGATTTGTTCTTTAACCTACTCATTCTAGAAGATTAGATATGTAATCTCCAATTAATTTTTAATCTATGCTTCAATACCCTTTTATTGATTGCAGTTTGAATTACATTATTGTCTGAAAAGGCTGCATTTTATATTTCTATTTTCCTGCATTTGACTGTAAGTTTTTTATGCCCTAAATACAAGATCAATTTTTGTGAAGGTGCCATGTACAGCTGAGGAAAAAGTATACTCCTTTCTATTCCCATTAAATTTCTCCAAAGGTGTATCATATCTAACTTTTTTAAGATTCTATTCATCTCCTTAACTTCTTTCTTATTTATTTAATGGTTAGATTTCTCTAGTGCTGAGAGAGGAAAGTTGAGATGTCTCACTAGTAGAGTTTTATACTATTTTCTCCTATAATTAACTTTTCCTTTAAAAATTTGAATGTTCAAAAAAAATTAAATTGGATGCCCTACCATTTGGAGCATGTAAGTTTAGTATGATATTACTTCACTGTCTATGGTTCCTTTTAGCAAAATGTAGTTTCCCTGTTTATATAATTTTACTTCATGTAAAGCACAACAGTTCTTACATAGCTCTTCTTTCATGTAATGCATCAAAATCATGCTATAATACTATCTGTTAAAATATGAAACACCATAAAAGGCAAACCATTTTATATTACTCTCTAAAGAAGTATGGTACCTTCTCCAAAGTCATTTCATAGTTCTTTCAATTTTAACATCAAATTAAATATGTTAGTATTCATTTTTCAAAAGTAAAGTGATTGCATATTCATTTTCTCTACTTCATATTTTGCTGAATATACAGACTATATATAAATTAAATATGTATACTCACACATATATACAGAGACACACAGAGAGAAAGACATAGAGAGACTAGAAGGGAAACATGCAAATTATATTAAAGTGGGAAGCTTAATTACCTTCCACTTCTTATTTCTTATATATTTACTATTTCTGTGCTCCTACAGTAGTGGTAACCTCTCTGGAGACCATCTCAGAAACAATATCATCACGAAATCAGCTTTCTTGTTTTAATCTGGAGTCTATCAACTCCTTTCCGAACCACTTCTCAGTGGTTCGCACAGAGCTTTAGGAAAAAAAAAATCTTACCACATATCATAACCAAAGAGCTCTGTCTTGATCAAAACCATGGATAGATTAAATGCATCTTCCTTCTTCTCTCCCTTCCTCTCTCTGTCTTTGTCTCTGTCTCTCTCTGTCTCTCTCTACTTCCTTCTCTCTCTTATCTCATCACTTCTTTTTTCCTATTAGTTATCCTCTCTTATTTTCAAATGTTCTAATGGAAAATGAAAGGAAAGAGGAGTGGAATTCTTTCTCCTAAAACAAGTACATTTATTTTTAAAAATATAAATCCTTTATATTTCCAAGTCACACAGTCTTCAACCATCACTTGGAGAAAGTTTTAGTGTCAGCTGTTCCATCTTTCTGGATTTTAAGCCTGCCCCCCCTCCCAAACACAAAACATACCCTCCAGAATATAGACCAGAAATGTTAAATTCGCTGTTCCGAGAACCAGATTAAAATGCACTTAGGAAATGTTAAATAAGATAAATAATATAAGATAAATAAGATAAATAAAAATGCAATTGATAATGTTAATTTGAGTTTTTCTAAGTCAACACACAGACACAGGGATCTATTTCTATTTGAGTTTGATACCACTGAAATAGAGAAATAGAGTACATCAAAGACAGGAACTAGACTTGTGATTTTATTGTCACAGGGAAATCCCAGGTGAGGAAACTCCCCTCTATCAAAGCAGATCAGCCATCTCTACAGCTTATTATCTCAGAAAGTTGCTTATAACACAATGTTTAAAACACGCAAGACACACAGACAGTATGTATCACAGGTCTGACTTAAATACAAAGCTTTCTAGCTTTCTGTTCACTATACCACAATATCTCTTACCACAACAAATGACTATCAAATAATCAATAACCACCCAGGTTATTGGTTTTACTCATGAGTCCATATTTTCATAATCTTTCCTCATTTGTGTATAAACTTTAATAGGATCACATATTTAAGGTCTACAAGTGACAGAAATACTCAACAGGGAAATCAGAGAAGGAAGGGTATATTTAGTACCCAGTAAAACAAACTCTAACTAAGAACATAAATGGGGTGGGGGTGTGTGTGTGTGTGTGTGTGTGTGTGTGTGTGTGTGTGTGTGTGTGTGTGTGGTAAACAGAACTAGGACAATTTATATAATGACAGGAATATGATAAAGACAAATGATTCTGAAAGAATTCAAAATACTAATCAGCATAATGACCAATTCCAGAGAATTAATTATAAAATATCATTATATCACCTAAAATGTGAATTCTATGATATGAAATTTCACCTCCTGACAGAGAGTTGAAGGACTCAGAGTACAGAATAAGACATACTTTTTTGAATGTAGGCAAAATGGAAATTTGTTTTGCTTGACTTTAGATGTTTGTAAAAATAATTTTCTTTTTTTTTCTCAGTTGAGGGATGGGACTGGCGGGGAGAGGAAGAAGGCAGATTTTTACTGATTAAAAAAAACATTAAATAAATTTTAAAAATAAAATCATTTTCTCCCATTGAATAAAATTTAATTAAGAATAATTCATACTCAATAATGTATATCTTATATATAAGGATATTATAATAATAAATGAAATAATAATAAATGAAAAGGATCTTTTATCTGACATGTCTTTCATTTATTTATAAGAGAATATAGATGTGATCCAACATAGAATGTTACTTGTAAAAGATTGCTTGTTCCTTACCAATACCATAATCAAGGATAATGTACTTTATTCATGTATACATGATACTCATAAAAAATTATGTATGGACAGGAAAGTAGGCACATGGCTCACTTACTATTTCCTGATGTTGTATCAGGCATTTTTCCCCCCATTATTAATACAAGCTAACTTTTTTCCCCAGATCTTTGTTGTCTTCCTCTCTTTTAGATACTTTATGAACCAATCCCTCAATGCCTTTACAATTTTGCTGATTCAAGCAAACATCTCATCTACTTGTATTTTAGCATAGGTCTTCTTTATATTTCACTTTCTTTTTCTTTCTCTTTGTGACATTTTTGTCTGCCATTTAAGCACATTTAGAACAACAATGTTAAAGTCAGAATGCAGTGGCTCTACTGTACTTGATGCTGAAAACAGTTTGTTATTAAAAAATCTTTGTATACCTTTTCCAATTTCCTTCTGTTTGTTGTCCTCATTACATTTGAGTCCTTATTTGCCCTTGGGATGGGCCTGTTTAGATAGCCTGTCAAGTTTTCTTCAATTTGGCTTTAGTTCCAAGCTTCTCACTACTTTATGGGGCAGTACTGCTTATATCATCTATTATCTTTCTTCACATGGTCTTACAAATGAGTTTATAGTCTAAATCAGTGTTGTTTCGGAGACTACCTCTACCTCTGGCAAGTAAGTTAAATAATTGCTGACTAAGATATTCTTAGAGATTTATTCAAGGCAATTTTGGCTTCCTTGTTATAGCAAATGATTTACATTGGTTAACCTTTTATATAAAATTAATATAATCGGCATCCAGTATATTTCTCTAGTCCATTATCCATTTTCATCATCAATTACTTGTTTCAAGACTGAATTGTTTCAATGGTATGCTTATATCTTTTTCTCATTCTTACTCTTTCTTTTAGCTATGTACTGATTCTGATCCTTGACCCGACTAGTCAGTGGTCTTATTGTAAAATCAGCAACAGGCAGCAATTTCAAGAATGACTCCCTCATTTACAACAAGACTCTTCCAGTCCATTAAAATGTAATCATAGAATCTGAGAGCTGCCCTTAAAAGTCACCAATTTTTCCCCCCTGAACTTATAGGCTCCAAATAATACATTGAAATAGATAGGAAACCCCTCCAAATCTCTCCCAAAACTCTTCTTACTGGTCTTAATCAGGTCTAGAATAGCTGTTCCTCCCTTTTATTCTTTTCTATCAAAGAATTAAATAATCATTATGTCAATGCAAA
Organism: Vombatus ursinus; assembly: GCF_900497805.2. Lineage (NCBI taxonomy): Eukaryota > Metazoa > Chordata > Mammalia > Diprotodontia > Vombatidae > Vombatus > Vombatus ursinus. Next base: position 8,446,318 of record NW_020954604.1, on the reverse strand, counting down.
AACTTATGAATTTATAATTAAATCTAAGTAAGTATTTTATATGCTTTGGTAGAGTAATCCCCAGGTATTTTGTGCAACACATACTTTTGAATGGCATTTCCCTTTCCATTATTGTCTTTTGGGTTTTGATAGTAAAAAAAATACTGCTGATTTTTGTGGATTTGCAACCTTGCTGAAAACACTAGTTATCTCAATTAGCATCTTTTGCTGATTCTCTAGAATTTTCTAAGGAAATTCATCTCCTCTTTACCTATAATTTCTTTCGCTCATTTGTTTTTGCTTGTTATTGCTAGCATTTCAAGAACTCTATCAAATAATTGTGGGTAGAGTAGGCATCCTTGTTTTTCTGTTGTATTTATGGGGAAAACTTCTAGTGTATCCCTACTACATATAATGTTTACTTTTGCTTTTTTAAAAGGTCTTATATGCTTAAACTTTGTAGGTTTTATCATGAGTTTTATACTTTGCCAAAGGCTTTTTCAGAATTAAATATCTATTTAATGTCATCATTTAGAATTTATTTATTTAGAAGATAACCATGTGATTTCAGATTTTTTTTTCATTTTTAATGATTATGTTGATTGTTTTCCAAATGATGAATCATCCTTGCATCGCTGATATAAATGCAATTTGGTCACAATGAATGGTTTTTTTTTTGGATATATCGCCATAGTCTATTTGACAGTATTTAAAATTTTTAATTGATATTCTTTAATGAAATTAGTTTTATACTTCTACACATTATCCTTTGCTGGTTCAGGAACTTAGACTTATAAAAGAATGTTGGTAGTGCTTACTTTCTCAATTTTGGGGAATAATTTTTGTACTACTGATACTAATTCTTCTTTTAAAGTACCAATATAATAAAAATGGCAATACAACTAAAGTCAATTTACAATTTTAATACTATACACACCAAGCTATGAAATGGATGCTTTATAGTGTTCAATAGAATAATAATCAATAAATTCATTTGGAGAAACAAAAGATTTAATATTAAGGGAAAAAACTTTTAAAAGTATATATTAAAGGGGAATAGTACTTCTAGACTTCAAACTATACTACATAAAGTTATTAAAACCACTTGGTAATGGTTAAAAAATAGATTAATGGAACAGACTAGACAATAGAGAAAAAGAAACAACAGAACTCAATAACCCACTGTTGACAAATGGGAAAGCATAAATTGCTTAGGAAAGAACTCCCTATTTAATAAAAACTGCTAAGAAAAGAAGAAAACAGTTTGGTAGAAATTAGGCTTAAGTAAACACTTTGACTCACAGTCCATAATAGGTTGTAGTTGTATGTTGTGGTATGTCCTTCATTCTTGAAGAGGACCATAACAACAGGGAAATGATGACATGACTTACAACTGAATTGGATTTGAGTGAGGGAGGGATATGAAAAGTCAATAGGCCTCACTTTCTTCTCCAGAGCCATATGGGTTTGGTGACCAGATATACATCAGGATGAATGGAGATAGCCCAGGATGCAGTGAGAAACCTTGGCCTTTTTAAGCAAAGGTCTTTTCAGGTTCTCACTTTCAGTGAAGCAACCCCCATTAAGTGAATAGGCCTCTTTAAGAAGTGAGTCAACAGGAACGCCAAAGACAACTTAGAAGGTCAGTGGGAAAAGTCTGTGTCTGCAGTGAGAGAGAGAAGCACTGTAGTCTCAGCTCCAGTCCCTAAACTCGGCCCCAAGGCAGCAGCTGCTTCCGGAGCTTCCAGCCCACAGACTAAGTGGGAATATCAAGTAGCTGATCAGAGGGGGATTGCAGGGATCTCTTTGCTGGTACAGGATTCTCTTGCTTTGCCCATGCTTGGATCTGGGTCACAGTTCTGGGTGGTGGTCCGGGGGTGAGGAGGAGTGCTGGCATGGTGGAGTTTATAGTGGCAGTAGAGAGGAAATCCTCCTCACAGTTCAAAGGCAAAAAACAGTGCTTGTGGTCACTCATAGACCAGAGCACAGGCCAGGAAAGGAGTAAACACCTCGCCCCTTATCATACCACCTTGGAAGAACTGAAAATTTACAGGTCCCTAGAAGTATCTCTGAAAACAGCTGCACAAAACCCCTGAAGCTTGGGACAGTACATTCTCTACACTGGAAACAGACCCCTACCTTAACAAAGAGTTTATAACTCAAGTAATTGGCTGGGATCATGAGCAAGCAACACAAAAAGAGTCAGACTATATTATCTTACTTTGGTGATAAAGATCAAAATATACAACCAGAAGAAGACAACAAAGCCAAAGCTCTGACATCCAAAGCCTCCAAGAAAAATATGAATTGGTCCCAGGCCATGGAAGAGCTCAAAAAGGATTCTGAGAAGCAAGTAAGAGAAGGAGAGGAAAAACTGAGAGTGATGCAAGAAAATCATGAAAAACTAGTCAACAGTTTGCTAAAGGAGACCCCAAAAAATACTGAAGAAAATAACACCTTAAAAAATAGCCTAACCCAAATGGCAAAAGAGGTCCAAAAAGCCAATCAGGAGAAGAATGCCCTAAAAAGCAAAATGAAGTCCAAAAGCTTACTCAAGAAAATATTTCCTTAAAAATGAGAATGGAGCAATTAGAAGCTAGTGACTTTATGAGAAATCAAGACACTGCAAAACAAATCTAAAAGAATGAAAAAATAGAAGAGAATGTGAGATGTCTCACTGGAAAAACAACTGACCTGGAAAATAGATCCAGGAGAGAGAATTTAAAAATTACTGGACTATCTGAAAGCCATGATCAAAAAAAGAGCCTAGACATCATCTTTCAAGAAATGATCAAGGAAAACTGCCCTGATATTTTAGAACCAGAGGGCAAAATAGAAATTGAAAGAATCTACTAATCACCTCATGAAAGAGATCCCCAAAGGAAAACTCCTAGGAATATTGTAGCCAAATCCCAGAATTCCCAGGTCAGGCAGAAAATATTGCAAGCAGCCAGAAAGAACCAATTCAAGTATTGTGGAAACACAATCAGGATAACACAAGATTTAGCAGCTTTTACATTTAGGGACCAGAGGGAATGGAATATGATATTCCAGAGGGTAAAGGAGATAGGATTACAACCAAGAATCACCTATCCAGCAAAACTGAGTATAATCCTTCAGGTTAAAAAATAGTCATTCAGTGAAATAGGGGACTTTCAAGCATTCTTGATGAAAAGACCAGAGCTGAATAGAAAATTTGACTTTCAAATACAAGACTTAAGTGAAACATGAAGAGGTAAACAGGAAAGAGAAATCATAAGGTTGAACTGTTTACATTCCTGCATGGAGAGATGGAATTTGTAATTCATGAGTCCTTTGTCAGTATTAGGGTAGTGGGAGGGAAAAAAATTATGCATATGGATAGATAGATAGGATAGTTGGCACAGGGTGAGTTGAAGATGAAGGGGTGATATCTGGAAAATAAAATTAAGGGGTGAGAGAGGATTATACTGGGAGAAGGAGAAAGGAAGAGGTGGAGTGGGTTAAATTATCTCACATGAAACAGAGAAGAAAAGGCTTTTACAGTGGAGGGGAAATGGGGGAAGGTGAGAGGGAATGAGTGAATCTTATTCACATAGGATTTAGTTTAAGGAGGGAATAACATATACAATTGGGTATGGAAATCTATCTTACCCTACAAGAAAATAGGGGGGGAAGGCGACAAGAGAGCAGGAAGATGGTAGAGGGGAGGGCAGATTGGGGGAGGGGGTAATCAGAAGCAAACACTTCTGAGGAAGGACAGGGTCAAAAGAGAGAATAGAATAAATGGGGGGCGGATAGGATGAAGGGAAATACACTTAGTTTTCCACAACATGACTACTATGGAAATATTTTGCATGACTACACATGTATAACCTGTATCAAGTTGCTTACCTTTTCAATGAGGGTGGGTGGGGAGGGAGGGAGGGAGAAAATTTGGAACCCAAAGTTTTAAAAACACATGTTTAAAAAAATGTTTTCACATGCAACTGGGAAATAAGAAATACAGGAAATATATCCTGCCCTACAGGAAAATAGAAAAGGTAGGGGATAAGAGAAGGTGAGGAGAGATAGAAGGGAAGGCAGATTAGAGGAACAGGTATACAGAACGCATGCCATCTTGGGGTGGGGGGAGGGATGAGATGGGGAGAAAATTTGGAACTTAAAATCTTGAGGAAGTGAATGTTGAAAAAAATAAATAAATAAAAAAAATAAACAAAAAAAAAAGAAGTGAGTCAAAGGACGGCCCCTTTAATTAAAAAAATCAAACGGTGAGGGGAAGACTCTCAGGATTGCTGGTCAAAATTTTGATGGCCTAAACCTACTTAGTTAACTTGGGGTTTACTGACTAGATTTCTTTCATAAAGACCATGCCTTAAAACCAATTCACTCTGGATCTCATTGATTGGACAACAATAGGTCCCTGCCCAAGCACCACTTAATGGTTATTTTTTAGGCCTTCTTGGCTCAAGGTGAATGTAATAAGTGACACTGATATTAAAGAGCATACAATATTTAAAATTGGAAAAGATCATACACTTTTTACCTCCCCAGATAGGAGATGTATATTTAAAAAATTAAGGGATAGAAGCAATCACAAAAGACAGAATAGATAACTTTGGTTACATGAAACATAAAAGTTTCTGTACAAACAAAATTAATGCACCTAGGATAAGAAGGGTAATGGCTGCATGAGAAAAAAAAATTACAGCATTTTTTTTCAGATATGTATTTGGTATCTTATATACATAAACAATTCCAGGTCACAACCAAGAAACTGGAAGACTAATTGCTTTTTCAACTCACCCTGGCAAGGCTACACAATCCAACCCACAGGCTTGCAAAAGAATACAACTCTGCCTCTCTCTCTTCCCCTTACTATCTGGTGTGGAATATCAAAAAGCAGAAGCTTGGCAAGCTAGTACTGAAGTATAGGAGTGTTCTCTACTGTAACTACTCTGCCAGAGAACTGAAAAAGAGTGGGAACTAGGGCAGGATGCCAGCATGTATAAGGATACACCAAAACTAAAACAAATGTGATTGGTGCCTAGCTGGGGGCCAGTTCTGTGCACCCAGAAGTCATACATGGCAGAGACTAAGGCTAGTAAAATACGAATTCCTAAGTCGGGGAAGGAGATGGAAAGATACTAGACCTATCCCCAGGGTAAACCACCATAAAGGGATAGAAGTGAGAAAACAAATGATAAAGGATACAAAGTATCCCAAAAGTCTTAGTGTGGTTTTAAGCTATTGAAGCTTAAGATTGTACTAAGGATTTTGGGACACCTTGTATAAGCAAAAAAAGACTGAAATCATCAAAGATCTCAGAAAGAAGAAAACTCAGTTAAAGATCTCAAACACAAGTAGATAAACAAACAGGTTTAACTAACAGAAGAGATGGTCTCCATGTCATCTAAAAAATTTCAGACATTTATGAATAAATTTGAGAGGACAGAAAAATAAATCAGCACGTGAAGAGGCAAAGGACCCTGTGGATTCCAAAGAGATCGTGGGATCATATCAAGATGTTCTTGAATGATTTAAGAATGAAATCAGAACTGGAAAAGCTGAATTTGGCTCTATAGCAGAAATAATCAGCAGAACAGAAAAACTTGAATATGTGGTGTCAAACCTAACTAGAGAAACAAAATATAACAATGGATTGAGAATTCTGCCGTATAGGACAGAAAGTAATATGGAAGAAGAGAAGCAAAAAACAATAAATACAAAGAAAACACGATCTCAAAGAAACATGTTGATTTCAAAGATAAGCTTCTGCATACATAGCAACAACTTAAGAATGACAGATGTCCCAGAAGAATACAAGTCAAAAAGAAAGGACATATAATAGATAAAGATACAGATATATAGAAAATCAAAAACTATTCAACAGTAAGAACACTCTCAAAGGATATCAATAAATAGTCCTTAAAGGAAGAAATACAAACTAGTAAGAACCATATGAAAGAATGCTCTAAATCATTAATGAAAGAAATGCAAATCAAAACAATACTAAGATTTCTCCACATACTCTGCAAATTGGCAAAAATAACAAAACGTGTGAATGGTCTGTACTGGAGGTGTTGTGGGAAGATGGGAACACAAGCACATTGCTGGAGGAACTGTTAATAAGCACAATCACTTTCATGGTAGTTTTTTAAAAAGTATTTTTCATTAATTTGCAATACATGAAGACCAAATATCCATGAAAATAATGTTTGTTACTGCCTTTGTTTACTTAACAAAAGTTCCTTTCTTTGTCTTTTTAAGGAGAACCTGTGATTTATTCCTTCATTTAGTATTCCTTCTTCTGGTTGGGCCAAACTGTCAGAACTTATATGATTCAACTCCTCCAGAAGAATATCCATTTGGTCACTAAAACAAGATTCTCATATTTAAAGGAGCAATTACCAGTTAATAAATGGCCCCAAAATTTTGATTCTTAGCAACCTCTACTCTCTTTTCCAGGACTCTGCCACTGTCACTGAAGGAGTAGGAGAGAACACACATGATGAAGGTTCTTATTACTTATTACTATTTGATTATTTAAAAATATATTCTCAAGAATGATAGAGCCAAGATGGTGAATTAAATAAAAACTGGCAGGAATATTATTGCCAAATTCCAAAGCTCCTAGGTCAAAGAGAAAATATTTCAAGCAGCCAGAAAGAAACAATTCAAATATTGTGGAGCCACAGTGAAGATCACACAAGATGTTATGGCTTCCACATTAAAGAAGCAAAAGGTTTTGAATTCGATATTCAGGACAGCAAAGGAGGCAGGATTAAAACCAAGAATGACCTACCCAGAAAAACTGGGTATTATCTTGCAAGGAGAGGAAATGGATACTTAATGAAATAGAGAACTTTCAAGAATTGCTGATGAAAAGACCAAAGCTAAATGGAAAATCTGATAAACAGAGCAGAAAAAGGTAAACAGAAAAAGAAAAACATATTACTCAATAAAGTTAAACTGTTTTACATCCCTACATGAGAAGATGATACTTGTAAATCTTGAGAAGTGTATCTTTATTACAATTACAAGTGGTATACATGGAAAGAGGATGTGGGTATAAGATGACTTTAATGTTATAATAAATTAAGAGGTGAAAAGTAGAGTCAGGAGGACCTGAGTTCAAATTCAGTCTCAGACCAGACACTTGACACTTACTAGCTGTGTGACCCTGGGCAAGTCACTTAACCCCAATTGCCCCCCCACACACACAAACACACATAAAATAGGTGAAAAGGGATTGTACTGGGAGAAGAGGAAAGAAGGAGGCAGAAAAGGGTAAATTACATCACATGAAGAGGCACAAAAGACCTATTACAGTAGAGGGAAAGAAGAGAGGGAGATGAGCATCGTTTGAATTTTATTCTCATCATATTTGGCTCAAAGAGGGAATAACATACTCAGGTACAGAAATATAACTTACCCTATAGGAGGTAGGAGGGGAAAGGGGAAAGAAAAGGGAAGGGGAGGATAGAAAAGGAGGAAAAAATAGTATGGGAAAAGGGAAAGAAAAGGGTAGGGGCTGAATGATGGGAGGGCAGATTGAGGAAGGTGGTAGTCAGAAGCAAAACACTAGTGAGGAGCAAAAAGGAGAAAGGAGAGAAAAAAAGCATAAACGGGGGTGGGAGGAACAGGATGGAGAGAAAGACACAGTTAGTAATCATAACTGTGAATGTGAAAGGAATGAACTCTCCCATAAAAATGAAAGCAGATAGCAGAGTGGATTAAAAATAAAAAAACCTACAATATGTTGTTTATAAGAAACACATTTGAAACAGAGGGATGCAGAGAGTAAAGGTAAAAGGCTAGAGGAGAATATATTATGCTTTAGCTGAAGTAAAAACAAGCAGAGTTGGCAATTCTGATCTCAGACAAAGCCAAAGCAAAAATAGATCTAATTAAAAGAGATAAGGAAGGGAACTACATCCTGCTAAAAAGGTACCATAAACGATGAAGTAGTATCATGATTAGACATTTTTGCACCAAGTGGTATGGCATCCACATTCTTAGAGGAGAATTTAAAGGAATTACAAGAAGAAACAGACAGCAAAACTATACTAGTAGGGAACCTCAACCTCTCCCTCTCAGAACTAGATAAATCTAACCACAAAATAAACAAGAAAGAAGTTAAGGAGGTGAATAGAACTTTAGAAAAGTTAGATATGGTAGACCTCTGGAGAAAACTGAATGGGGATAGAAAGGAATATACCTTTTTTCTCAGCAGTATATGGTAGCTACACAAAAATTGACCATGTAGTAGGGCATAAAAACCTCACAATCCAATGTAAAATGGCAGAAATATTAAATACATCCTTTTCAGATCATGATGCAATAAAAATTACATGTAATAAAGGGCCATAGAAAGATAGCCTAAAAATTAACTGGAAACTAAATAATCTAATCCTAAAGAATGAGTGGGTCAAATAACAAATTATAGAAACACTCAATAACTTCATTCAAGAGAATGACAATAATGAGACAACATACCAAATTTATGGGATGCAGCCAAAGCAGTTCTTAGAAAAAAATTTATATCTCTAAATGTTTACACGAATGAAACACAGAAAGAAGAGATTGATGAGTTGGGCATGCAACTAAAAAAGCTAGAAAAAGAACAAATTAAAAATCCCCAATTAAATACAAAATTAGAAATTCTGAAAACCAAAGGAGAGATTAATAAAATTGAAATTAAGAAAAATATTGAACTAAAACATAAAACTAAGAGCTGGCTTTATGAAAAAAAAACCCAATAAAATAGATAAACATTTGGTTAATTTGATTTAAAAAATAAGAAATCCAAATTACCAGTATCAAAAATGAAAATGGTTAATTCACCACCAATCAAGAGGAAATTAAAACAATAATTAGGAAATATTTTGCTCAACTGTATGCCAATAAATCAAACAATCTAAATGAAATGGATGAATATTTACAAAAATATAAATTGCTCAGATTAACAGAATAGGAAATAAAATACTTAAATAATCCCATTTCAGAAAAAGAAATTGAAAAAGCCATCAATGAAGTCCCTAAGAAAAAATCTCCAGGGCCAGATGGATTTACAGGCAAATTCTAGCAAACATTTAAAGAACAATTAATTCCAATATTATATAGACTATTTGGGAAAATAGGTGAAGAAGAAGTCCTACCAAATTCTTTTTATGACACAAATATGGTGTTGATACCTAAATAGGGGAGAGTCAAAACAGAGAAAGAAAATTATAGACCAATTTCCATAATGAATACAGATGCAAAAATTTTAAATAAAATATTAATAAAGATATTACAGCAACTTATCATGAGGATAATACACTATGACCAGGTAGAATTTATACTAGGAATGCAGGTCTGGTTGAGTATTAGGAAATCTATCAGCATAATTGACCATATAAACAACAAAACTAATGGAAATCATATGATTATCTCGATAGATGCAGAGAAAGCTTTTGACAAAATACAATACCCATCCTTATTAAAAACACTAGAGAGCATAGGAATAAATGGAGTCTTTCTTAAAATGATAAGTAGCATCTACCTAAAAACATCAGTAAACATTATAAAAATGGGGATAAGCTAGAAGCATTTCCAATAGGATTGGGAGTAAAACAAGGATGTCCATTATCACCACTGCTATTCAATATTGTACTAGAAATGTTAGCTTTAGCAATAAGAATTAGAATAGGCAAAGAAAAAACAAAGCTATCACTCTTTGCAGATGATATAATAATATAGTTAGAGAATCCCAGAGAATCAAGCAAAAAACTACTTGAAATAATAAACAGTTTTAGCAAATTTGCACGATGTAAAATAAACCCACATAAATCATTGGCATTTCTATATATTACTAACAAAGCCCAACAGCAAGAGATAGAGAAATTCCATTTAAAGTTATTATATACTGTGGAAACACAATCAGGATATCACAAGATGTAGCAGCTTCTACATTAAGTGATCAGAGGGCTTGGAATATGATATTCCAGAAGTCAAAGGAACTAGAATTAAAACCAAGAATCACCTATCCAGCAAAACTGAGTATAAACTGTCAGAGGAAAAAATGGAAATTCAATGAAATAAAGGACTTTCAAGCATTCTTGATGAAAAGACCAGAGCTGAATAGAAAATTTGGCTTTCAAATACAAGACTCAAGAGAACCATGAAAAGGTAAATAGGAAAGAGAAATCATAAGGGACTTCTTAAAGTTGAACTGTTTATATTCCTACATGGAAAGCTGATACTTGTAATTCATGAGACTATTCTCAGTAATAAGGTAGTTGGAGGGAATATATATAGACAGAGGTCACAGGGTGAGTTGGATAAGAAGAGATGATATCTAAAAAATAAAATTAAGGGGTGAGAGAGGATTATACTGGGAGAAGGAGAAAGGGAGAGGCAGAATGGGGTAAATTATCTCACATAAAAGAGGCAAGAAAAAGCTTTTATAGTGGAGGGGAACAAAAGGGTGGTGAGAGGGAATGAATGAACCTTATTCTAATCATATTTGGCTCAAGGAGAGAATAACATACACACTCAATTGGGTATAGAAATCTAACTTATCTTACAGGAAAAGAGGGGGGAAGGGGATAAGAAAAAGGGGAATGATAAAAGGGAGGGCCGATTGGGGGAGGGGGTAATCAGAAGCAAACACTCTTGAGGAGGGACAGGGTCAAAGGAGAGAATACAATAAACAGGGGGTGGGATAGGATGGAGGGAAATATAGTTAGTCTTTCACAACATGACTATTATAGAGGTGTTTTGCATGACTGCACATGTATAACCTATATCAAATTGCTTGCCTTCTCAGTGAGGTTGGTTGGGGAGGGAGGAAGGGAGAGAATTTGGAAAAATGTTAAAAAATTGTTTTTACATGCAACTAGGAAATAAGATATACAGGCAAAGGGGTACAGAAATATATCCTTCCCTATAGAGAAATAGAAGATAAAGGGGATAAGACAATGGGGGGATGACAAAAGGGAGGGCAGATTGGGGGAAGAGGTATTTAGAATGCAAGTCGTCTTGGGGTGGGGGGAGGGGAGAGATGGGGAGAAAATTTGGAACTCAAAATCTTGTGGAAGTGAATGCTAAAAACTAAAAATTAATTAATTAATAAACTTACTGTAGACATCATAAAATATTTGGTAGTCTACCTGTCAAGACAAACTCGGAACTATATGAACACAATTAAAAAAGACTTTTCACACAAATAAATTCAGATCTAAATACTTGGAAAAATAACAGTTGCTTATGGGTAGGCCAAGCTAATACAATAAAATTCTACCTAAACTACTTGACAAAAATTTATTTTATAGATCTAGAAAAAATAACAATAAAATTCATCTGGAAGAACAACAGGTCCAGAATATCAAGGGAATTAATGAAAAGAAATGCAAGGGAAAGTGGCCTAGCCATACCAGATCTTAAATTGTATTATAAAGCAGCAATCATCAAAACTACTTGGTACTGGCTAAGAAATAGAGGGGTGGACCAGTGGAATAGGTTAAGTACACAAGACTCAGTAGTGAATGACTATAGTAATCTACTTTTTGATATACCCAAAGACTTCAGCTTCTGGGATAAGAACTCACTATTTAACAAAAACTGATGGGAAAACTGGAAAATAGTATGGCAGAAAGTAGGCATAGATCAATCAAGATAAAGTCACAATGGGTATATGATTTAGATATAAAGGCTGATGCTATAAGCAAACTAGGAGAACAAGAAATAGTTTACCTGTCAGATCTATGGAGAAGGAAAGGATTTATGACCAAACAAGAGATAGAGAACATTATGAAATGCAAAATGGATAATTTTGATTACATTAAATTGAAAAGGTTTTGCACAAACAAAGCCAATGCAACCAATATTAGAAGGGAAGCAGAAAGCTGGGAAACAACTTTTACAACCAGTGTCTCTGATACAAGCTTCATTTCTAAAATATATAGAGAACTGAGTCAAATTTATAGGAATACAAGTCATTCCCCAATTGATAAATGGTCAAAGGATAGGAACAGGCAGTTTTCAGAGAAAGAAATTAAAGCTATCTATAGTCATATGAAAATGTGCTCTAAATCACTATTGATTAGAGAAAGGTGAATCAAAACAGCTCTGAGGTACCACATCATACCTATTAGATTGGCTGATGACAAAAAAAGGAAAATGATAAATGTTGGAGAAGATGTGGGAAAATTGGTACACTAATGCATTGCTGGTGGAATTGTGAACTGATCCCAGCATTTTGGATAGCAATTTGGAACTATGTCCAAAGGGCTGCAAAACTGTGCATACCCTTCGACCCAGAAATATCACTTCTAGGTCTGTAACTCAAAGAGATCATAAAAATGGGAAAAGAATCCACATGTATAAAAAATATTTATAGCAGCTCTTTTCGTGGTGGTCAAAAATTGGAAATTGAGGTGATGTCCATCAACTGGGGAATGGCTGAACAAGTTGTGCTATATGAATGTAATAGAATACTATTGTTCTATAGGAAATGATGAACAGGAGACTTCGGAAAAACTTGGAAAAACTTACATGAAATGATGCTGAGTGAAGAGAATAGAACCAAGAAAACATTGTACATAGTAACATTCACACTGTGCGATGACTAACTGTGATACACTTAGCTCTTCTATGAATGGATCTAAGACAATGCAAGGATCTAAGACAACTCCAAAAGACTCATGATGGAAAATGCTAGCCAGATCTAGAAAAAGAACCTTGAAGTCTGAATGCATATTGAAGCATACTATTTGCATTCTTTTTTTGTTTGTTTCTTCTTTCTTATGGTTCCTCCCATTGGTTCTAATTCTTCTTTACAACAACACTAGTGTGAAAATATGCTTAATATGAATGTATAGGTACAGCCTACATCAGATTGCATGCATCTTGGGGAGGGGGAGAAAATTTAGAACTCAAAATTTTATGGAAGTAAATGTTGAAAACTAAAAATTAATTAATTAAAAAAAATAAAGACAATGGATACTTAATGAAATAGAGGACTTTCAAGAATTGCTGATGAAAAGACCAGACTTAAATGGAAAATTTGATAAACACAAGACTCAAGAGAAGCATAAAAGGCAAACATGAAAGAGTAATCATAAACGATTCAATAAAAGTAAATTGTTTACATTCCTATATGGGATGGTGATACATATAACTCCTAAGAACTTTATCATTATTACAACAATTAAAAGGCATTTATATAGACATAGATGGGATGTCATTTGATTATGTTGAAATGATCTAAAAAATCAAGGGGGTAAGAAAGAGAGAAGCACCCAGAGAAGTGGGAGGTTGAATGAGGAAAATTTTCTCATATAAAATAGGCACTCAAGGTACACTACAGAAGAAAATGGGGGTGGGAGGGTGGATGTGTCACAGGCAATGTTTGAACCTCACTCTCACTGGAACTGGTTCAAAGAGTTAAGAATACACATGTGTGAGCACACATATACACACAGACATATATAAATATATATATACATATATGCATGCATACATATACATATTCAATTATGCACAGAAATGTAACTTATCCAATAGGGAAATAAGTGGGGAAGGGGATAAGAGAAAGGGAAAGGATGATAAAACTGAAGGCAGATTAAGGGAGGCAGCAGTTAGAAGCAAAATAGATTTTTGAGAAGGGATAAGATAAAAAGAGAGAAGAAGAAAAAAAATAGAAGAAAGGGGGATGGAGAAAAATACACAATAAGTAATCTTAACTATGAATGTGAATAGGATGAGCTCACCCATAAAATGAAAGTGGATAGCAGAATGACTTAGAAACCAGAATCCAACAATATGTTGTTTATAAGAGACACACTTCAAAGAAAAAACACACACAGAGGGTTAAAATAAAGGGCTCGAGCAGAATCTAATATGCTTAGGCTGAAGGTAAAACAGTAAATGAAGCAATCATGATCTCAGACATAGCAAAAGCAAAAATAGGCCTAATTAAAAGCAGTAATCAGTGAAACTACATTTTGCTATGAGGTACCACAGGTAATGAAATAATAACAAAAAATTTTATAGCAAGTTTCTCTGATAGACGCTTCATTTCTCAAACATATACTAAGTATAGAACTGCTTCAAATTTATAAAAATAAGACTCATTCCATAATTGATTAACAGCCAAAGGATATAAACAGGCAATTTTCAGAAAAAGAAATCAAAGCTATCTATAGTCATATGAAAAAATTCTCTGAAATCACTAATGATTAGAGAAAGGCAAATTAAAACAACTCTGAGGTACACCTCACATCTATCGGAAATGAGAAATGATGGTGAGGATGAGGGAAAAAATAGGGACACTAAAGAACAGTCATAGTAGAGCAGTAAACTGTTCCAACCATTCTGCAGAACAATTTAGAATTAGGCCCAAAGACATATAAAACTGTGCATATCCTTTGACCCAGCAATGCCACTACTAAGTGTATATCCCAAAGAGATCAAAGGAAAAGGAAAAGGACCTATATATACAAAAAAATTTATGGGTGGCATTTCTGTGGTGGCAATGAATTAAAAATCAAGAGGATGCTCATCAGTTGAAGAATGGCTGAACAAGTCATGGCATATGATTGCAATGGAATACTATTGTGCTTTGGGAAATGATGAGGGAGTATTTTGAGAAAAACATGGCAATAACCATATGAACTGATGGAAAATAAAGTGAGAAGAACCAAGAAATCGTTGTGCACAATAACAGCAATGTTATAATGATCATCAACTATGAAAGACATGGCTACTCTGATCGATATACTGATCCAAGACAATTCCAAAGGACTCATGATGAAAAACAGCTATCCACCTCCAGAGACAGAACTAATGAACTATGAGTGCAAATTGAAGTATCATTTTCTCACTTTCTTTATTTGTCTTGCTTCTTTTAAAAAATATGGCTAATATGGGGACAGCTAGGTGGCTGGGAAAGAGCACTGATTCTGGAGTCAGGATGACTTGAGTTCAAATCTGGCCTTAGACACTTGACACTTACTAGCTGTGTGACCCTGGGCAAGTCACTTAACCCCATTACCTACCCCCCAAAAAATATGACTAATATGGAAGTATAATTTTCATGGTTTTAGATGTATAATTGATATTATATTGCTTCATTTCTCAGTGGGTAGGAGAGGGTTGGGAGAGGGGTTGAGAATTTGGAAATCAAACATTAAAAAGGAAAAAAATGCTTAAAATGATAAAATTTTGAAGGATGGAAAAATATTCTCATGCTATTTTTCAAGTGTTTAGATTACTATCAGTTGGGCAAATTTCATCTTTCTTACCCATATTAGATTAAGTTTACTTCCTATATAATTTTTCCATAAAAGATATAATTATTTTCTATATGTTGTTGTTTGTTCAGTCACGTTTCAGGCATGTCCAACTCTCTGTGACCCCATTTAGGGTTTTTTTGGCAAAGATACTGGAGTGGTTTGCCATTTCCTTCTCCAGTTCATTTTACAGATGAGGAAACCGAGGCAAACAGGGTTAAGTGACTTGCGAAGGGTCACAGAGCTATTAAGTGTCTGAGGCCACATTTGAACTCCATGCCCAGTGCTTTATCCACTGTGCCACCAACTGCCCATTTTTTACATAGACTAAGTTTATTTTCCTCCTCATTTTGCTCAGGTCAGCTATGTCTTCATTCCTTTCTACGCTACAATCTTGACTCTCCAGACTTCCTCTACTTCCCTCACAACCACCTTTCAGCTTACTTTTATATGTTATCTTCCTCTATTACAATGCCCTCTTTCTTTTTGTATTAGTATTCCAGGACCTTACCACAATACTTGGATCACAACAAGCAATTAAAAATACTTGTGACCTGACTTGTACAATGGGGTCTATATTCTTCTAAAAGCCAGTACCATAAGGAGCCTGAAAAATTATTACAATTCTTTTTCTATTATTAAGCTCAATAGTTCTTGGTTCAGAAATATTATTAACACAAATCCTTTCATCTTTATCTTTTCAAAGCCAAGTTTTACATCAGAGACAATGCAACTAAGCTTCTTTCCTCCCTTAGAAGGAATGCATGTGTTATCCTTATATAGGTAAATAAATTCAGATTTTTTTTTCTAGTTCTGTAATTTCAACAATGTAATAACATGAATGATTAGATCATCCCAAAGTGTCTAAGAAACACCTCCAGAATTCTAGAGTCTATTATCTTAGGCTCAGCAAATGATAGTCTTTGGCAATGTCTAGACTCAGTTGTTATTGTTGTACTTTATCTTTTGGTTTATAAAATTCAGCAGATTAAAATTTGTGCTGAGCAAACTGCTTTAGTCAGGTACATTTCTATTACTCCCTAAATTATGATATTAAAAACTTTTCAGACTACAATTCTTTACCTTCAAAATTAGAAAATTTTGAATTTCTTTGGCATCTTAGACTCTGTCAAGGGATCCCAGTCATTCAATTCCATTAAACAATAGTTAATTACCTCACAAGTACCTGGCTCTCCTTGTTATTTTATGTCCGTTGTTCTCAAAGAAGACCAAGACATCAGGGAGATGATGCCATGAAATGCAAGCAAATTGGATTTAAGTGATGGAGGGCTGTGCAAAGTCACAGTCTCACTTTGTCCTCCGGAGCCATCTGGGTCCAGTGGCCAGATATAGATTAGGATGACTGGAGATACCCTTAGATGCAGTGGGAGACCTTTGCCTTTGTAAGTTAAGGTCTTTCCCAGGTCTCAGTTTGTCTGAGGCACCAGACCTTTGCACTATGTTAATACAATACACAGGAACACAGAAGGAATTCACTAATATCATCAATTGCTTAAAGGCATTCATCCAGATCTATTAGAGATTATTTTGGAGATATGACATCTTACCTCTCATCTCTTTGCACAGGCTGTAGCTTATGCCAAAAATGCCTTGTTTCCTTCCCCTTATGTAGAAGAATTACCAGATTCCTTCACAGCTCAGTTTTGGTACCACCTCCTATATGAGGACCAGTTTTGACCCACCCAGTTGCTAGTATTTCCTATACCCTACAACCACAAAATTTACTTCGAATTCTGTACATGTTATCGTATAAATATATTTGTACACATGGTCAGTTTTCCCATTTGAATCTAAGTTCCTTAAAGGTCAGGGTTGTTTTGTTTTTCTTTTTTAACTCTAGCACTAAAATAGCAAAGGCACTCAATCAAGCTTGCTGAATTAATGGCAATTTCCATAGAAGCAGCAAACCAACCAATTATGATCACAGGGCTTCTTATTTTTGACACATTTTATCATACACAAAGGGCAGCCCTTTAGATATCCACGAGTTATTAGGAACAGGGCAAGGAAGTAGAGTCAGGGATCTATCCAGATCATTATTCCCATAAATACAATTTCATCCTAATCAGGACAGGCTTGAAATAGTTTTGACCTTTGGTAAGAGGATCTTCTGGGTCAGCAAACAGTGTTCTAAATATTAAACATCTCTTGCCTTGCAACCACGTTATGCCATGTACTTTGTCATGCCTCTGGTTATCTGATCTGTTGAATAATTAGGCTATAAGACATACCAGGGTAACGCTAAATTAGAAAGGATGAAAGTTTGGTTTTTTTGGGGGGAAGTTGTTAGCTTTTTAAAGGAAGGGGTGGGAGAACAGGGATCTCCTTCAGCAGCAAAGGAAGAGATGGCTATCAATCAGCAGTGTAACATGAAGAGCAAAGAAGATTCCACATATGAAAAGGGGAAAAGGTTCAAGATAAGGAGAATGGTAGAGCTACCAAGTTGAAGAAGGGAGCATCTCAAGAACAAAGAGAGCCTATCATGAAGGTTACATCCCCCAAACCAGCGAGTTTTCAGGCTACCACAGCATTTATTGGAGATAATAACATTTTAAAACATAAAGCATGTGCAAGGATTTAGGAGTCCATACAACACAACAGTACTATGGGTCAAACAGTATTTTGAAGAAGTCCTTCTGGTACTTCCAATAATAACTGGAAGGAAAAGACAAACCTGGATTAGAACAAATTCCATACTAAACAAGATTCTGTGATATTGATGTCCTAACTCATTTAAGTTTATACTTGTAAATCAAAGATAAGCATACCTAGGTCTTTAAAATATTTACTATGACTTTCATAGCCCTTTAATTTCTCAATACTCCAGGCAAGGATCTCAGATGATAAATTCGTAAATTTGCATGAGTAGATGGAATTTCCTAAACAGGGATTTCTCTCCACTGACACTATCACAGGTATGCCCACCTCATCCCCAAAGTGACAATACAAGCATATCTCTTGCCCTATCCCCAAAGGAGAGGAAGAGGGAGTGGGAAGGGAAGAGGAAGGAAGGAAAGGGAATGAGAGAGGAAAAGGGAGACAAATTCTTGGCTCATTTCTTAAACTGGCTTTATATGAGATATGTTATAATCTCCTTCAAGAATCAACTTAAATGAAATCTTCTAAAGGAAGCTTTTCTTTTTTTCCTCCAGCTGTTAGTGTCTTTTCATTCAAGGTTTCGTTGCTTCTGCTTCTATGTGTCTTGCATATACCTATGTGTATACACATAGTCTCTTTTAGAATTTAAGCATCTTGAGGGCAGAAACTGATTTACTTAACATAGTGCCTAGCATATTATAAGGGTTTGCTAATTGATAGATTCTGGATAGAGATCTAACAGCAGCAACTTAGCCAAGAAGTATAGCAGAAAGCACGCTGCGCAGAATCTGGACAATAACTCAATTCTCCTACCTCTCCATCTATTACCTTTTCCTGTTCAAATAGGTAGGAAGAGAACCAGAAGAGAATGGCATCCTAAAAACCTTAAGAGGAAAGAGTATCAAGGAAGAGGGTGTGACCAAGTGTCAAAGGTCACAGGGAGGTCAAGGAGAATGAGGACTGGGAAAAGGCCATTGTTGAATTTGGCAACTAAGGGTTCATTAATTATTTTGGAGAGAGCAGTTTTAGTGGAATGATAAGGTTGGAAACTGGATTGTAAGGGGTTAAAAAGAGAATGAGAAGAGAGAAAATGGAGGCATCTATTGTAGATGGACTTTTCAAGGAGTTTAGCTACAAAGGGCAGAAGAGATATAGTTGAGACATGTTTGCAGGCAGTAGGTAATGAGCCAGTAGACAGAGAGAGACTAAAAATAAGTAAAAAGAGAGGGGATGACAGGATGGGATGGAATGAAACCACACTGACTACATCCATTGCAAATTCATGCTACATAATCTCAGCGGGCCCTGCATTGTGGCAATACAATCATTTTACACCTCCTTTAACAATTCACTACCCTAATCTCTGTAGCAGCTTTCCCAAACATTTTCATGTTTCCTCAAACTTCCCATGAAACAATCCTCCCCAACCCCTAAAAGGACCTTGCCTCTAAAAAATATCACTGAAAAAAATGAGGTCATTTGAAGAAAGCTTCCTCCCCACTTCACTTCACTCAGATAATTTCCACTACTATGTCTTCTTTTATACCTTTTGTACATAAAGAGGTGGTTCATCTCCTTGCCACAGCAGACTCTTCTACATTTTACATGTAGAATGGTACCATTCCATCCCAACCTCTCCAGCAGATTGACCCTTCTATCATCTCCATTCTCTTTTCAATCTTTCTTTGTCTACTGGATGCTTCCCCACTGCCTACAAATACATATGTCTCCTACATTCTTAAAAACCCCTCACTTGATCCAAGCATTCCCAATATCTAACATGTTATATCTCTCTTTCCTTTTGTGGCGTACCTCCACTTCCTGTTCCCTCATTCTCTTCTAAACTCTCTACAATCTATCTTCCAGCATTATAATTGCACTGAAATGACTTTCTTCAAAACTATCAAAGATTGCTTAATTACAAAATCCAAAGGGATTTTCTCAATCTTCAACCTTCTGTTGATCTTTCTGTAGCTTCTGACATTGTCAATCACCTTCTTCTCCTTGATATTCTCTCCTGTCCAGGTTTTTGTCACACTGCTTTCTGCTGGTTCTCCTCCTATCTGTCTGACTGCTACTCTGATTCCTTTGCTAGATCTTTACCCAAGCTGTATCTCCTAAAAGCAAGTTCTCCCAAAGGTCATTTCTGGACCATTTTCACTGCTCCCTCTATGCTATCTTGGTGATCTCACAGGTTCACTTGGTTCTCACAGGTGATCTCACAGGTGATCTCACTTGGTTCTCACAGGTTCAGTTATCATCTGTTTTTAAATAATTCTCAGATCTGTTAGCCAGCTCTCACCTCTCTCCTGACTTTCAGTCTTACACCTCCAACTGCCTATTAGACACGTGGAACTGGATGTCCCATAGACATCTTAAACTCAACATGTCCAAAACTGAACTCATTGCCTTTCCCTCCCCTGTTCTGACCCTCCTCAATATTGTCAAGGTCACCACCATCTCAGTTATCCAGTTTGCAAACTAGGTGTCATTCTTGACTCATCCCTCCTTCTCATCTCACAGATACAATGTTTCTAGATCCTACAGTTTCTGCTTTTGCAGTATCTCTGTGTATATGTTCCCTTTCCTCATCAACTCACAACTACTATTGCAGTAATCTTCTGGCTGCTCTAGTTCATCCACCAGTCAGTTACTAAACTGATTTTCCTAAAGCAAAGGTCTGATTCCTCTAACCTCCATCAATAAACTCTAGTGGCTACCTTCAATATCAAATACAAAATTTCTTCTCTGGATTTTAAGACCCTTTAAACCTGGCTCCTTGCCACTTTTCCAGTCTTCTTGCTGTTTCTTGCACAAGATGCTCCATAGCTTATGGCTCAGTGCACTTTCTCTAGCTTTCCTATAGTATTCTTCCTCAACATCTTTCCCCCTTAGCTTTCCACAAGTCTCAGCTCAAATTTTAGCTTCTGCAAGAAGCTAAACCCCCCTCAATCTCTCAATCTCTCTCTCTCTCACACACACACACACACACACACACACACACACACACACACATACTCTCTCTCTCTCTCTACAAATACACTCTACATATACAGTTGTTTGGATGTTATCTCCCCCATATGAATGTGAGTTCCTTGATGGTAAGAATTGTTTTTCCCTTTCTTTTCATCCCCAGCACTTAGAACAGTGCCTAATATCCAGCAGAAGTTTAATAAATGCTGGCTGACTGATTGACTCCATGCAAAATGAGCTAAAACTAAAACTGGTTCTTTCTACATCAATTTTCCTTCAGAAGCAAATATGTTTCTAATTATCACTGACTGAGGTAAAGGCAAATTTGAAATTCTGAGATATGCCACTGCAAAATGTAAATTTTAAAATATATGCCAAAATGTCTCACCATTTTTTCCCTCTAAACTCCCATATTTCTTAAAAATGGCTGAATTAATTTTTGTCAAACATTCAAAAATATTTCTGGGTTATGACCAAACAAAAGAAAGTCTAGTCCAATGATCTGATTTATGGGACAGTCATAGGAGAAAAGAAATAAGGTTTTAGAATAGTGTTTTAATTTTAGTTACTATAGTTGCTACCATATAAGATGTATCCATCTTAACTGATTTAACATAAACATTTTTCACATTTCAAATAAGGATATTTATATATGAAGCCATGAGTGAAAGCAAATAAGGTAATTGTCCAGGAATGGAGAGCCCGGAGGTAACATGCATTACTGACAGTTAAGAAAAGTACTGGAGATGCATCAGTGTTAAAAAGGATGATCGGTTGGCTTTCTGGCTGACTGAAGAGACAAAAGAAAAATTTCATATACTGATTAGCATAATTATCTGCACTAATCCAAACTAGGAGGAAAGAGAACATTTACAGGGATAAGCCAAATGACAAGAAACTTTTTGTTGGGGCCAGGATAAAAGCCCTATTTATGGTAGACATATTAAGCTTAGATATCACAGCATGATATGTTCTTCTAACTTAAAATTGAATTTCCATGACCACCAACATATTCCTACTTTTCTTAAAAAGTCATAAAGTTGCACTAAGTTTGTTTCCTATATTTTCTTTTGGTCATTTAAGGCACAGACAATCAGTATACCATTTACTATACAAAATAATGTAGTACGAGAAAGATTCAACTTGGATTCTGAGGTAATAAAAGACCAAAATGGATTTCACAATGAAGTACCTTTCATAAGACCACAGGATTTAGAGATATTCCAGTCTTTTAAGATTATCTAGTCATATTTCCATTCATGAACTCGGAAGAAGACTTCATGGTAGGCAAGGGGATTTTTTTAATGCCTGATCAAATGCTTATTTAAAAATAAATCTAAAATTAAAAGACTAAAAGTTTAAGTGTACTATGTCTAAAAGTTGGATTTAAAGATTTTCCATTAAAATGAATGAGCACAACATACATGGTTTCTGCAAGCACAGCAAAACCTGAAACTAAAAATATTGTTTTAGCTGGTGAAAACAACTTTTTTTACATATGTTAGTGAATTATGATGACTTTCCTAACTGCCTGAAATGCGGACTTACTAAATTGAAACTGAAAAAATATCTAGCAAGACTGGTTTAAAATGAGAGAAGAAGAATAAAAAACCAATGTGAATACAATAGGAAATAAGTAAAGGAAATAAAATTAACAATACTGCTCAGGAAAGCAAATAAAATATAATGTGTTAAGAGACATATTACTTTCATTATAAAAAGAGGGAAGCAGGATGGGGGGGTGGAGAAAAGACAGAGGGAAAAATAAATTTTTTTTAATTTTTTTTTATGTTAAGCTTGAAGTCAGCTTTTTTTTTTTTCCAAAGGCAATTGAGGTTAAGTGACTTGCCCAGGGTCACATAGCTAGTAAGTGTCAAGTGTTTGGTCTGAGGTGGGATTTGAACTCCGTTCTTCCTGACTTCAGGGCCAGTGCTCTATTCACTGTGCCACCTAGCTGCCTCAAAAAAATAAATTAAAACAAAAGCTCACCTATCAGAGCCCAGGATAATTCCCGGTGGTATGTCCAAGTTTCCTGTGGGAAAGAGATGGCTATGATGAGCTGATTAAAGATGGTATGCTTTGGACTTGGGACAGAAAAACCAAAGACCCAGAATCCTGGTGCTATTATGGGTCTGAGCATCAACTTCCTTTGGAAGATGGAAAAAAAAAAAAGCTTCCTTAATCAGTTAATACATTTCCTCATCTCTGAAACAAGAACAACACTAGGTGCTATTGTAGTGCCTAGAAACCTCTGAAACAAAGATAAATCATGATACTTAGATACACATACTACACATTCCATGTATAAGCCATATCGTAGATTCATGGTCACTCTAGTTCAGAGCAACATCAAACATTTTTATTAGGTCTAGAGTGATACCAGGAATATAGTGAATTGCTGAGTACAGGAAAATAAGGAAGTCCTAGAAGTTTAAATCTACAAAGAATGGTCATAAATTTGGGACTATTTGGCACCTGGGATGAAAGAGGTAAACCTGACTTTTAAATCCCTATCCTAGTGCCATCCCTGAACTAATAATCTCTGGGAAACTCCAGCACTATATTCTGGGCCTAACATACCTTATATGCGTACGGCTAGTTCCAGATATCATTATAGTCTCCATTTTATTTAGAAATTTTTATAAAGCCCAATTAGGTAAATTGATGAAAAGAATGACTTAAAGAATGTTTCACCAATACAGAAGTATCTGTTACTGATCTTATTTGCTATTCATACATGTCTGAAAAATGTAAGACCAATTTGGAACCCTGAACTAAGATAAAAACATTGTACACATACAAATACCAAAGACAGTTCATGTATTTCCAAAAGGAAAGTCCATGCTGCATTTCCAGCACCATATTCTTTCTAATCTTCTGGATTCTTAAATATCTCATCCTATCTTTTTCACTTTTCACCCACCAGATATTTTTATTCCTCCCTCAGACCTGAAGTCAATGATTTTACTCATGAAAAGAAAGTCCAGGAACTGAGTCTCTGACTGAGAAGCTGCAAGTGGAATCTAATATTTTAAAGATGAATTAAGATTAGAACTCTTTTCTCATGAAATGAAATATAATGAAATGATAGATGTGAGAACACTAAGAAAAGTTGAAAGTTACACAAAAATATAAGTGGAAGTATAAGAATATTCTAAGAATAAAGAATAAAGCTAAGATGATAAACCTTCATATAAGAACACAGAAGACAAAAAAAGTCAGAATAATGCAAAGAATTTCCAAGTTAAAAGTCTCCATCAATAGAAGTAGCATTTTGCTAGTCATTCAGATTTGAAACCTCGTTATCATTTTTTATTCATCCTCCTCCTTAATACCCTCTATATAAATTCCTCCTAGAAATCTATCTGATCTGACCATTTCCCTCCCATGTCTGCTACCACATGCACAATCTCAACTCTCATCCCATTATGCCTGGACTACTAGAACAGTTCCCTAACTATTATTCCTGACTCCCAGATCCTTCTTTTCCAATTTATGCTAAATAGAGCCACCACAGTAATATTACTAAAACATTGATTCTATCTCCAAAAAGTCTTATTGCTTACCACTGCCTCTAAGATAAAAGCAAATGCTTTATTTTGCCATTCAGGGCTCTTTAAAATTTGACCCCAACCTTCACATTTGTCTTCAAGTACAATCTAAAGATCCAATATTAGGGACCTATGGCAAAAAAATAAGGTTGCCAGGCTAGGCTGTCATTCTAAAGCCACGGTTTAATGATGAAAAATTTTTGGTTTCTTAGGCATTGGCTAAAGTATTCATTAGAGGGGAATAAGAACCTTCAGTTTGAGGATGTCCTAGGAAGTTGTTCCATCACATTTTAATTCATAAGTTAGAGAATTAGACTAATTACATGCTATATATTTCCACTTAATTCTCATATTAAGGAAGCCCTAAGATAAAAAACTTTTAAATCAGTCACCCTATTTCGTACCAGAGGAATCAATTATATTAAAGCTCAACGTTTTGACAATGAAACCAAGAATCCTACTTTTCAGGATTTTTTAAAAAAATTATTATGAGGCTCTGCCAACACAATAATATATTTCTTTTAACTCTGAAAATATCTCTAGATCAGTTAGCCATTGAGCTACATATCTTCCCCCTCCACTCCGTCCACCCCACCCCCAACTTAATTCTCAAATTGTTAGAGATATCCCTATGTTTAGGTATCCATGCCATTTCTGCTTTATATAATCTAATACAATATACATCCTACATGATAATGATTTTAATACCTTTGCTACATATTAACTAACCTGAGGGGCAACATGGCTTATAGGATAAAGAGCTATTCTTGTAATAGGGATAACTTCAAATTTTCATGGGGCTTCAATCCCATGCCTTTGATACACAGTCCATGTGATTCAGGACAAGTAAATGAACCTCTCAATGAACCAGGGAACTTATTGTTGCTGTTCAGTCATTTTCAGTCGTGTCTGACTCTTTATGACCCCGTTGGGGGTTTTCTTGGCAAAGATACTACAATGGTTTTTCATTTCCCTCTCTAGCTCATTTTATAGATGAGGAAACTGAGGCAAACAGGGTTAAGTGACTTGTCCGTGGTCATACAGCTAGTAAGTATCTGAGATCAGACTTAAACTCAGAAAGAGGAGTCTTCCTGACTCCAGGACCAGTACTCTATCCACGATGCCACCTAGCTACTGAGACTTTAACAGCTGCCAATCTGTATAGATTGTATAGTAGAGGAAGGTTCCCCACTGGGACAACTATAAACCAGTGGAAGCAAAGACCCAGGCAAAATTAAAACTTAGCCTTAACTTAATGCTGGCATTATTCAATGTGTTATCCTAGTATTATAAAACTAATTGATCCAAAATAGTTACTGAGCTACCCACAAGTGCAGCTTGTACAGCACTTAATTTAAGTGAAGAGATTAAACCTAGCAAAGACTGAGAAAAGAAAAACACTAAGACTCTTATTAGAATGCTGTGTTCAGGAGTCAGGAGGACCTGAGTTCAAATCTGGCCTCAGACACTTGACATTCAACTAGCTGTATGACCCTGGGCAAGTCACTTAACCCCAATTTCCTCACCAAAAAAAAAAAAGCTGTATTCAAGTGGGGTCACTATATTAGAGAAAAGATATAGAAAAAGAAGAGCAAGATCACCATTGAAAAAGACCAAAAGACAAAAAAGGGTGCAAATTAAGAAGGGTTAGAATAAATATTGAAAACCTCATCACAGAACATCTTTTCTAAGTAACTAGGTTCTTAGCTACAACTTAACATAAAGAAGAGCTAAGAGGTGACTGAATTATTCTATTTATGTACACTAGAGACTAATATTCTTTAATATGAAACACATATGAGAAATAATAGGGCTAAATAAGACCAAGAAAAATTTCAATGAACTCTAACGGAGGAACTGACATTACTGATATAATGAGGTCCTAAGGAAAGTTGTAGAGTCTCTACTCCTTTTTTTGGCATGAGTTAAGTTTTCAGCTACCTGGAAGGATTGGGAAGATTATTTATTGAAGGTCCCCTCACACCCCCCACTCCAATTGTAAATCTATACATCTACACTGTGTGTGGGAAGAGACTGTGTTTCTAATTTGGCAGAAATGAAATCAAATTCTTTCAGATTCCATCCTAGTACTGAACCTGATGTTTTTAATGGTCTGATAACATGATAAATTATAAGGATAAAAGATTAAAGTTAATTCAATTAATTTGTGAAGCATTTTCTATGTACTAGATGATGTAGCTATGAAGATGTTCAAACAATTGTCTCTACCCATAAGAAATTTAGAGGCTACTAGTTAGCTAGAAAGGAATTTTGAAATCATCTCACCCATTCTTGTTACAATAGGGCCCCAAATAAATTACAGTCCTATAAAAGAGAGTGTTCCTATAACTATAATAAGTATATAACAAAGGTTGCCATTTAACGAAGTAGCATAGAAATATCTACAGAAACATCTTAACAAAGGGTACCCAGAGATCCTCTCCATTAAGAGCCTACAGCAAAGAAGGTAAAGTTAGAAACAGTGCCAAAATCAGTGCCACAAATAGTGGCATAATGTATTTCACTACTCCTGAATTTTTAAAATAAGAATGATTATAAAATGAATTGTAGCAAAGCAAAGGAGGGCAAGTTAATTCATGTATTGTCTAAGAAGGGCCTATGAATTAAGGCATGCAGCCAGTTAAATTTTCTAAAAATCCTAACCAGAATCATTTCAGTTTGTTCTCAAATAAAACTGATTTACTGGCTACCTCATTTTGACGTATTGGGATAAGGCCCATATTTTGACTTGTAACATAAGTTTACTCTAAATTTCAGTAATCCCAGAGGGGAGGGAGAAAGGGTCCAAGACCTGTGATACTGAGAGGTTAAGTGACTTGAAACTAGGTCTTCTTGATTCGAAACTCAGCTCTCTATCACCTCTCATACTACCATTAGATTACTACATAACATCTGTCCTAGGACCTCTTCTCTTCTCCTGCCATACTACTTCACTTGGTGATCCCATCAGTTTCTTACCATCACTATGCTGATGTTTCTCAAGTCTACTTATCTAGCCCTATCTTCTTAGCTGACCTCCAGTGTCACATCACCAACTGCCTTTGTAATCTCAAACTGCATCTCCTAAAGACATCTTAAACTCAACATGTCCAAAACAGAAATCATTATATTTGCCCCAAATATTCCCCAGTTCCAAAGTTCCCTATTACCTTAGAGGGCAACACTATCCTCCCAGTTCCTCAGGTTCACAAGCTAGGAATCATCCTGGATCCCTAACTATCTCTCAACTCCCATATCCAGACTGTTGCCAAAGCCTGACAATTTCACCTTTGCAATATCTCTCAAATACACAGCTTTCTCTCCTCTGACTCCGCCACCACTCTAGCGCAGGCCCTCATCACCTCACACCTGGATTACTGCAATTGCCTGCTGGTGGGTCTAACTACCTCAAGTCTCTCCCCACTCCAATCCATCTTCCATCCATCCACTAAAGTGATTTTCCTAAAGCACATGTCCAATTATGCCATCCCTTTATTCAATAAACTCCAGTGCTCTCTATCACCTTTAGGATCAAATATAATAAAACCCTCTGTTTGGTGTGCAAAGCCCTTCATAACCTGTCCCTGTCCTACCTTCCAATCTTCTGAAAGTCTTACTCCCAATCTTCTACATCCCCACGTACTCTTTGACCCAGTGACACTGGCCTTTTTGCTGCCCCTCTAATAAGAAACTCAATCTCCCAAATTCATGTATTTTCAACTAGCTATCACGCATGCCTAGAATTCTCTCCCTCCTCATCTCTGTCTCCTGGATTACTTCAAGTCTCAGTTAAAATCCCATCTTCTACATGAAGCCTTTCATGATCTCTTAATTATGGTGCCTTCCTTCTGTTGATTATTTTTTTCCATTTTATCCTGTGTATAGCTTGCTGTACACAGACTCTTCCCATTTGCCCGAGAAATTACCTTGTATTTAGTTTGTGTATATATACCATATTTGCTTATCTATACTGATGTCATCTTCCCACAACAGAATATAAACTCCCTGAGAGTAGGCAGTGTTTATTTTTTTTTTTATTTTCTTGGTATTAGCACAGTGCCTAGGCACCTAAAGTATGGGTTGGATGAATAAGTAACAAGCAATAAATGAAAGATATCATTAATATGCTGCTAAAGGAACAAATTTATTTAAATTATAACAGACCAAACCATGACTAGAGTTCGAACAAAACCCAAATCAAACTAGTGCGGAGTTTCGAAAAAGGTCAGTGGCCAGTTCCATCCCTGCTAACTATAATTCTGTATTTCTTCTGCCTGTTGTGGCTAAACTCCGTGAAAAGGCCATCTACAATAGGTGCCTCTACTTCCTCTCTTCTCATTCTCTTCTTAACTCCTTAAAATCCCGCTTCCAAACTTATCATTCCACTAAAACTACTGTCTCTAAAGTTGCCAAATCCAAAGGTCTTTTCTCAATCTTCACTATTCTCTCCTTCTCTGCAGCCTTTGACGTGCTGTTGATCACCCTCTTCTCCTTCATACTCTCTTTTTAGTTTTTCAGAAAATCGCTCTCTTCTGGTTCTTCCACCTACCAGACTGTCCCTTCTTAGTCTCCTTTACTGGACTCTTCATCCAGATCACGTCCTGTAATTACAGATGTCTCACAAGTTCTACCCAGGGCCCTCTTCTCTTCTCCTGCTATATACTACTTGGTGATCTCATCAGCTACCTTGATGCTGATGATTCTCAAATCTATCTACTCTGCTCTAACCATTATGCTGACCTCCAATCTCACAACCCCAACTGCCTTTCAGACATCTTGAATAGAATGTCCCATAAAATCTTAAACACAACATGTCCAAAAAAATGCTTATATGCTCTTCTGTCTCCTCTGACACTGCTACCATTCTAGTACAGGCCCTCATCAACTCACTCCTGGACTACTGTAAAAGCCAGCCTGTGGGTCTGCCTGCCTCAAGTCTCTCTCCATTCCACCTTACATTCACCCACCAAAGTGATTTTCCTAAAGTACAGGTCTGACCATGTCACCTACCACTCTGGACTCATTCAATAAACTCCAGTGGCTCCCTACTGCTTCTAGGATCAAATACAAAATACTTTGTTTGGCATTCAAAGCCCTTCATAACCTATTCCTGTCCAGCCTTTCCCTGATACGTACTCTTTGATGCAGTGACATCAGAGTCCTGGCCATTTCATAAACAAGACGTTCCACCACTCAGCTCCAGGCATCTTCTCTGGCTGTCCCCTGTGCTTAAAATGCTCTCTTCTGACCACTGACTCTGCCTCTAACTACTCTGACTACTGACCTCTCTGGCTTCCTTTAAGACCCAACTAAAATCCCATCTTCTACAGGAAACCTTATCTCACAGACTACAAAACAGTTAAATTCATCTTCTTCAAAATGTGTCACAAGCTTTTCCACTTTTATCAATTCTTTATATTCCAGGATAGACTCCCCCACCCCAATCCAAATAATTGAGCTATCCTACCAAAAAATTAAAAAAATAAACTCCTCTTGATTTCTAACTGGAGAATTCTTCCTCCACTGAACTTTCATAACACTTTGTTCTATGTAATTATTCTGTAACTATTTTGAATTGCAGTTTAAGTTTATCAAATCTTATTTTCTTCTGTTAAGTAAAGAGCTCCTTAGGGGCATAGATAATATCTAATTTATCTTTGTATCTCCCTAAGAACTTAAAACAATGTCCTGCAGATAAAAATAGATAATTAATGTTTGTGGTTACCTCACAAAAATTTTTAAGGGTGATACTGAGTACCTAAAAGGAAATTTTAAAATATAGTAACTGTATTTTACCCTGAGTGGTCATCAATGTAATGATGAAGGTGGCATTCTCCATTAAGATTCCTTTAACAGTGACTTTTCTTTGTAAATCTGTGATAAAATGCAACTGAACATTAAAGTCACACATTTCTGAATAATCCAGAATATACAATTAACCAATTAAATGTCAAATCAATCAATCTATAAGCATTTATTAAAGACCTACAACATACTAATCACTGTATTAGGCAATAGGGATACAAAGGCAAAAGTAAAATGATCCCTTCCCTCAAAGATCTCATATTCTAATGAGGGAGGCAAAACGTCCAAGTATAGGTCTAAGCATAACTCATAAAAGCAGAATCAAGGTAACTCTGAGGGGAAAGACATTAACAGCAGTAGGTACAGGTAAGACTTGGATTCCAAGAGTCAGAGGTGAGAAGAAAGTGCATTCCTGGAATGAGGGGGCAGCAGGGCAAAGACATGAAAATAGGGGAAATATTAAGTGGGGAACAGAAAGGTGGTCACTTTGGCTAGAATACAGCATTGGTGGAGGGGAGTAAGAGGTATAAGTCTGGAAAGGTGAAATGCAACCAGGTTGTGAAAAGCTTTCCAGTGTAGAGAAAGTTATATTTGATCTGAGAGGTCATAGAGAGCCACTGGAGTTTACTGAATAAATAAGAAGCTGGCATGGTCAGATCTGTGACTCAGTAAAATCATTTTGGCAGTCCCGAATAGGATGGGTTTGAGTGGGAAGAGTCTTAAGGCATAAAAAAAGTTAGAAGGCTACTGCTAGAGTCCATGCAAACAGTGACAAGGCTCTAAACTAGGATGGTAACCATGGAAATAGAGATAAGTGGAAGGATGAGATATGCTGTGGAGGTAGGAACCACAAGGTAAGGAAACTAATTGAATACGTGGGATGAGTGAGTGAGGTCACAAACTTGGGGAGGTAGAAGCATAGTGTTTTCCTCAATAGAAATAGGTAAATTTGGACAAGAAGTAAGATTGGAGTGAAAGAAAGCAAGTTCTGTTTTAATTGTATTGAGCTCAAGATGTTATTAGGTTTGAATACCCAATAGTCACTTGGTGATGTGAGACTGGAGCTCAGAAAAGAGAACAGGACCAGATTTATAGATCTAAAAGTTATCTACACAGAACTAATAAAACATTCTGATGTTAAACAATAAAGACTCTATGGGCAAATTCCTTAAGGTATTCTTTAAGGATTTTCTTAGAAAAACAGTGGTTGACATCTATTACCAAAATAGGAATACTCTTAATCAACATTTCTTTATCTTTTATATTTATACTTTATGATAGAAATATTCTTATATATTTTAAATAATGTATACCACTTTATAAACCCTCTATTTTTAGAATAATAATTTTCTGGGCATATGTAAAAATTAAATAGAGCAATCCTTCTGATCACATTAAGTACAAACTCAGCTGCAAAACTATTATGCATTAGCAGTATGATGTCACAACTACAAAAATGGTTTAAGGAGAGTGATACTTAAATCTTATTATGTCACAGTCTCTCCAGTCTATAATCCAATGAATGAATGGTTAAATTTAAAAAGCATTTATTAAGTGCTTACTGGCCAAACATTGAAATGCAATAGATATAAATATAAAGATAAATGCAAATACAAGCAAGCAAGATAGTTACCACCCCCAAGGAGCTCACATTCTAATAGGGGAAGATGACACATAAAAGGTAACTATCACTGCAAAAATGTGAAAGAATAAGTTGGAGTTGACCAAGAAGTGGCATAGTAGTTCTAGTTCTAAGTAAAATAATGTAAAAGCTCACCTATAAGAACTCAAGACCTCAGGGATGGAGTCTAGGTTCCAGACTCATGTGGGTAGCATGGTTTGGAAATGACCTTGAATAGTATTGACTAGAACTAGATTCACTATTTTTGGTCAAAATTTCTGAATTAAGCCCTATAATCTTGGTAATAGGAATGAGCAGATAGGGACATAGAAAAGAATGGTTCACAGGAAAGGGCAAGGAAAGAAAAGAAAGTGGATTCTAAAATATAAAGTCAAGACAAGGCATTTGAATATCATCACCTGGGTCTGGAAATTATGGACCCTGTTTACCATAACACATGTAAGAAAATAAATACTCCTGAGTTACAAAGAATACATTTTTCTGGAATTAAAAATATGTATGTTTAACAAAAATATTATTAAAAAGTATTCTTTTTAGACCCTGACTCTCCTTACCCAAACACACACACACACATCTTAATGTTCCCATCAAACAGGCTGTTTATTTTACTTTAACTATAGTACTGGTTCTTCAAGATAGTTATGAATAATATAATGAAATAACTCTAAATAGCTATTTGATAGAAGGAACAAAAGACATTATAAAGCAGACTACATTAAAAAGTGGAGGTGGTCTTTTCTCCTTCAGCTTGCCTTCGTTCCTAGTTTATGTGCCATGCTGCCAAGAAAAGAATGTAGTATACATTCTGTACATATTTAAAGATAAGGACATTTTTTTAAAACATGTAAATCATATGGAATATAGAAAAATTTTTTTAATTAAAAAAGCAAACAAAAACCTCAAAATGTTTATTCTTAGCCAAAAAGTACCTGTAGTAAACCATAAAAGTTGAATAAAGGTATAAGAATATTAAATTCCCCAAAAGAAAATCAGTCTCTCTCTCTCTCTCTTTATATATATATTGTGTGTATATATATATATATATTATACACACACACAAACATGTGTAATATATATGTATGTTATGTATACATACAAGTTAATGTGAATTGTTTCCTCAAGCTATTTTTTCAAAATTAAAAAGAATAAAGCACGTGCACTGCTACTTGACATTTCATACAAAAACTGGTTTGTTTGTGAATTTTAAGTTGGATGGTTTAATAGAAAAGTCTAGAAAAATCAGAAAAAAAAACCCTTAGAACAACAGAACTCCAAAAATGACAAGGTTACATTGATAGAACAGACTAGGTAGGAGAGAATCAGGGGGAAAAACGAACCTCAATAATTCAGATATTGATAAACCCCCAAATCTAAATTAACTAGAAAAGAACTCCCTATTTGACAAGAATTGCTAACAAAACTGGAAAGTGGTCTGGCAGAAATCAGTTTTAGACAAATATTTTACACTATATACCATAATAAACTGAAAATAATTATGTGACCTAATTATTGAAGATCATACTAGAGACAGATCTAGTACAATCCTTTTAAGGGAAAAACACACAAAAAATGTTGCAGTATATTGTTTTCTTCCAGTTTAAATTTATTATTTGGTGTTGGAACACAAGCAGCAGTGTGTGTGAGAGAGGAAGAGACAAAGGAGACAGAGATACAGATGGAGATAAGAGAGACAGAAGCAAACGATATAAATTTCAGTTACGGTTGGGACATAAATTCTTAATCAAAGGATAGAAACAACTACAGAAAGATTAAATCAATAATTTTTATTACATGAAATTGAAAAGACTTTGCACAAACAAAATTGATCTATCTAGAATAAGAAAGGTAACATTAAATTGGGAAAAATGTTTTATCAAATATCAAATATGTGAGTAGGAATTGTTCCATTCTCTGTACTTTTATTTTCATATCTACCATATTTCATAGTGCACAGTTGTGTTTAATAAACACTCACTCATTGATCATGAGTTTGATATTCAAGATATAAGGACATCAATCAAATATATAAGATCAAAACAATTCACAAAGAGTTAAGTGATGAAAGCAACAAACAGTTCTCAAAGGAATGATTGCAAACTACTAGAAACACATGAAAGAATTCTCCAAGTCACTAATCATAAGAAAAATGCAAATCAAAAAGCAATCCTCAAATTTACCTCATACTCATAAACTGGCAAAAATTACCAAAAAAAAAAAAAAAAGATGGAATAATCCATCTGACGGGATGTAGAAAGAAAGATAAACTGATGATGGAGCTCTGCATTGGCACAATCACTCTGGAAAGCAATTTAGCATTATACGAATAAAGTGGCAAAACTGCCTATATTCGTTAACCCAAAGAATACTATTAGTATTCTACTAGTAATCATATTCTATAAGAATAACATTGATAAAAAGAAATGCTACAGATACACCAAATATTTGTAGCAATACTTTTTCCAAAACACGTTTTCATTGATATCTTTGGTTTATTTTTTTTAACATCATTAGTTTCTCCCAGGATTTTCATCCTCCTCTATTTCCAAGAAACTCATCCCATATAAAAAAAATAAATAAATAAAAAGTTAAACAAAAAAGGAAAGGAAGAAATTAGCATAAGTAATCAATGCATTTAAAAATTCTGAAAAAAATGTGCAATATACAGTTGTGGGCATTCCACCTTTGGAAATGGACTGGGTGAGAGTGTTTTCTCATACCCATCATTTTTTTCAATCCATGCTTGTTCTTTATAATTCTGCAATATTAACTTCTGATTATTTCTGTAGATATTCTTTTGGCTTACATTCTTGTAGTCATTTCATATATCTTTTTGTGTCTGTCTGTTTCACTTTGCATCAGTTCATGTAGGGCTTTCCACTACTTTCTGTACTTACCACACTTGTAATTCCTTACAGCATAATAATATTTTGTATTATGTAAATGCTATATGCAGTACTTTTATGGTGGCAAAGAACTACAAAGCAGATGCCCATCTGCTGGGGAAAGGTGAAACAAATTGTGGTACATTAATGTAATGGAATTCAATATAAGAAATGATGAACATAATGAATATAGAGAAGCATGGAAAGACAGGAATGAAATGGTACAAAATAAAGTGAAAAAAAAAACAAGAAAACAATATATATCATCACTACATCAGTGCAAATGAAAAGAACAGTCATAAAATAATAAAAATTAATGCTGTGAAGTTATAAAGAACAAGCTTAGTACCAAAGAGATAGAAAGAGATACCTTGCCCAGTTCTTCTGAAGTAGAAGGAGTGGGGAAAGTGGAGGTTCCACAGATATGGAATTGGCTCTAACATCAGATTGTTTCAATATATTGGATTGTTCAGCTGACTTTTTTTCACTTCTTAATAAAGAACACTATTATTTCTGAAATCATTAGGGAAAAAAATCCCTCACATGTGATAGTAAAATTCATTCTCACAGTACCTGATTTGGATGCAGCATACATTTTGAAATGATTTGCTGCTGCTTCAGGACAGCAATTAATACATGCTGAGGTGCATTTTTCCAAGGACTTTGAAAACCTAGTGTGTAAGTTCTATGTTAAATTCATAAAAAAATATTTTCAGAAAAAATATGCACAGCCCTATGGGTGGAGTGTAAATGAAAAATAAAACATGGACATAGGAAAATATCATGTTCATACCCTGAAAAGATGGACAGGAAAGTCAACAGTTGGAGATTCTACACATCCATCTTCAGTAAATGACATATGCTACTGGTGTTCCAACACCAAGTAATAAATTTAGACTGAGAGAAAAAATATGCCACAACATCTTTTGTGTGTTCTTCTCTTAAAAATAAATTTTATAAAACAAAATCATATTGAAAGAATTAAAATTTAATGATAAATTAATATCATTATCTCTATCTCTGCAATCCAATAAAAATACTAAAATACTTACTGAGCACATATCCTTGCATCTAATTACACCACTGTAATTATCCAAAGAAGATAGGTATTATAGGATTATTTATCTCTATTTTACAGAAAAAAAGAAAACTTAAAAAAGTGTTAATAATTCTAAGATTATGAAGTCACTAAGTGTCTAGGTATGATTTGAACATAGATCTTCCTTGCCTTGAATACAGTACTATTTTTTTTACATCATCTCCTCTTTAGGCATGATACCACCAGGTAACTAGATAAAGGCATTCAGAAGGTTATTTTGACAAAAAGAGATGCTGAGCTGAACCCAGGTCTTCAAAATATCTATCTTCTGTAGCTGTCTTAATAATAATATTGATATTAACGATCAATTATTATCTTATTAGATAGATATAGACAAATATTACGTTGTTGGATACACACACACACACACACACACACACACACACACATTCTACCCAATCATTATATCAATAAAAACCAAACTCTCCCTGTTACCCTTTTGTTTCTTCTCTACTATTCCAGGACACTTCTTATTTGATTGGAGAGTTAGGTAGTCAATTAACAAGCATTTAATAAGTACCTAATGTGTGACAAGCACTGTACTAATGGTAGGCAATGAAAAAGAATCAAACACAGTCTCATCCACATTAATTTACAAGAGATACAATTGGAATCAAACTCTTACAAATGCAGAAATGTTAAACATATTCTTTATTACCATAATGTATTAAAAATTATATTCAACAAAAGATCTTTGAAGAAAGAATTAAATTGAGATTCTCCAATAGATAAATGGTCAAGGGATATGAACAAATAGTTCTCAAAAGAAGAACTGTAAGGTACATCCAACCACAGAAAAGAATGCTCCTAATTAGTAATATGAGAAAGACAAAACAAAATCATCCTGAGGTTTCACTTTATATCCTTTAAACTGACAAAAATGACAAAAGATGAAAATATTCAATGCTGGAGAAGGATTTATAGGATGATAGCTACACTGATGCATTGCTGGTAGAGCTGTAAATTGGTACAACCATTTTGGGAAGCAATCTGGAATTATGCAAATAAAGTGACTAAAATATTCGTACTTCGGCTCAGAGATTCCATTACTGGGCTTATTCCCCAAGTAAGCAATGAATAAGAAGAAATACACCAAAATTTTTACAGCAATATTTGCGTGTGTGAGAAAGAGTAAAAAAAAAAAAGGAAACAAAGTAGATATTCATCAATTGGGGAAAGGCTAAACAAATTGTGGTACATAAACGTAATGGAATATTACTGTGCCCTAAGAAATTATTAATGTAATAAATACAGAAGCACAGAAAGATCAACATGAACTGATGCAATGAAGTAAACAGAGCCAAGAAAACAATATACACCATGTCTGCAACAATATAAATGGAAAGAATCACATGCACACACACACACACACACACACACACAAAATGAATGTTGCTACATACATGCAAATCTAACGATGATATTGTAGATGTTAAAGGTATGGGTACAGTTCAAGCAGGGAATGTCCTAAAAATGTTAGCATGGCAAGACAGAAAAAATTTGTATTGAATAACTGAATAAATTAAAAACAAGATTCTATCCAAGAATATTAACACGTGTTGAATATCATAAGCATTCTAAGAACAGAAATAAGCTCCTGAAGTATATGGAGGAAAATAATTGTTTTAAAAAAAAAGATAAATGTTATTCATATTTACGAAGAAAAAAGTATCTAGGTTTAACTGAAGCTTCAGCCTGCTCTATGTAGAGGAGTATACTTTGTGAGAACTAATAGCAAAGTGATGAACACTATAACCAATCCCCCTATGAATTAACAGCATAAAGAACTATAAAATAAATTATAAAGTTTTTCGGATTATGAAAAAGGAATTCAAAACCATTTTGGAGTTGGGACATTGTGTTGTTTAATTTCAAGAGAACCTCTTTTCCCTTCCAACTTTTTCAAAGTATTAGACTACATAGTTATACATACATATTATGTGTATGTATGTAAATAATAAAATTAAAATTCATTTTAACTAGTGACACATAGGTCTATATTTTATTAAAGTACATTAAAATTCATCTTCTTTGAAAACTTAGACAGAATTTCATATTGTCCTTTGAAGCAACCCTTGCCTCACCCACTCATTCATTTATTTTTGTATCTCCAGCTTCAGGCATAATATGCCCTCCATACAGGTAGTGCTTAATAGTGTCTATTAAATCAAAATCAGTGAATAGAATCCTCAATTCATCAATATCCAACAACACTTGGCTCATTTTTTTCACTAAATTTAATTGTCCTGGAAACCACTAATATAAAATACCAAGAATTAGTTAAAAAGTGAACAATTTGTTCACCAAAAAAGCCACCAAATAAATGACTGATCATACACTAATAAGAAAAGTAAGAATGAGTTTATACGCATTGATCTAATTTTTCAATGTCCTTTTTGGTTTCCACCAAATTGCTTAAGTGCCTTGAGCCTCAGTTTCCTCACCTATAAAATGAGATGGAGCATTAAGGTAACTCTCAGTTTGAAATTTCTTTTATACTATAAGATTGGAGATTGTTAAGAAAACATGTAACAGACTTTATATTTGTATTATTAATTTGAGAAAATCTAAAATGCTTTGAGTTTTAGTGGTTTTAAGAAAAAAAACACAGGTAAACCATTTTTTGTTGGCTTAATGAAGAGAAACTTATTTTTGATCAGAACCTCCAGTTCATCCTGTAAATATCTTGTTTGTACAACTTGTTTGGATTGTTATCTCCCCCATTAGAATGGGAGGGCCTTGAGGGGAAAAACTGTTTTTGATGTTCATGTTTATCTCCAATGATAACTTAGCACAGTAACTGGTACTCAGTAAGCACTTAATAAATACTTAATAACTGATTAATAATATCTGATAAGCCCAAAGACCTCAACTACTAGAATGAAGACACATTATTCAACAAAAAACTTTTGAGAAATAGTTTTGCCACAGTATGGCAGAAAATACATACAGACTAACATGCCATAACATATAACAACAACAACAACAAGAAGTTAATAAACATTTATTTATTAAATACCATGTATATATACACACACACACACACACACACACACACACACACACACACACACACATACATATATATACACCAAGCACTGGGCTAATCCAAATAAAAAAAGAAAGACAGTTCCTGCTCTCAAGAAGGTTATAATCTAATGGTGGAAGGACAATGCCCAAAATGAAGGTAAATAGCAGGAGGACAAGTATGGAGGAAGATCAGCCAAGGGGAATCATATATAAGCCAAAGAAACAATAGCTAGCATTTATATAGTACTGCATGCATAGCACTTTAAGGTTTGCAAAGCACTTTAAATTCATTACATCATTTGATCCTTGAACAGCCCTGTGAACTAGAAGCTATTATTATCCTCACTTTTAAAATGAGCTAATTTGGAACTCAAATTTTTAAAAAATAAATATTAAAAATTGTCTTTACATGTAACTGGAAAAAACAAAATGTATATAAATGCATATACATGTATGTGTATATATGTGTATATATACATATATATGTATATATATATGTATATATATATATTTAATTAGCTACCAGAGGCTGAGAAAAATTGCAACTTGCCCAGAGTCACATAGGTGGGAAGTATCTAAGAGAAGATTCACACTAAGTTTTTCCTGTCTCCATGTTAAACACTGTATCCACTGAGCCACTTAGCTGTCTAAATAAAGACATAAGCACCAAACAAACACATGACAGATTTTTTAAAAGTCATATCATAAACAAATTAAAAGAGCAAAGAAGAAATTACCTTTTATAGCTATGGCTAGGAGAAAAATTCTTGATGAAACAAGGGTAGGAGAGGATTACAGAAGATTAAATAGTCAATTTTGATTGCATGACTTTTTTTAAGTTTTATATTAAAAATGCAACTATAATTACAAAGGTAATAACTTCATAGAAAAAAATCACTTCAGCCATGTTTTTTTGATAATGGTATAATTTCCAAGATATATAAGGAATTGATTCAAATTAATTTTTTTAAAAAGTCAGTTTCCAAGACATATATGATTAAAAATACGAAAAGGCACCTTCTAAAGGAAAAAAAAAATCTAAGCAATCATCAACCATATGATAAAAATGCTCCAAATATCTACTAATTAGAAGAATGCAAATTAAAAGCAATTTTGAGGTTCCACCCCACACTCATTATATTGGCAGATATAACAAATCAAAAGAGACAAATACTGGCAGACCTGAGGGAAAACAGAAACAGTACTACAATTTTGGTGGAGCTGCGAAATGGGCTAGACATTCTGTAAAGTCATTTGGAACTATGCCCAAAATATAACTAAATGGTTCACACTCTTTGATTTAGTGATAGCAACTACTAGGCATGTACCCCAAAGAGCCCAAAGAAAATGAAAGTACCACATATGGCAGAATATTTCTAAGTTTTACTACAGCAAACTGGAAAATCCCAATCATTGGAAAGTATCTGAAATTATTATGGTATGTAAATAAAATAGAAATGAGGAAAAGTGATATTTCAGAGAAATTTGTGATGATTCCTGTGAACTGACACAGAATGAAATAAGCAGAACCAAAGGAATAATTTATACAATAATTAGAAAAAAAAGAACTCTTTGAAAAAACTTAGTAACTCAAATCAAGGGGCAGTGAGGTAGCGCAGTGGATAGAGCACCAGCCCTGGATTCAGGAGTACCTGAGTTCAAATATGGCCTCAGACACATAACACTTACCAGCTGTGTGACCCTGGGCAAGTCACTTAACCCCATTGCCTAGCAAAAAACAAAACAAAACAAAACAAAACTCAAATCAAATGATTAACCACAATTCCAGAGGGGCACAATGCAGCACAATAACCTCCTGAAAGACATGATGGATCCCAGTCCATAAAACATAAACTTCTGGCCACAGAGAACATGGGAATTTTTTATTTTTGCTTTACTGTGCATGTTTATTTGTTTATTGGTTTGTTTTCAGTTTTGTGTGGAGATAGAGGAGGGAAAGCGAAGCAAGTGATAAAACTGCAAAAAAAATGAAAAGAAAAGAAAAAGAAAAAAAGAGGGCCATTGAAGCATTTAACAAAAAATGGAAGAAAATACTGACAAGCAGGATAGCTTTGAAGGTGATACGTTGATTTTACTATATACTTAAAAGGAAAAGCAAGCTGGACATAACAGAGGTTTACAGTACCATGTAAAATCTTTTCTCATCTACTTTTATATGGAAATGTTCATTTTATTTGATGTAAATTAAGTTCGGAATAAAGAAGCAAACAAGGTAGCACAGTGGATAGAATGCTGGGCTTGGGGTCAGAAAGTCCTGAGTTCAAATCCAGCCTCAGACACCAGCTGGGCAAGTCACTTCACCTCTGTCTACATTGGTTCCTCAACTGCAAAATGAGGATAACAACAGTATCTACCTCACAGGTTTGTTGTGAGGATTAAAAGAGATAATATTTGTGAAGGGCTCAGCAAAGTGCCTGGAACATAACAGGTACTATGTAAATGCTTATTTCCTTCCTTTCCTTTCCCACACACTACTGCCAAGAAATGTCTAAGATAAGAAAAAATAAAGAAAAGCTGAGAGATGTGTGAAGCAACATACAACTAAGGATGGCTGCGTTATGAGAGAACGTTATTCTTCTCAGAGCCATATTTCAAGAACAAAAGCTCACAGAATCATAGGAACAGAAATGTAGAGATGGAAATAACATTAGGGGTCATATAGTTCAACCTCATTTACAGATAAGGAAACATTTACAGATGAGGGCCAGGGAAGTTAAGTGACTTATTTAAGGTCACACAGGTCATCAAAACTAAACATGATCAGACTTGAGTTTCTAGCACTCCTGCACCAAAAACTATTAGCAGTAAATTTTTAAGGAGTGGCTGGATCCAACTAGGTG
Organism: Vombatus ursinus; assembly: GCF_900497805.2. Lineage (NCBI taxonomy): Eukaryota > Metazoa > Chordata > Mammalia > Diprotodontia > Vombatidae > Vombatus > Vombatus ursinus. The sequence continues at coordinate 8,404,620 of NW_020954604.1, read as the reverse complement.
CATTTTTCCTTCAGCCCAGCTCAGCAGAGTTATCCTTAGCTGCAGAACTAAATAACAATTAAAATCATAGCTGATGTCATTTGCATCATTCCTGAACTAGCTACACACTAAGGAGAACAAGATTCCTATAAAAAATTGATTTTTTCTGAAGTAAAATGAAAATTTAAAATCTCATTTTTTCTCAAGTTTCTCCTCACCTCTCCAATCCAACCTACCCTACCTACAAACAGCTACCAAATTAATATTCCTAAAAACAGCTTTGATCATTTTATTCCCCTGCTCAATAAAATCCAGTAGCTCCTTAGTACATCTAGAATGAAATACAAATTCATTGTGCTTAGAGCATTTAAAGACCTTCATACCTAGACAGATAGACAGACAGACTGATAGGTAGAGAGAGGGGGAGAGAGGGGGAGAGAGGGAGAGAGGGAGAGAGAGAGAGAGAGAGAGAGAGAGAGAGAGAGAGAGAGAGAGAGAGAGAGAGAGAGAGAGAGAGAGAGAGAGAGAGAGAGAGAGAGAGAGATCTGAACCTAAGTTTGAAAACTGCCTCACGTAATCACTAGCTGTGTGAATCTGGGCAAGTTACTTAACCTCTTTGCCTCAGTTCCCTCCTCAGTAAAATATAGATTATAATAGCCTTCCACCCAGAACTGTTCAGGCCCACAGGGATAAGAGTTTCATTATCCCAATATAGTTCCATATCTCAATGGAATCACAAGTCAAATCTTTATCTCTTCTTTTGTACCTATTGACAATTATACCTGTTATTTCCCTTATAGAGGTCCTGGAGGGCAGCCACAGTTTCTTTTTATCTCTCTATTTACAATTACTAGTGAATAGTAATTGCAACAGTAATTCAACTAGTAAATAGTAATTGTAAATAGAGAGATAAAGAGAAACAGTGGCTGTTTACTAGTACACTAGTAAACAGAAGAAGGGAGCTAGGTGGCTCAGTGGATAGCATGTTGGGCCTGTAGTCAGGAAGACCTGAGTTCAAATGCAACCTCAGACACTCACAAGCTATGAGACCCTAGGAGAGTCATTTAACCTCTGTTTTCTTTTATCCACTGGACAAGAAAATGGTAAACCACTCCAGTATCTTCGCCAAGAAAAAGCCATACACTGTCACAAAAAATAGGACACGACACTACTAAAAAAAAAAATGTACATATCTAATAGATGCAGATTGATTATGCTCAAAAGTAAAGGCATCCTCTTTCACATTTGACAACAGCAATCAATAGCACATGAAGGATGAAAGGTAGAAGATCACCTACCCAAGATAATTAGACCCCAAGAAGTAAATAAATCCTTAGGTATGGGCTGGTAAGTAAACAAGCATTTATTAAGCTCCTGGTACATATAAGACACTATGCTAAGAACTGGAGATCAAAGAATAGCAAAAACATGGTTCCTGCCCTCAAGAAGCTCACATTCTAGTATTACTAGTATCTTAGTATTACCACTTCTAATCCTTAAACTATTTGAGTACTTCAGTAATATCCACTTCTATTTACAGCTGTTGCCATGTACATCTTTGCTGGTGGGTGCATTCTTCAACTACGAAATTACTTCCAAGCTAAGGCAGCCTGCACTGGTGTTGCAGGAGCCTAATATTGCTCTCAGTTATACACTTTTTGTAAATATTCAAGAGATTCATTATTATGGATGATTAGACATTTTCAATAATATCCAAGTCCTTATTTCAGGTGATTGGCACGTTCCTTAGTGAACAATTACCAGTAACATATAATCACTCTAATTTCTGTCAAAGTATGCCTTTTTCATATTTTAGGTCAAAAGTCTATAAATCCTACAAAGAAGTATAAAGAAAAACTGCTTTAAAAAAGAATGTTGTTCAACTGTAGTTGGCCTTCACCTCAATGGAGTCAATCTAACCAGACATTTTAAAAAATATTTTAATACAGACAATTTCTAAATGGGTACAATAGTAGAAAAGGCTTAGAAACAACTGTTCATTACTATGCTATAATTCTATGACTGAGCAGACTTTCAAAACATTCTGAAAGCTGTCTTTTTTTTCTGATGGGGAAATATTTGTATAAAATTGAAATAACAATTTTATGTCAGGAGGGTACTTGAAAATCTTTGAAATTCACCTTATTTCCACATAAAACTAAAATCAATAATCAATATCATTATTATAATTTAGTCTTTATCTATTTTGCTATGTAGGCATACAAGGGGTGTGTGTGTGTGTGTGTGTGTGTGTGTGTGTGTGTGCGCGCGCATGTGTTTAGGTGTATAAATTTAATTTCACAATACCAAAATTAGGTGGCTACTTTCTGAAAGGTCATAGACCATACAATTTTAGATCTGGAAGAAATGTAGGAAATCAACTAGTTCAACTACTTTATTTCACAAAATAAGAAACTGAGGGTCTAAAAGGGCAAATGACTTGTTCAGAGTCATACAATCCATGTTAAAGTTGCCATGATTATAATGCTGACACCAAGTCAAGCTCTCCTATAACACTATACTCCCCTTCAATTACTTTGTATACATAAAACATTTAAGTTTATACATGCAATCAATATTGAGTCTATGTTTTCATAAACCATAAAGAACATAAAATAAGCAAGTTGATGAAAGAAAAGAAAGATAATCCCTTAGCATGAGGCTTAGCAGACTTTTTGATAGGATTTTTGATTACGGGTGTCTAGCTAGTCTCACCTGAAAATACTCATCTGTCTGTGAGATCTAAATTTCACCTTTTAGTAGAAAATTTAGCTTGAAGAGGTGACATGCAGATAAATCTAAAATGATTGCACATTTTTAGTTCAAGCTGTTGCTTAAACAACAAAACTGATTGGTTCAAATCGGTCCAAATTTTTGTTTAAAACTGCTGTGTTGTCTCAGTGAAATTTCCTCATAAGTTAAGTTGGTTCCCTAAGTAGACCACTGCTGAGAAAAGATATGCTATAGTTCTTTCCAAACATAATATTGTGTGAAAAGGAGGCTGTATTATTCTCTGAACAAAGAAGCAAGTCAAAATTTTTATTGTTCTGGGGGCAGCTAGGTGGTGCAGTGGATAGAGCACCAGACCTGAAGTCAGGAGGACCTGAGTTCAAATCTGGCCTCAGACCAAACACTTGACACTTACTAGCTGTGTGACCTTGGGCAAGTCACTTAACCCCAATTACCTAAAAAAACAAACAAAATTTTCATTTTTCTCTCAACTTGGATTTATGTTGTCATTTAGAACATTTTTTCCCCATAAAATTGTTGATAGTTTTATTTTTTCTTTGTAGACCTGCCTTTTTATATCCTTCAACCTATTGGATAATGGTTCTTATTCTTATACATTTGATCAGTTATCTCTATATCTTGGATATCAGACCTTTATCATAGTAACTTACTAAAAAGACTTCCCAATTAACTGTTTCTCTTCTCATTTCATATATATTAATTTGCATAAAATTAATCGAAACTGTCTATTTTATCTTCCTCGATCTAGAGTTGTAAAGGATATCTCCTTCTTTATACCTTTAATTTGATTAAGAAATGAACTTTTCTATCTGTGTTATTTCTCTATTTGAAGCTTATTGTGGCACATGTTGTGAGAGGTTGGTCTATACATAATTTCTGCTGGATGAATTTCTAGTTTTTCCAGGAGTTTTTATCAGATAGTGAGACTTTACCCCAGAATTTGGGATCTTCAGGTTTAATGAACTCTATGCCATTTTATATATTCTCTTCTGGATTTTGTTTATCTAACCTGTTTCACTGTTAAGCCTTTATGTTTTCTTAACCAGTACCAAATAATTTTGATGATTGTAGTTTGAGATCTAGAATCTTTACATCATCTTATTCCCACCTTTTTTCATTATTTCTCCTGAGATTCTTGACTTTTTATTCCTTCAGATGAATTTTATTATTTTTTCAAGCTCTATAAAGTATTCCTTTGGTGGCTGATGACAATGAATAGGCAAATTAATTTAGGAAGTATTGTCTTTTTTTTTTTTAAACATTGGCATGGTGCAAGCAAGAATAAATAACACCAATAATTTGGTTCTATTTCTGTAAAGTGTTTTGTGTGTTGTAATAGGTAGACTCTCAAATATTTTAGAAATGCTGTTTTGAACACAATTTTCCTATCTCCTCCTACTGGGTTTTGTTGGTAATGTCCATAAGGAGTGATGATTCATGTAGCTTTATTTTATATTCCTTAACTGTATTTGAGTTTTCCTTTCCTAAAATTATTAATTTTAGTTGAATTTCTAGAGTTCTCTAAATAAATATTATCATTTACAAAAAAAAATCATAATTTCGTTTCCTCTTTGCCTTTTCTTATTCCCTTAGGAGATTACTTTCTAGTGGTGGAAAGAGGCATATAGGCATGAACACACACACACACACACACACACAGAGTACTTAAATATAATATAGCTTGGGAAGAAGGTCACTAACAGTTGGGGGATAAATAAAGAATATATGCAGAAGAATATACTTGAGATGAAAAGAAGAAAAGAAAATAGAGACTGCTGTAGAGAGGAGAGAATGCATTCCAAGAATGTGGGAAGGCTTGTGCAAAAACACTGAGATGGAGTATCATGTATGAGGAACAGAGAAAATTTCACTACATTGCAGAAGATAAGAGTAGGAATGCCAAATAAGGCTGGAAAGACAGGCTGGATTCAGGCAAGATTTTAAGAACTGAACAGAGTTTATAATTTAGGCTAGAAACAATAAGAAGCCATTGAAAGTGATTGAATAGGGAATTACTTAGATCTCTGCTTAAAAGGAAGATTACTTTAACAGTAGTGTGTGGGAAGCACCATAATAGTAAGAAACTTGAGCCTGGTAAACCAATTAATTAGAGGACTGTTACAATAGTCTAATATAGGATATTATATTTATAGCTTTTCTAATATTAGAATTCACTTTTAAATGCACCTGGCCCTGGGTTTGGAGGTTTACCACCCTACCACCAGCCCTTGGGAATTAATTTATGGCTTATTCAATTATATTCTGAGACTAGGGTAAGAATAGAGACTGGACCTATGATTTCATTAATGTAGTGAGTTCCTGGTGAATAATTACTCTACCAGTGAAGATACTTTCTGTAATCTACAATCTTAGGGAGTTACCTAGGGTATTATAATCATAAGTGATTTGCCCAGGATCGTAAATGCAGTGTATGTCACAAGCAGAACTTAGACCTAGGCCTTCCTGGCATCAAGGTCAGGTCTCTATACTCTATCATGCTGCTTCTCTTTCTAAGATTGAATTATAGTCTGTATTTCCTATTCTATTAATCTTGACATTTTATATACTTATACATTTTCATACATCTCATTTATCAGTTTTACTGGCACATAAGTGGGCACAATAGTTTTGAATATATACCATTTTCCCCTTTTCCTTTGTTATGAACTGTCATTTTTCATTTTTGATTTTTACAATTTAATTTTCCTCTCTTTGGTTAAATCAGATTATCTAAAGGCTTATTTTATTCTTTTTTTTGCCAACAAAAACAGCTGCTAGTTTTATTTATATTCAATTTTTATCTCTTCTTTGATTTTCAAAATTTCTATTGTTGTGATTACATGGTTTTTAAAAAAAAAAGTTTGTCAATCTATTATTTTTCTCTTGTTATAAAAGTATTTAGAAATTTAAATTTTACCCTAAGGGCCTTTTTAGCTGCATGTCAAAAATTTTGGTATATTGCATCATTACTATAATTTTAATGAAATTATATATTCTATGATTCATTATTTGATCAAAAAATCCTTTAGGATTAAATTACTCATTCAGCATTTAAACCCAAATCTTTTCCTTGGATGTTCTTTATTAACAATACTTTTCATTGCCTTATGGTCAGTAAAGGATGAGTTTAATATTGCTGCTTTCCTCTATTTGCTTTAAAGGAATCTATGCCTTTGCAGGTAGTCAATTTTTGTAAAGGAAACATGCACAGCTCAGCAATAAGTACAGTTTTTTCTGTCCTCATTTACTAACTGCCAAAGAGCTATCACAGCTATCTTTTCTAAAATTCTATTCAAGTCTGTAATTTCTTTCTTGCTCATTTTTGGTTAATTTTGTCTACATCTGAAAGGTACATATTATTGTCCCAAACAATTATTGTTTTGCTATCTATTTCTCCCTATAGCTCACAAAACTTTTCCTTTAAGAATATAGATGCTGTGCCATTTGGTGTGTGTGTATATAGATATAGATATGTGAATAGATATAGATATATAGATATTTTTAATTGTCAATAATGCAGTTTCTCACTTTAAATTAATTTAACCATGCCTATATTTAATATTGTATTATCTGAGATCATGACTATTATCTGTGTTTGTTTTTTTTTGAGGTGACCTGAAGGAGGGATGAGGAACCTGTAGCCTGGAGGCCACATGTGGCCCTCTAGGTCCTTGGGTGTGGCCTTTTGACTGAGTCCAAGTTTTACAGAACAAATCCTTTAATCAAGGGGATTTGTTCTGTGAAGTTTGGATTCAGTCGAAGGACTGCACCCAAGGACCTAGAAGGCCACATGTAGCCTCCAGGCCCCAGGTTTCCCACTCCTGAGTCCTGAAGAATAATAAATTCCATTTCAGTCCTTCATTTTAACTCTGTATCTTTAAGTTTCAATTGTGTTTCTTGTAAATGATATCTAGTTTGTTAGTGCTTTCTAATTCAGTCAGCTATCTTCTAACATTTTAAAAGGTAAATTCATTTAAGTCACATCCAGTGTTAATGATTATTAATTGTATATTTCTCATATTAAATCTTATACTTTTTTCTCCTAACCATCCCAACTCTTCTTTACAAAAAAAGGGAAGTTTTTTTTTTTAAGGAGCTGATTTCTGCTTCTGCAAATACTCAACAAATTACCCCTCCCCTTTGCTCTCTACTTATTGCCATGATTTGTTACATATTATATAAAAGAAAACCTGACAGCCACTAATAATTGTTAATCCTAACATTACACACATGGGTTTGAGGAGGACTTGGTCTGGAGAGAGATAAAGGGGTGGCAGAGACATTGATTATCTTCCAGGTCACAAAATCATTTCAGGCACATGAAGATAATATTCTTCATCCACTTTCATCCAGCAGGAGAATTTGAGCAAGGATAAATTATTAACCTAAAGTAAATTAAAACCCCTAAACATGAAAGATAAACAGAAGCATAAGCCAAGGACATAGAAAGGGGAACTCCTTACAAGTAATACCTTAAACATGGGTCCCCATCCTTACCAGCTTTGCCAGCAAGAATCATCCTCACCTTAGTGGGTCACCTTGACCTTTTGTAACCTTCACTTGCTCTAGCTCCTATGAGCTAAACTTATGGGGGAAAGTCAAATATTTTTAATATATATGAGAATGCCACATCCACTTAGGCCCAGTAGTGTAATCCCATATAAATTAATTACATGATCCCCCTTTATCTAACTTACAAGTCAATATTATGACATAGCAAAAAAAAAAAAAAATCAGTCTTAGATTGCATTAAAAGTTGCACAGTATCCAAGACTATAGAGATGACAGTTCCTTGGTGTTCTGCCCTGGTTAGACCATACCTTAAATATGGTGCTTACTTCTAGCTGCCACATGTTAGGATCGATTTTTACAAGTTGGTACCTGTCTAGAAGAGAGGATGTCCAGGATAGGAAATGGATAAGACACATTAGTACATGAAGGAAGCCTGGAAGAACTAGAGGTGTTTAGTCTAAAGAACAGAAGAGTGATGTGGGGGGAAACCTAGGGAAGCACCATGAGAGATGTCTTCTAATACTTAAAAGGATTATATTAAGTCTAATAAGAGCAAGCGGATGAGATTTGTTCTGTTTGGCTCCCGAGGGCTGACCAACAAACAATAAATGAATATTATAAAGAACAAATTTCAGCTTGATATAAGGAAAATATCCTATAATATGCTACATTACTTCCATGAAAACCCAAAGCTACACAAGTTGAGAAGGCTGCTCTGCATTTTTATTTTGTTATCAAAACTTCAATGACAAGTTATAAAGTTATAGTTGAAAACGTATTTCCCAAATTCAACGTCTATTGTATTTGCAGGGCAAGGCAAGAAGCATTTATTACATGTTCACTATGTGCTAGGCACATAATGCTAAGTGTGAAGTGCTAGTGATACAAATAAAAATGAAAAGAAAGACAGTCCCTGCCCTCAAGGAGCTTACATTCTAATGGAGGAAGACAAAACACAAAAGGGAGCTAAAAAATCCGTGAGGGGTGAGGAGGGGATGTATGAAGGACAAATAGGTACCATGCTGGGGGGGGTTGAGGGCCAGAAAGTCAGAAGCAGAGTAAAAAAGGCAAAGAAGTTCAGAAGATTAGTCAGTCCAGGCCTCTGCCCAAAATGAAGGTTCCAAGTAGAACTCACAAATGGGAGAAAGGGACCAGTATGGCAGAAAGATATTCCAGGATAAGAAGGCAATAAAAGGCTCCTGGCACTGTGGAAAGTTCCAAGGTAAGAAAGACGATGAGACTTGGTCATTTTAAAGGAAGAACAAGTGAGGACAAGAAGAAAATGTTGTAGCAGTTTCAAAATAGATAAATATTCCATTGCTTTTCTGGTACTAAATATAAGACAACATACTTTAAATAAAACCTAATATATTTTTCAAAATGACAGTTTGGTAGTAGCTACCCCATAGATAATGTGTTGCTAGGCCACTGATGCTGATTCAAAGTTAGACTCTTTAATTTGAATTTTTATTTCAAATCCCATCTACAATGACAACAAAACAAATACAATTAAACAGTTTTGTTTACTTAAAGACAACCATAAGACACTATCTCGGCCTTACAATATAAAAGAGACAGGGCATATACACACAAAGATAAATGACACTATAAAGTACTATGTGATGGCAGCCAAATGAGTAATAGAAGACAATAAATTAAGAGAATTCTCACAGAAGGTAATAACTACTGAGGACAAAGTGAACAAGAAAGGCCCCTTAAGGAAGTAGGACTTGACCTGGGCCTTGAAGCAAAAGAAAGTCTTAGGTAAACACACAGGAAAGAGAAAGTGATTTCAGTTAGAAAGAACCTCATGAGGGAAAGCAAGATGTCTTCTGCCTTCATGGCATAATTGAGAAAAATGATTTGGCTCCAGCAGAGGTTTCAAGTCAGGGACAACTGAATGGTAAGATGAGAAAAGTGGGTTTTTAGTACTTCTATAACCTACTTATACTAATCAAATACCCAGATATTGTTTAAACAAACACACACACACACACACACACACACACAATTTTATCAATCTTGGTCAAAAGTCTCCACATTTGGGTTATCAAAAACATTTTATAAAAAGAGAGACAAGAAATAGATAAATTTCTAAGAGTTAATTAAAAATAATTTAATTAGAATTTAACTACCACTGTTGCAACAGACAACAGAATGACATGGTTTCAATGGAATAAATGGATAGAAGGACTACATAAACATTCATATAGATGATGACATTGGGGAAGAGGAGATTATAGAGTCTTAGAGACATGTTATTGTTTAGTCATTTTTCAGTTTTGTCTGACTCTTTGTGAACCTATATTAGGTTTTCTTGGTTTTTTGTTTGTTTGTTTGTTTGTTTGTTTGTTTGTTGTTGTTAGGCAATGGGGACTTGCCCAGAGTCACACAGCTAATAAGTGTCAAGTATTTGAGGTCACATTTGAACTCAGGTCCTCCTGATTCCAGGGCCAGTGCTCTATCTACTGTACCACCTAGCTGCTCCTCTATGGGGTTTACTTGGCAAAGATGCTGGAGTGGTTTGCCATTTCCTTTTCTAGCTCATTTTACAAATGAGGAAACTGAGGCAAACAGGGTTAAGTGACTTGCCCAGAGTTATACAGCTATTAAATTTCTGAGACCAGATTTAAACTCAGGAAGATAAATGAGTCTTCTTGACTCCAGGGCCAGTGCTCTATCCACTAAGTCACCTAGACATGGATTTACATTGTCAGATAACTGAAAACAGCCTCTAGAATTAATCAACCAAAGTAGTCAGTTCTTGAATCTCAAGCAAATTCCCTTCTAGCCACTGCATTACTCACAAAACCTGATCCACTTCCTGACTTCTTGAGTTTTGTTAAGGGTACTATCATTTCTCTCAGTCACCTGAAAAGATAGCTTAAAAGGTCTCCCACTGCATCCTGGGCCATCTCCAGTCATACTGATGAATATCTGGCCACTGGACCCAGATGGCTCCTGAGTAGAAAGTGAGGCTGGTGACCTTGCACAGCCCTCCCTCACTCCCTCACTCAAATCAAACTCAACTCATCATCTCTCTGATGTCATGGTCCTATTTGAGAATGAAGGACACACAACAACAACCTGTTGTCTCTGCTAACTCCTACTACTCCTTTGTTCTCATATACATACGTGAGTTACTAAATCCTCTTGATTCTTCCTCCACATTGAAGTCTTTCTTTCCACTTCCACTGTTACCACTCTAGTCCAGGCATTCATGACTGAGTCTCACTCTACAACTCAATATCTTTTCCAATCCATCCTAGAAGGGGAGGGGAGGGAATAAGCATTTATTAAGTACCTACTTTAGCAGTGGGGTAGAGCTCTGAGCCTGGAGTAGGAAAGACTCATCTTCCTGAGTTCAAATCTGGCCTCAGACATTTACTAGCTGTGTAACCCTGGGCAAGTCATTTAACCCTGGTTTGCCTCAGTTTCCTCATCTGTAAAATGAACTGGAGAAGGAAATAACAAACCACTCTAGTATCTTTGCCAAGAAAATCCCAAATGGGGTTGTGAAGAGTTGTACATGACTGAAATGACTAAACAACATCAAAAGCCCCTACTATGCTAAGAATTCTACAAATATCATTGAGAAAACATTGCCAGATTAACCATCTAATCACACTACTCCATTATTCAAAAAATCTTCCTGGTTATACAACACATAATGAATAAAGTTCAAACTCTTTAGTATAGTATTAATGTAAAAGAAGGTTTTTTACATGGTGAAGAATTTCTGTATGTGAACTTAAAAAAAATACGAGAAAATGAACTATAGTAAGATGATTTGGGTTACGTTCAAGGCAAGTGTTTCCGAAAAGAAAGAGGCAACTAGTTCCTGCTAGGACAAGTTGAGTGGTATAGCAGAAGGTAATGCCACTCTACACTATAGGCTGCCACTCATACTGAGAACACATCTACATTCTCCTATTACCAAACATTTGTACACATTGTTCCTTATGTATGAAACAAACTCCAATTTCTCCAAGTTATCACTCTTTGAAAAGTAGTCTAAAAGGCCACCTCTTCCATGAAGTTTTTCCAAATCCCCCCCAGTCAAAAGGGAACCTATCCTTCCAATGAGAGAGGTTATTCTTTACTTAAAATTCTATTTCATACCATAGCTATTTGAATACATTTCACCACCTTTAATATAAGCTCCATGAAGTCAAGAAACTCCTATTTGTACTGTAACTCTCACAGTGCCTAGCAAACAAATGTTTGTTGAATTGAATTATTAAGTAGATTAAAGAAACTGCATCTCTAGGAAAGGGTGAATCTAAACCAACTTCACAAATGAGTATCAATCCTACTTTTAAAGACATCATGAGAAGAAAATTCCAAAATATCAATCCTATACATAGAGGAGGAAAGAAATTTATTTAGTTAGCTATGAGCTACTCCAAAGACTTTGTTCACTTTATGAATAAGGAAGCTGACTTGCCTAAAGTCATAAACCTAGTCAATGCAAAATTGGGGCTAAAAACATCAAGTTTGTCTAACTGCTAGGCCAGGCAGTTCGTTATATGATGATACTCAACTTGTCTCAGCATTGACTATTTTCGTTTTGGGAAGCTCTTGGCTTATAAATTCATCCTACTATATATATAGTAGTCTACCTAAACTAGTTTCCTCATCTGTTAAACAGAGAAAGGATTTAGACTAGATGGCCTATCATGTAACTTCCAATTACTATTGAAGTATTCCTCCATTTAGAAACATTAAAGACAAAACAAAAGTGGTTCAAATACCTTGTAAAAATTATCCAGTAAATAATTGTATTTGCTGAGGGAATTTTATTGACACAGAAAATAGTTTGATTTTTAAATTGAAACATCTGATAACACAAGGAAAAAGTTAGATGGAGAATTAAATCTAAAAATTTTATAAGAACAATACGCAAATACAGCTATTTTGATACTACTTTGTTAAATATATACATCTCTAAAAAACTGCACGTAACATAAGTTTACAGAACATTTTTCAATTTTTGCTTGACTTTTCGTATATTGAAATATTTTTGTCTGTTGATAACTACTAGGTTCAAAATTAAAACTTACTTTTTAAGATTTAGAAAATATGAGCAAAAAAAGGCAATATTTTTTCTTGGTAGGTATCACAATTAAAAAAAATATTAAGATTCAGGCCTTAAGTTTAATAAAGCCTTTCAAGCAAGTGCTTCTAAAAATAGGAATTTGATATGAAGAAAGAAAAAAAAAATTTCCAAACCTCATCATCGAACCAAAATTGCAATATAACATGTATCTTTTTAAAGAGGGGCTCTCAAAGAGCCAATGCTAACTCCAGTTATTGGGTTAAAGCTATAACAGAAATTAAAAGGTGGGGTATGAATAAGGAGAACTGTAGTTGCTATTTCTCAGGAAAAGTAGAGAGTTCCTTTCTCAAACCCCTAGGCTACAGGACCACCCAAAGACATTTTAACTGGTCAAAACTTAAAAATCAGAGAGGAAGTTCTCAGCACCAAAGAAAATACTACTCTTTCCAGAAGAAATTATTTGCGGGACAAACTAAAGGCCCTTAGGTTTGAGACCCCTTTCTTGAACAAGAATAACATAATTATTTTATTTTGATTGGAGAGCCACTAAGTAGTAACTGTGATTTTTCTGATGTGCCAGACAACACCTAGAGTATCAGTTACCTTAAATAAATGTGAAACAGAAATAATTTCTGAATAATTTCCATAGAAAATTTCCTTTATTCACCACCTGACCTCAGTGTTATCCAATGAACATGTTCTGTTGAGATAGGAAAACAGGAAAAATTAACAGGAAAAAGCTAAGACTCTGATTACTCAATCACTATTTCAGGTTTGTAAATTATTACCCATAAATTATGGGCAACATGGCAAAAAGTGGGAACACGGCAAAAATAAGCAAGTATCTTATATTTAACTTTTTTCTAAAATTATCAATAAATGTCTGTTATGCACCTAATATAAGCAAATTACTGAAAATACTACTTTTAGACTCAGGTCAAAGGATTAAAAATTTAAAGATGGAGGAGACCTTTGAAATCATCTAGTTCACACTCCTCTAATACTCCACTTTCCAGATAAGAAAACCGAGGCCCAGAGAAGCAAAGTTATAAAGTGATCAAATCAAAATCAGGATTCAAACCTTATTCCCCTGACTCAAAAACTGGGCATTCTTTCCAGTATACTATGCTTCCCAAGCAGCTAGGTGGCTCAGTGGATGAACCACTAGCCTTAGAGTCAGGTATACTCTTGTCCACATTCTCCCCAAAGTTCACCACAACAAGTCAGCCTAAGCAGGAGGCCTTTCTTGCTTTCTTCAAACTTCATAATGTACCACTGGAGCACTATGGCTGTTGACCTTTCATCCCTCATTCTAGCTATGTGACTGAGTAGTGCATCTACTCTTCCTATCAGACAACTGCTTAATGAGTCCTTTACTCCAATTTTTCAGACTTCCCAATTAGTTATATTTTGCCACCTGCTGCTACCCATCATGCTCATCTTCTTTGCTTTTATCTAAAAAGCATTTATTAAGTACTTACTATATGCCAGGCACTGTACGAAGTGTTGAGAATACAAACAGAAGCAAAAAGAAAGACAGTCCCTGTCCTCAAGAAGACAACATTCTAGAGAGGGATGCAACACATAAAAGGAATCTAGAAAGTGGGATGGGGGAGAGAGATATCTGTCATGGTGGAGAAAGCGGGCTAGAGAGTCAGGAATTGGGTTCACAGACAACTCGAGAAGTGAAAATAGCTGGTCTGGAGATGATTTCCTAAAATTGAGGTTGCAGGAGGAAATAATCAATAAGAAAAAGGGGCTCCGGGGGTAGAGGGCTCATCCAGCATGAGAAAGCTGCTGAAACATGATGGTGAAGGTAGCTTCCAAGGTAAGAAAGCTGATGAAGATGAGTATCTTCTCTGGTGGCAGTAATGTCACTTGCCTCCTAGTCACATAGCACCAAAACAATAAAAGTTTCATATGCACAACATCAATTGCTAAGGATGAAGTAGTAAATGAATTCTCCTATCTTCCAAAACAAATCAACATGCACTCCAATATGTAGTTATTTCATTGCAAAGCTAGGGGGAAAGCACAAAAAGAAATACATGGTAAAGCATGATTCAGGAAAATGGAATGAGAGAACAAAGACTGGTGAATTATATAGAAGTCTCATGCCTCGATATTGTAAATACCTTCTTTGAAGAAAAAAATCATTAGGTGGTAGATATTGGAAAACAACAAATAAAGAATGAAGCAGATTATATTTTAATAGATAGTAAAGAATTACTTTTTTTTTTTTTTTTGCAATTGGGGTTAAGTGACTTGCCACAGCTAGTAAGTGTCAAGTGTTTGGTCTGAGGCCGAATTTGAACGCAGGTCCTACTGACTTCAGGGCTGGTGCTCTATCCACTGCGCCACCTAGCTGCCCCATAAAGAATTACTATTGTTATAGTAAGTAGCAAGGTGATATTCAAATGTCTGGACTCTAACTCTAAACCACTTTTCATTACACAATACTGCAATAATCTTTCCTCCTAGAAGCTAGAGTGTCACTTGCTCTCTTTGACGGCTTCTAGAAACTGAGCCAGACTCTAAATCAGCATGGATTTTTTCTTTCCTCTGTGTGGAATGTTCCCTCTACTAGGATATAATGTCCATAAAGGTAAGAGTCATGTCTCCTTTCAATAATGTCATCTCAGTATCTGGCCCTCAATATTAGACACAGTACAAATGTGGTTCATTTTTTTTTAAATCGAATGTATTTAAACAATGAAAAAGGCTAAAGGACAGAAAGAATGATTTACCCAAATCCTATAGTAGCCGAGCCAGAATGTTACCTGTCAGTATTTACAGAGTAAGACTTTTCAATTTATATAGGAGAAAGTTATTTAAAATATATGTTTTATGGTTTCAAATAGCTAAAGTCAGTCATTCAATAGGCATTTATGAAGCATTTAACAAGTGCCAATTAGCGTGCTAAGTACTAGGGACACAGAAAAAGACAGACATTTTCTCTGTCCTGCAAGAACAAAAAGAAGAGATAACAGGTAAATAACTTTGTAGATGCAAAGTATATACAGAGGAATGAAAGTAATTGCAGAGGAAAAGCCCTTGAAGTGAGAGAGGTGGGGGAGACCAATAAAAGACTCCTGGAGAATACAATTAAACTAAGTCTTGAAGGAAGCTAGTAGGCAGAGCTGAGGACAGGAAGCATTTCAGGTATGGAGACAACCAGTGCAAAAACATAGGGTTTAGCCAAGGAACATTAAGTAGTCCAGTATAGCAGGATTAGAGAGGGCATGGAAGTGGAAGACTGAAAAAGGAGAAAGAGGTCAGGGAGCAAAGAGCATTAAATGCCAAAGAAAAGTCTGTTTGTTGCTGAAGGGAACAGGGAGCCACTGCAGTTTACTGAGTAGAGGGGTGACATGACCAGACTTATACCTTATAAAAATCATCTTGGCAGATGAATAGAGGATGGATTGGAGTGGAGAGAGACTTGAAGAAAGAGCACAACAAGAAACTGTGGGATACTCTAGGCTACAAATGATGAGGACCTGCCTAAGGAGGGCAGCTATATGACTGGAGAGAAATAAACATGCGAGGGATGTTGAAAAAGTAGAAACAGGAGGCAGAGCCAAGATGGCGAAGTAAAAGCAGTGACTGGCTTGAGCTCTCCCCCAAACCCCTCCAGATACCTGTAAAAAAATGGCTCTAAACAAATTCTAGAGCAGCAGAACCCACAAAAAGACAGAGTGAAACAAATTTCCAGCCCAAGACAACCTGGATGGTTAATTGGAAAGGTGTATCTCACCGGGCATGGAGAGAAACACAGTTCAGCGTGTGCATGCAGGCAAAGACCAGGCCTCAGTGAACCTGGAGCAGGCCTCAGGGGACTGAATCATAGGCAGCTGTGGTAGTTTCCAGACTTCTCAACCCGCAAATGCCAAAGACAACTTAGAAGGTCAATAGGAAAGGTCTATGACCCCTCTGAGAGAGAAGCTTGGTCCCAGCCCCAGTCCCAGCACGGTCCTGGGGCAGTGGCTGCTTCCAGAGCTCTCAGCCCACAGACTGAGGGGGAATCAAGTGGCTGATCAGAATGAGATTGCAGGGATCTCTTTGAGAATATCAAGAACAGGATGAATGACAAGTGTCCAAAATTGCAGAGGTAAAAGATTAGATTTAGAAATTAAAAGATCATTCCTAACTTTGGAAGGAACAGTTTCAGTTGAACACTGAAGTCAGAAACTAGATTCCAGAGGGTTTAAAACAAAGAGGAGTGGAAGTAGAGTCACTGAGTGAAGATGGTTTTCTCAAAGAATTTGACCATGAAGGGAAGGAGAGACATTGGGTGATAACTACTGAAGATGGCCAGATAAAGTGAGGGGTTTTTGAAGATGAGTCTGGAGCATGTGTATAGAGGCATCATGAAAGTAGCCAGTAGATAAGAAGCAACTGAATATTAGTGAAATAGTATGGATAATAGAAGCGGCAATCTGCTTAAAAAGACAGGAGGGAATCAATCAAGAGTGCATGGAGAGGCTTCTTTTTCTGTGGCAAGTTATCAAACCCACTTCTGAAACATCTTATGTCTGACCCTGTCTCTCTATTCCCAATGGCACCAGTCAAATATTAACTGTCATTAATATTCCCTTAGGATTTCTCTCCAATAGCTTCTCAACATGTCCTCCTTTCTCCATTCTCTCTTCCCTACAATGAATCTTCCACTCCACTGTGGCCAGCCATTTTTTTTAAACAAAGAGATATGACCATTTGATTCCTTTTGCTTAAGACCTTTAGTGGCTCCACTGATGTCCACCAAGGAAAGATCAAATTACTTTGCTGGTTTCAAATCCTTGCACAATCTGAGACAACTCCAATATTCTGCCTAATGCTATTCCCTTCTCTCCATGTTATACTACACTGCAGCCAAAATGGGCTCCTAAATATCCTTTATCCCCCACACTTTCTCATTTCTGTTCCTCTAATGTTCCCTATTATCAGAATGTTCTTCTTAGATTTCTCCTTGACATGGTAAGTCTACTCAATCTGCAAATGCTACTTCCTCCTTAAAATTTTTCTTTATTATCTCAGGGAATCCTTTTCCCCTTGTATAATACCCAAGAATTTTTTACCTGCACTAGAATGTAAGTACTGTGAAGGCAAGAACCATGTTGTATCTAATTTTTTTAATCTCCTTGAAGCACCTAATATACTGACCTCCACACAGAAAGCATTCAATAAGTATGCTTAAAGAAAAAGGAAAAAAAATTGATAAACTTGTATTTTAATTAAAACAATTGATATATTTCTTCATTTTCATTCCTAATTACATTTCTAATTCATTGGGGGGAAACTGTTAACTATCTATTATTAAGTATTTGTATCATTAAATTTTAATAAATAAAAAACATCATCCATCATTTTATTTTCTGGTGAAACAGATAGCTGCAGTATTATAAAAATGAAACCTAAATCTGACTATGCAATAATAATAAGAATATACTTCTGAAGTCATACAATCAGACTCTTCCTTGCCATTCCTTTCAACCAGCCCATATGCCTACTTCAAATAAAAAATCTATTCTTAATTCTACTTGTTGACTTCTGGTTATGATAACTGTGAAAGGTCATAGAGGAAGCAGATTTCTCACATATACTCCAATTATATATGCTTTAATGATATAAAAAGACAACAGATCCACAATAATCAAGAAATCTGATGAGAAATACCAGTAACACCCTTATCCAGCCTACAACTGAATAAAAAGAGAGCTACAAAGAGGTGTCTATCTGGTCAGGAAAAGCCAGCATGAGTTCAGATGAGACTGGAAGCCTAGAGAAGCACCTCAATTGAAGGAAGAGAAGATCATATCTGTGCCCAGACTGAGAGAGAGGACGGTGACTGAAGACACAGTAGTTCTTATAACTTGGAGGTGCTAGGAGGGATACAGGCTGGTAGCAGGGCTCAGACTTGGGACAGGAGAACTCTAACTAGGAAGAATGAATCCTGCCAAGCTCTAAGACAAGACACATCAGGGTGGGCGGAGGTACTAAAAATCAAGGTCAGCATAAACTATGACCTGACCATCCCAGCCAAGAGAATGAAATGTTGTTATTGTTTAGTTGTTCAGTTTTGTCTGACTCTTTGTCAGACCATGGACCAACTGACCATGGAGTTTTCTTGGTAAAGAAGCTGGAGTGATTTGCCATTTCCTTTTCCAGTTTTAAACAGGCAGAGATTAAATGACTTGCCCAGGGTCACATTGCTAGTAAGAATCTGAGATCAAATTTGAACTTTGGTCTTTCTGACTCCAGGCCTGGTACTCTATCAACTATACTACCTACCTGCCCTGAGAATAGCAGGCAGAGCCTAATGTTGGCCTCAAAATACAAATATAGAACAGAGGTTACATATTTAAATATGTACATACAAACATATGTGTTACATATATATACACACATATACACACACGCGAATAATCAGAAGACAACAAGTTTTATATTTCTGGATACTTTGCAGAGAAAGAGAAAAAGGTACGGATCAATAAATATTACATGAAGTTCCCAAAAAAACTACAAAAGCAACAAATCAAAAAACCCCAATTAATCACAAGTGGTGAAAATAAGAGATTAACAAAATTGAAAGCTTAAAATTAATTTATCAATAAAACTGGCAATAGTTTTTTTTTAATTAATAAAACAGATAGACTCAGCTATAGTCTAAGACAGAAAAACAAACTGGCAGTAGTAAAACTGTGACAGGAAAATTCACAACAAATAAAGAGAAAACAGGAAATCATATTGTATAAAATAGTTTGTAAAATTTCATAGTAAACTAGGCATAGCGGCCTACAGCTGCAATCCCTCCTACTGGGAGAGGCTGCGATGAGGGATGAGTTTGGGAGTTCTGAGCTACAACAGGGCTAAAGTTGATCGAGTGTCCAAACTAATTCCAACACCAGTGTGGTGAGCCTCCAAAGAGGAGGGGCTACCAGGCTACCTAAAGAAGGGTGAACCTGCCCAGGTCAGAAGTGAAGGAGGTCAAAGCCTCCATAGGGATCATGCAGTGGAACTGGACCCATGAGAGGGTGCTGCACTTCAGACCGGTAGACATGGGAAGACCCACTCTATCCACCAAAAGATGATAAAACTGATAAAAAAATTAAATGGATATTTACCAAAAATTAAAATGAAATGTGCAGTATAACAGAACAGGAAAAAAAAAAGAATTTAAATAAATGAATCTTATAAAGAAGAAAGTGAATAAGCTACTAATAAATTTCCAAGGTGGGAAAGGGTAAAGGATCAGTTAGATTTACAAGTTAATTTTATCAGCAAACATCCAAAGAACAGTGAAATTCAAAATTACATAAACTATTTAAAAAAAAGAAAAAGAAGGGACAATACCAAATTTTGTCTAAGAAATAAATATTGTCTTAACATCTGAGCAAGGAAAGCCAGAAAGAAAACTACAGACCAATATCCCTAATGAATATTGGTGCAAAAATTCTAAATAATTAAGAAAAAAGCTATAGTAAAATATTATACAAGATATATAAAGCAGGATGGAGGGTTGATTCACTATTAGGAAGAGTATAAACAAAATAGACCACATTAATAATAAAATAATAAGAAATGCATGAATAAATTAATAGATGCAGAAGAAGTCTGTGACAAAATACACCACCAATGTCTAATAAAATATTAGGAGCAAAGGAATAAATGCACCTTTCCTTAATATTATAAATAGTGTCTGTCTAAAAGAGGTAGAATTATCTGTAAAACATAAATGCTACAGGCCTTTACAATAAGATCAAGAATAAAGCAAGGATGCTCATTGTTACTACTGATATGATAGATAAAATACTAACTATAACATTAAAAAGAAACAAAGGGAATAAGCAAAGGCAAAGAGAAAACAAAATTATTTCTTTCTGCAAATGATATAATGGTCTAATTGGAGAAACTTAAAATTAATTGAAATAATAACTGCATCAAAGTAGAAGGACATAAATTAAAATCACACAATCATCCACATTTTTCATAATGCTATCAATAAAACCAAACAGGAAGAGCCAAGAACATTTATTCAGAATAAATAAGGAATGTATAAAATAACTGAGAGTCCACCTACCAAGACACTCACAGAAATATGACTACAACTGAAAAACACTCTTCAGAGAAATAAAATAGATCTAAGTAAACGTAGGAATAATAACTTCTCATGATTAGGCTATATAATAAAAAGGCAATACTAATTTTATTTTTTCCTTGCCATACCAACTGAATGTTTTAGGGCTAGAAAAAAATCATATCAAAAATTATCTAGAAGAACTAAAGTTCAAGAATTTCAAAAGGAAATAATGAGAAAATGTGGGAAGGAGATGTAGTAATTTTTAATGATGAATTAGTTTTAAAAAAATAAAAACAAAATACAAAACAGGAAAGTTGATCAGTGGAACCAATTAGGAACACACCACACAGAAGGAAAAAAATACAGCATTGTTTCAATAAACCCAAAACCACTAAACTAAAAGGTTTAGGACTTAATATTTGACAAAGACTACTGGGAAAACAAGAAAATAGTCCAGCAGAAATTTGGTTTAGATGAACACCAATACTACAATAAGTTCAAAATGGATACTTGGCTACTTGTATGGATACTCGACCTAGATATGAATACTTAACCAGAACTAAGGACAATGCCTGGCACATAGGAGGCACTTAATAAATGCTTATTGATTGATTGCCAAAAAAGATACATCTTAAGCAAATAAGAGAACAGGGAAAGACTATGGATAGGGGAAGAGTTCTTGAATAAACAAACTATAGATAAGATTGTTGTTTGATCATTTTTCAGTCATGTCCAATTCTTCATGACCCCTTTTGGGGTTTTCTTTGGCAAAGACATGAAGTGGTTTGCCATTTCTTTCTCCAGCTCATTTTGCAGATGAGGAAACTGAGGCAAAAAAGATTAAGTAACTTGCCCAGAGTCACACAGCTAATAAGTGTCGGAAATCACAGTTGAACTCAGATCTTCCTGACTCTAGGCCCGAAGCTCTATCTACTGAGCCACCTATCCGCCATAGATAAGATTACAGAAGATAACAATGAGTAAGTTTGGTTATACAAAATTAACATTTTTTTCATAATCAAAATCATTGCAGGTAAAATTAGAATGGAAAAAGTGAACCAGAAGAAATATCTTTACAACAAGTTTTTCTAATAAAGATCTCATATCCAAGCTATATAGGGAATTGATATACACACATATACGATATATAAATGTGTATTATATACATAGCATATACATATATGCACACATGCACACACATATATGCCATTTCCTCATATGTCAAAATATATGAACAAACTGTCCACAGCCATACAAAAATCCTCCAAATGATAAATAATGAGAGAAATGCAAAGCAAAATATATCTGTGGCTCTGGGTCAGACCCATATACCCCAAAGAATTTTTTTAATAAACAAAAGTACTAATATATGCAAATATATTCATAGCAGCACTTATTTCTGTAGTAAAGAACTGAAAACTAAAAGTGCCCATCCACTGGGGAATGGCTGAAAATAATATGGCATATCAATAGAATAGAATATTATTGCACTATAAAAAAGTTGTTGAGGGGTTCAATTCAGAGAAGCTTGACAAGACTTGTATGAACAAATGCAGCATGGAGTAAAGAGAACCAGGAGGACAATTTATACAATGATTACAACATTTAAAAAAAAAACTTAAAGGTTAAAATATCCTAATCAAAACAAAGACCAACCATAACTCCAGAGTACATACGATGAAGCATGCCACACCTCCTGAGAAAAATATCAACTAAAGATAGTGAGACATATAAATTTGGACATGGCCAATGTGTGGATTTATTTTATTTGAGTAGGCTTCATTGTTACACATTGCTGGGGGGGGGGGAT
Organism: Vombatus ursinus; assembly: GCF_900497805.2. Lineage (NCBI taxonomy): Eukaryota > Metazoa > Chordata > Mammalia > Diprotodontia > Vombatidae > Vombatus > Vombatus ursinus. Next base: position 8,382,432 of record NW_020954604.1, on the reverse strand, counting down.
CTTGTTTGTTTCAGGGAGGGAGAGGGGAATTATGATAGTGATGCAAAACAGGGGGGGAAAGAGGGGGAAACATCAAAAAAGCCTTTACAAAAAATCCACAGAAGATACCAGAAGGAAGTTCTGACGAGAGACTCAGACAAGGAGAGCTTTGGCAATAATGCACTGAAATTATTATATACTTTTTTAAATTTCAAGCTCTTCAAAACAGATTCCTGTTTTTCTATACATTCTTATTTTTCTGCTCCTATGTACATATGTAAATGTTCATATTTTTTGTGTTTGTCAAACTCAGAATAACAAAAAAAATTTAAAGATTAAAAATTTTTTATTTATTCACAGTCCCATATGGGTATATATTCTCTAAAGAATTTATACCAGGATGTTTAGATAAATAATCTCTTTGTACCAACAACAATATTTTGATTTACATTTATTTAAACAACAATACAAGAAAAGACAATAGGCAATTAACTTCTGAATTACATCCACAGTAATATTTTCATCAGAAAGCAGTTATACTGCTTTAGAAAGGCTTCTACCATTCTAAAAATACTGTCCCACAGCTGTTTAAAATTTATTTTTTTAGACCATAGCACCACTGTTTGGTTGTTTCCAATTTCTAAAACCACAAATAGTAAAAGTGTACTCAGTCTACTGCAAACATAAATAGCAAATGCACGCTTCAGCACTTTTTAAAGGATATGGAAATTGGCAACAAAAATGCAGTTCATGTTGAAAATTTACGATGGTTCTGCCATATTTCTTCAGAAATACAATCAGGTAAAAATTAGGAAGATCTCTACCAGCTGGGTGGCATTTTTGGGTTTTTTTACTTATATTTTCTCTAACTGAAAGACTTTCATTATGCAACTTCTGGCACCCGATAAAATACAGCAATGGTACCTTTGCTAAAAACCACAGTTTCTTTGGTTATGTTTAGCATTACACAAACATCTTTCACCTTAGATATCCTCTTCCATTAGAGAGTTTAATTTGAAATAATCTGGGGCATATTATTTTTTCAGAATTATTATGCTTTCTGGATAACATTAAGCATACAAATCACATTTTTCCTGACTCCTCAAAGATAATATGTGCAGTTAATTTTTTTTAATCATTGATTGTTGAAAAAAAGGCTTAAAATTTATTGTTGGAAATAGGAACATTACAAGGAAATACTTCAAGAAAACATAAAAAAATGCAGATACACAGCCGATCTTCTCCCTATAGGTTGGACTTAAATTTACATGACAAGAATCAAAAGCTAACTTAAAGCATCTTTTTTATAGAGAAGGTATGTTGAGATGGCAAATTTCAGACATAGATAGTACTACCCCTTGGATTTTGCATGCTCACAGGTACTCAAGAGATAGGAAAAAACAAACAAACAAAAACACTAATCATGTTCAACTTCAGGATGATGGCGGGTGACCTCTTGCCACAGTGATGATTCTTATAATAAGAAAGTTTCTTGCAGGGTCAGTATTTCCATTTAATGTTCCTATTTCTACATGTTTAAGAACTGATCCTGACAGTTTTCACATGGTTAAAAGCGAATGTACTTAGGCTCAGGGAAAGATATTTTTTTAAATAACCTTTGAGGCACTCAATAAATATTTATTAAAAGTGTATTCAAAGAATCACTAAGGAAACAGGAAGAAAAAAATTGGTACTCATTTAGATTTCTTCTTTCCAGCTCTAACATAATTCAAAAAATAACTAATTTTTTAAAAATAGAAATCTGACAAGCAATTAATTCACAATATAATCCAATTATTCAGATACTCTGGGGGAAAAAAGACAGTTTTTTTAAAGTGGCTATTGTTTACGTATCATGGAAACTTCTTTTTATAAGCAGTTTTAAAATACATACTTAACCAACATATACATTTTAAGATTCCTTAAATAAACACATAATAGGATGCATTCTCTTTACTTCTTGAAAAAGAGATGTATGTTAATAAGAAATATCTGTATGAATATTATCTAAAAAAACTATCAAGCAAAATGCAAGTAAATTGAGTGGGAAAATTATAAAGCAAATGTTTTGGCATCAATCAAAGAATTGCTTTTCTATTCCCATTCATAGTCATAAAGCTTCTTGCTTAAATTAGCAAAACAAAAATTCAAGGTTGTTTAAAAGTTTCAGAATTTTGAATTTTAAACCACCTACACTAATGTACTAAATATATTTTTCCCATATTATATTACTTCCCATAGGACAAATTGGGTTAGTTTATTATTTTGGCTAGGTGCCAAATAAATTCTAAAAAAATTTTTTAAGACTAGATTATAATTCATAAGATGTTAAAGTTTCCTTTCACATCTATAATTAGCTTCTAAGTTATTCATCGAATATTTTTTTAAATGACCTTTGAGGTTACTAAGTTTATTTAAAGTTTCAGACTTAATTTTTAACTGCTTGAAATGTTTAAAAATTCAAATTTAACCATACTGCATTTGTAATTGAAATAAAGATTTAGGCATATTTCTTCAGGAATTCCATGAAGTTATTATTTATCTTTTTAAATTTTGGATAATTTAACCAATCACTCTGTTAGAAAAGATGTCATCCAGAAGCAAAGATTTTAAATAATATTCTAATATTGCTCTCTTTGGGGTAGCCAAAACAAAAAGGAAAAGGAAAAGAAAACAAAGTGGTACCATCAACTGGGAAATGACTGAACAAATTGTGGTATATGAATATAATGGAATATTAATAAATTCTACCAAGTATCAAATATGAGAAAATCAGAGAAACATGGGAAGATTTCTATGAAGTGAAGCACAGAGAAAACAGAACAAAGAGAATTAACATTCACAATGACTGCAATGATGTTAATGAACACAACACTAAATGGCAATTGCTTGCAATGATCGTTTTGCTTCTAAGGAAGAAAGAAAAACACTTAAGCTGCCTTTTTAGTAAAGATATGAAGAATACAGGTATGTATAATTTTTTTATGCTGTCAGCATTGGGTCAGTTAGGTTTCTTAATTGTTTTCCTTATAACAAGGCAGAGGGCAACTGGATGAAGAGATATGTGAGGAAGGCAGTAGCAGAGTAGATAGGGAAAATGTCAGTGATACAGAAACAACAAAAGGAATAAATTAAAAATGAACAAATTAATAAATATGTATAAAAAAGAAAATATCATTACAAAGGCATACGTCAGCTTGCTTTTTACTGCATATTATTATTTCCATAAAAGGTCTAATGTTTCCATGAAACACAATGTACATCAATTGAAATGATACTCAGAGACAAAATAAAATTTAGATGAAAAAATCTTTCATATTGAAAATATATTTTAACTCAGGATTTGATGAATTGATGTTAGATAAACAATCAAAGATCCAAAGTCATTTTATCTATACAAATAGCAGAGCTAGGCGAACAGGAGATATATGTCTATCTCCTGTGTAGGAGTCATGAGCTCTGCAATGGAAAGTGATAAAGAACTTAACACTTGCAGACAAACCTACCAAAAAAAAATCAATTAATAAACTCATATTTATTACGTACCTACTTTGTGTCAGAAGTAGGTAATGCAAACACAAAGTGATATGACTGAAACTCTAAAAATTCCTCTTAGTGCCTTAGAGTGATTAGAACATTTTATTTATATTATAAATTAATTACAAATTATAATGCTATCTAGTAGAACATAAGCTCCGCGAGGGCTCTTTCATTTTTGTCTTTGTATCCAAGATGTCCTGCAGATAGTAGGTGCTTACTTAATGCTCATTTGAATTTATATGAATCAAACAATTTGTATTTGTCTCAGATATAATTTGAGAAAAATGAAAAAAAATGAGAATAGGAAAATCTAAGTTTTAAATAAAAATTCTTAAAGTGTATTAAAAGGCCATAATGGAGCATTCACTGATGAGAAATAATATTAATATTGTATTAAGATACAAAATAAGTATTTGAAAAATAAAACTATAGTTTTGTTTTTCTCTGGTTAAACTACAAAAGAGAGAGAACTGTTTGGCAAATATATTTATATGCAAATGTAGGATTATGCTACAATATTTATCATGTAGGAATATTATAATTAAATTTACCCTTCAAATATTTACTCAAATTAATGTAAATAAAACAACCATAATGACAATTTACTTCGACAATTTCAGCATTTGGATAAAATTACCAGACAAACTAAATTTGAAAAATGTCGTTTTTGAATTAAACACTAGAAATAGTAATAGCCTTAAATGACTGAATAGTGAAATGAAGACTTCAGGCAACTTCTCCATTGACAAGCCTAAAGAAAGTAGGATACAATGAACAAGTCAGTCAAATATCAAATATTTATACTCTCAAGAAACAGTACTTTCCTACAAGTGACTAGTTCCTCACTAATTTTTAAATGAGGTTGTGAAATTCATCTATAAAATATTAATGAATCTGTGACAAGCCTTATAATAAATTAACTATATCTTTATTATTACATAATAATAACACAACTCAAAAGAATTTAAATTTTCAAGCCAAAATATATATTTTTATACTTTCAGGCTAATGACTATAATTTTGGATTGATTGTTGCATTTATTACTGGTTTTTTTGAATCTCCAAAATATCCTTTCTTTTCATTTCTATAGAATATAGCCCTTGGATTATTATGAGTCGAATCACACTACCTGAAATAGTATTATTGAGAAATTTGTCACGAAATATAAAAAAGAAATTTATAATTTTATTATTCAAATGCAACTTTTTATTATATGTGCTACATTTAAACTTTTCAGCATGCAGCATTATATTCTGAGCAGGAGCAAATAATAAGTATTAACCAGGTTCTGAAGGCAATACCTTTACAACAAAATAGTATTATTGTGTTTGCTAATGTGCGTGGTGTGTTAGCTTAAAAGTTAAATGCTATAAATTTTTTTTTAGAATTACATTTTTTCTGAAAAATTATATATTATACTTCTAGTTACATACACTGACTTCCAGTTTTGGAATACTCTTTGCTATAAATAAATTCTCAAAAAAAAACTCAACTAAACTATATTATTATAAATAACACGAGTAATATTATCAACTGAAAATCTCAAATCTCTAAAACATAATTTAAAATGTACTTATTTTTCATAGGACTTTAAAAGGGATAATTCTATATGTACTATTGACATGTATGTTTATTGAAGTGTTTTATTGAATGAATATGTGTCATACAGGAGAATCTATTTTTTCCATTTTAATATTAATTTGCCATGAATTATAAGATACCAACTATAACTGAATTTATTTAATAGAGTGACGGAGTGTGATTTCAGTTGAAAAGCTTAGATAATAAGATTTATGTTGAAGTGTTTCATAATAAAATTAATTTTCCTTACATATTTCTAAACTATATTAAGATCATTTGCTTGACTTCTAATTTTTCTATTGTGAGAAACATCTATTATAGGAGATATCATATTCCGAAAGATACAGTAAAAAGATTATTCCTCTCATTGTGATAGGAGATGAACTATCCCAAAATGCCAAGATCAGTATGTTTAGTAGCTTCATTATTTATAAGATAAACAATAATACCATTTTTGATGCCATTTTAAACTACTAGTAAAATACATCTTTCTGTTTCTGTTTGGCTGTTTTTCCTACCCTGAACCCTAAAAATGGAGTACCTTATCTATCAGTGTCATGAAAAAATTGTATTTCAAGAAATGTTTTCCTTTTATGCAATATATAGCTTTGGACTAGATTTTCAAGGATCAGTTTAACATTATGTGTTGCTTTAACACCAGAGCCTTATTTACATGAGTCTGTGGCTTAACTGACAAGGATTTTTCTGTCACAGTCAAAGGCAGGCAGTTTGTTTCTTAAATACCATAATCCAGTTTCAACCCAGATAGGCATATGCAGGACAGTCAGTAAAATATATTAGATAAGATCATCTTGACATCTCACTAACAATTTCTATGATTCATTGCTTTGGGTTGAAGACAAGAGAAAATGAAAAGCCAGTGATGGATGGAAGATATTTACAGGTTTCCAAAAAAAAAAAAAAATTAGTAACACATACTTCCTAAATGTATACATATTTGTAAGCTATGGGGTTTTTTTTGTTTTATTTGTTTTCTTGACAAAAAATAAGAGTAAATAAAATGAAGCTAATTTTTAATGAAAAGCTAAAGGTTCCCATTTTACAATCTTTTGAAAATCTGACAGGAGATACAAACATAGCAAAGCAGGAAACAACTTGGTTTGTTCCTCTGTTCTAGCTACTTAAGATTAAGAGAAAATAGGTATATATGTATATAGGAGACATAATAATCTCCCTAATGCACAAGGAAACTATTCATTACTGAAGACTGGGCATCTAGTGGTCAAACTAAACCAATTAAACAATAATCTACAGTTTTAACTAAGTAGTCATTTACAAGGAAATGACTCTACATTGATCAAGTTTTTACTAAAGTTTAAGCAGAGTTTTGATTAAAATGGTCTGTCTGCCCTTATAAAATATACAATATGTTACTTTTAACATTTCAGAAATTTGAAATTCATCACACACACACACATACACAAATTCCTGATTCAAATATGCAAAGGAGTCTCATTTGAATATAAAGGAATGTCTTATAGAACATATTAAATTTTTATTTATAAAAACAAGGCCATGCTATAACAGAGCCATTTTTCTAATAAAAGTCAAAGGAAGAGATTAAATTTTGTCAAATTTATAGTTAACACATTTAAAAAGTAGAACCAACACTTTTAATTTAGATTAAATTATTACATATAATGTGTTGTTTTTGATTGGAACATGATTTTATCTTCAATTTCAATTCCCTGAAAAATCTGACTGAATTACTTTTTTCTATGAAAATTTTGGCCTTTGACTTAAAAAAAGTTAAAAAGTAGGTATAAATATAACTCAACTTTTTACCAGTCAAATGGTGTAAATGCCTTTGGTGACCCATAAATTTAGATAATATAGTAATATTTCATTTTACAATTAAATAACTCCAGTGTATTTACTAATATAGTTTGAACATTTTAGGTTCAAAAGATATTAAGTTTTATAATATTTATCAATTTCCATTTAAAATCCTTTTAAAAAAAGATACTTGCTTTGTTAATTTAGCTGTGCTCTACACATAAAAGATTATATATTTTGTTCCTTAAGTTTTAATATGGGAACTGTAAAACAGAGATAATCTAATTAAATTCTTCATTAAATGCTCAACTTAAAGGTATCCATAATTCATTTTAACTGCCTGAGTTGCCCTCTCTCAGGAAGAGTATTTTTCATTTTCAGTGAATAATGTTTCATATTAGGCCAAATACAGGAAGTTATATGACCATTGGAATGTGATTATCTACAATATTACTTATTCCATATTCATGTTTTGAAATATAAATTAAAATATCATCACATTCTATTGGGTTTACATAAACTTTTTTTAAAAAAGAAACTCAGCTAAAAGTAAAAACAACATAATAAGTATAATTTTATACTAATTCTAATAATTTTAACAGTATTTTTATTACCCAGTATGGAATGGATTATAGCAAATGCATTTCACACATGCTGTTTCTTATTCAAAGGGAAATAGAGAGTAGGATGTGGAGAACTTATAGCCAAATTTTCATTTAGATCCAAGATTCATGGACGCCACTGTAATTGAAAGACCTTCCCAACCAGATAGCTGTAGACTTCATTTTTCTTTAAAATAATACTTCTTTTACATCAGTTCCAACTAAAACATTAATGTTTTCAAACTTCAGTAAAGTTTTGTCTTTAGCTTAGTTTCTAACAGATTGTATTTGATGTTGTTTTTTGTTATTTGAAATTATTACTGATTAGCTATAACTATTCAGTTTTAAATATTTAACTTTTTTCACATTTTAATAATACTTTAATATGTCCCAATGTAAACCAAGTCATTATTTTGGAATACTGATTCCCAAACTTTTTGATGTAGTTACACCATTGTTTTTACTTAAGGGTTGCCAATGTTTCTTCCTTAAAGTGGTAGATGACAAGAATGCTTTTAAATTTAAATAAATTTTAAATTAATTCTACTTTTAGGACATGCATTTCATTATACCCTTTGAGATAACTAGAGATACCCCAGTACGCTAAAAACCAAGAATGGAAATCCCTGCTCTCCATTTCCAGCATTTACTTTTTCTGTTGAACTATCTGGTTTTGGAAAGGGAAAACTAATCATGCACCATATATCACAGTACATAAAACACTTTCAAAAACTATATAACTTGGTTCATTTTAGAAGAGTCATAGCACAGTAGAGCTAGAAAAGACAGAGATCAAACCCTCTAATTTGATAGATATAACAACTATGTCTAAAGGAGGCAAAGATCATTAACCAAAAGAAAATTTACATTAAAGTATAGGATTTACTATGAAGACTGAATATGCAAAAGTACTTAAATTGCTTATGTATTTGTAAACTGATTGAGTATCTGCATCAAAGACGCTTTAAAGCTATATTTCTACTAACTAATTTTCATATTCAATTTGACCCTAATCTACCTAATGTACCTATGCAAAGTCTTCTATGGCAAAGTCTTCTATGACAAAGTCTAATCAAACCAGATTCCTTACTGGCTCCTTCATACCTCTTATTATTACCTATGATTATTCTACCCACTTAGAAAACCTAGGCTCTCCTCTGATTTTACAAGCAACTGAGTGGTCCAGTGGATAGAACGCTGGACCTAGACTCAGGAAGCATTTAAATCTGGCCTCAAATACAACTGTGTGACTCTGGGCAAGTCATTTAACTTCCCCCTGCCTCAGTTTCCTCATCTGTAAAATGTGATATCAATAGCATCTACTTTACAGGGTTGTTGTGAGGATAAAAGGAAATATTTGTAAACCATTTTGAAAACCTTAAAGCACTATATAAATGTTAGCTATCATTATTATAATTATTTTTATGATATAAATCTTACCTAACCTTCAATGCCCAATCTAAATCCCAGCTTTCTTCATAAAAGCTTGACTTGTTTCATGGATATCCCATCTTCATTGAAGCTAAAATCTTTAGCATACAATTTGATAATTTTCTGGCTATAAATATTAAACTCTTTGCTACTATACTGTTAGTATTATTTCTTTAAGGACTTTAAGCCTGAGGCAGGGCCCATGGACCTTCTTGTTCCCTCAAAGAGCTCAAAGAAATAAGCACATGCACTTTAAGAAGTATTTATTGATTGAATGATTGACTAATAAATGGTTATTGCACTAATCCAAGTACAAGGTGATGAGAAATTGAAACACTGTTCCAATGCATTTTTAGCCAAAAAATAACACAACAATGAGGTAAAAATGGATACTCAATGACACCATCATTTTCTCAATCACCCAAATTTTAAAAATAATAATCACCAGAATTTTACTTTTCTTTTAGTTCATATATCCTAATATGTCAACTAGTCTTGTCAGAGAATACCACAATTACAGAATCTCATATTTGAAAGGAACTTTAGAGGTCATCTAGGAGAGAAAACACTAATTTCTGATGCCTGGGGTCTGGCCTTCCAATCAATACAACACACTGATCTTTGATGTGCCACCTCCTTTGTGTTGCCTCATCTTATCCTCCCCACCTTGTGAGTATAGCCTCCCTGTGCTCATAAACATATTTATATAAATATAATTATCTTGTATTTATTTTAAATTGATTTCATATTCATTTATGTTTATAGTGTTGTCTTCCCCAGGAGACTCCTTAACGACAGAGACTATTTCATTTTTGTCTATGCACCCAGGGCTCCTAGCACACTGGCAGCACAGGTGCTTAACAAATGCTTGTTAATTGGTCAGAAAAAGAGTGTAAATAATATGGTTCCTGTTCTAAAGGAGACTGGCAGTCTTATTAGACAGGAAGCAACTCACACAGGAAGCAATTCAAAAATAAATCTATTCTATGGAATAACATTCACTACCTGTGTGGCCTTAGGCAAGTCACTTCACCTCTACGGATCTAGATTTCCTCATATGTAAAATTAGGAAGTTGGGCTGTATGGCCTCCAATGTCCTTTCCAGCTGTAGCTCTATGATCCCATGAGTATGGTGAAGGGCTAATTGCTATATTATATGTGCAATAAAAGCAATCGTATCAGGGAAGAAATTGGTGCTCACTAGAGTTACAGGGATGGGGACAGAAAGGATGAATAAGTGAAATTATTTCGTTGGATAAGATATGTGTTGTGTCAGATAATATGTAATTAAAATGAGGTCATTTCATGAAGAGTATCAAATACCAATGAAATTTGAACAGCTGATACCTAAGCACTATGCAAATAGTAACTATGCAAAAAAAATGCATGTGGAATTTAAACATCTTCTCAATTATAGGAAGTGAACTGAAATAAACCCAGCATAAATGGTTTCCTATCTGAAAAACATTTTTTTTAAGCTAGGGAGAGTTCATAGAAGTGAGTTAAAGTGGGAAAAGTATCATATTTTGAATCAAGAGTACTGGGTTCAAAACTTAGCTGTACCACTTATTATTCCTACCTATATTACTTTGGGACACATTTCACATCCCTGTGGCTGTCGTGTTATCTGTAAAATGATGAAGTGGGGTAGGGTAGGCACAATGGACCAGTTGACCCTTACAGCTGACTACTAGCTGACTCTTACAGGTTTCACTCTGTGATCCCTCATAATATACAAGGACTTATCAGACATAATAAAATACAAGTACTTTATATATTTAATTCACATGACTGGTAACATAAAGAAAAGAGTAAACCCCATAAAGGGCATTAGAAATGATCTCACAGAATCTCTCCATTATAAATATTAGGTAAAAGGTTAAGAGACAACCCAAGGTCACATACTGAATTGACAAAGGGGACAATAAAGAGAAGTCCAATCCTTTTTGATATAATAATTCTGGGGAAATAGATGTCTATTGTCCATCTAATGACAAGAAGTTGGATGGAAAACCTGTAAAGCTTGTCCATCCATATGCATATCGGTGACACACAATGCATATGGACAATGAGTTGGCATGAGAATTGAGCAGAAGGAAGAGATTTCACTGAATTGCCTTCAGAAAACTGCAAAGTTACTTTAATGTCTCCCAGTCACAAGGGCCCATCAATGTTACACTGGTGTAGTAAAATTATGGAACAAAGCAGTCTCCAAAGAACTGAAAATAATATCACACAGATGACAACGAAAAGGTTCATGGTGACTATGAGCAGGATGCAGCCGATCAAAGGCATATGGTGGTTATGAACATGATGCAACATATCACCAATGAGAAAGTCTAAGGAAGAGTAGAGATAAAAGTTATTATAAGGGAAATGTATCATGGCAGAGACAAGGGAGAGGTGAATGGACTGGTCATGTGGCAAGGACAAGAGACAGCAGTTTGTCAATGGGACAATATCTGCCATGTGCAAGTCAAGCTAACTTTCCGTTAAAAGGTACTGAAATTATCCTCAAAACTTTACCAAATATTCCTCTTGTCTAGGTCTGTCTCAGGCCACTCTGGATCAGGTTTGGCACTGAAACGAAATGATGTAATTGAAAACCATATAACCAAAGAAGTAACTTAATAATAATACGGAATATAGTCAGCAAGGACACAATTCGTCTAGTCCAGGAACTTCTCTACTTCCCCATCTGCCATGGTGGCCAGCAGCGGAAATCAAGGCCAAGGTGGGCCCCACATTCCTTGTGTACTGGCTTTTATATTCAGGCAATCAGAAGGCTATGTCAATGGTTCAAGCTTTAGTCTCCTGGGTTAATTAAGTCTTGAGGAAAGTTTCAATGCCTTTTGAGGAGTAACTATTTCTCTGGGGTATAGTTGTTTTTGTGACACAGTAGTACTGCCAGAGTGCAGCACTGGTATCCTCAGGATGTCAAAAAGAAAGCAAAAAAGGCCTCCAGCCCACCTGGCAAACGACCTATGGTGAATTTATTATGGGAGGACATAGACAAGAGCTACGTAGAATGGGCAGGCAAGGATTGCAATCTGAATTACTGGAGAGAATAACCAAAGACAAAAAAACAAAACAAACCAGGGCATCTAGGTGGCAGAGTGGATAGAGAACCAGCCCTGGAGTCAGGAGGACCTGAATTCAAATCCGCTCTCAGGCACTTGAGATGTACTAGCTGTGTGACCCTGGGGAAGTCACTTAACCCCATTGCCCAGCAAAAACAAAAAACAACAAAAACAAACAAACAAACAAACAAAAAAATCCACAAGAGAATAACCAAAGAGATAAGGTCACAGATCCACTAAAGAATATAAATATCAACACATCAAAGTTCATTTGAACAAGGATTTTGATAGAATATTTTTTTAAATACATTTAATGCTTTTAAAGTAAATGTTATAAACTAAGACTAGGTGAGGAAGGGGGAGGGAAAGGGATACAAATCTGTTATTTCATTGGTGTAGGGTATTCCCTTCATAAAAACAACCCCTACCAAGGTAGATCTGCAACTATTCTACATACTATAGTCTGAGAGGGCTGTCTAGGGTTGGGAGAGTCTTGATTAAGTAGCTTGATCAGGATTACACACCAAGTATGAGACCTGGGATTTGACTCAGACCTGGTCTTACTGACTAAAAGACCATTTCTCTATGTACAACGCAGGTTTCCTCTCATATATGAAAATATATAAAAATAATATAAATTTATTTAATTCGACAAACACTTACTACATGAAAAGCACTAAATTGATGGGTGGGGCTATAAAGATGAAAGAAAACAAAGAGGAAAGCAAGTAGCATATAATCTAATGGAGGAACAAAATAGAACAGAGAAATTCATGAGATACTGTTGAATTTCAAACACTGCATAAAAATCAGGACCCAAGTCTCTTGTAATCAAGGTGTATGGGATAAAGTCTGTCTTGAGCTAGCCACGGAGTAGCTAGCATAATATGACAGAACTCTCACTCTGTATGTTAACTGTAGAGTATTTAATCCTTGTAGACAGAAGATATCAATACATTTTTACCCATAATACCTGTAGTTTGAGGAGACTAAACACATACTAGTATTTAATTCTTTTTAATACTAATAAAACTTCCATATTCTTTTTCTTAAGTTCTTGTATATTTTTCCAAACCAATGTACATTTTTTAAGCATCATATATATACACGCATACAGAGAAACACATAGACACACAAGATGTGCTGGAAATAACAAAGTCAAAAACTGTCCTCAAGGAGCTTACATTCCCCTGTGGACACTCTTTTGACTGCGAGCTCCCTGAGAACATGTACTATTGTTTGCCTTTCTTTGTACCCTCAGTGCTTAGCACATAGTAGGTACTTAATAAATGCTTGTCAACTTTCTAAGTTTCCATGTACTCACCCTATTACACTGTAAACTTCACTGTAGTCCAAAAATTGGAATCTTGGAGTCTGTACAATTTTACCCACTGCTTTAATTTTACATGTCTTATGCAAATTACTTAATCGAGTTAGCACAATTTGTTTTCATCTCTGATAGGCTGACATGGTTATTCTATTCAAAGGGAGGTGACAGTATAGATGTTTAACAATGTTTAATTTTGTCTTGTTGAATCTTAAAGGGTTTGTATGTTTATTTTTTTCCTATAGTACATATTATCACTACTAGGATCTAACTAGACAAAGTAGATTTTATTGAGAAGGCTGAATCATACATACTAAATGTAACATTTAGGCACTGCAATAAGGTAACAAAGAGATTTTGAATGCTAAAGAGATTTTCCAGCATAGCTAATAAATTGACAGAGACTTGATTTTTTTTTAAATTTTGAAATAAAAACAAGTTGTTTCTAAATGCAAAAAATATTAGTTCTAACATACTGGATAGCAGTATTACTATTATTTTCATCAAAAAGTGGAAGGCTTGGGTGTTTACCTCAAAAACACAAGACTACTAAGTCTATTTCTGTTTTCCTTTTGCCTCTCTCTCTTTCCCTCCCTCCTTTTCCTTCTACTTGTTTTACCTTACAACTTTGTTAACCTCAGTGTCACTCTCTAGTCTTCTTTTCCCTACAATGCTTTTTCATTCCTTCTAACTCTATCCCATGTCTTCTATGTATTTGCGCTCCTATTTTGTACGTCTATAGACCGAAAGTTTCATAAACTCAAGAACCATTAGAATAAAGCAGTCATTCAATAACTTAGAAGTTTACTAAACTATATTGAATAATTTTCCATATTTTTGTCTCTTTTCCCCATTTTTCTCATCTCTCTCTTACTCTCTCATTTTATCCTTGTCTCTGTCTTTAGTGTCCTACAATAGAAACTTAATCAGTATATGTCAGATGGATGACTCAGTGAATCAATGAATGATAAGGAAATTAATTACATGGAGCCCCCAATTTAAAGTTTAGCACACAGTACAGTGGGCCTCCCACTTAGCACAGTGGGTTCAAGTACCTCCCATCCCTAGGACATATGCATCTAAGAACTCAGAGTTGGGAAATGGAGACCAGCAAGTGTAGAATCATGTACTTGCCTAAAAGTCACCCTGTGCTAGAAAATTAAAAAAAAAAAAAGATAAGAAAATCCCATAGTAAATACTTAACAAATGTTTGTTGATTTTTTCAAAAGTTTATTTCTACGTCTGTTGCTTGGAACTCAGAATACATTTTCCCATAGAAACAATAATAAGGTGGTTAGGCTCTCAGGAAAACACACCAAAACTTGCTTGACCCATCCTGTAGCTAAATCATCGTACTGATAATCCTGCCTGATTTCTGGGCTCTGGGAGTAGAATATCTCATGGTACAGGAGAGAAGAGGTATTTCCTGTCCTCTTCCTGGGCAGAGGGTCATTTCTATGTAATATTTTGAAATAGTTGCATTTGGTCTTTGGAGTTCTCCCATCTCCCTGTTTGTTTCTCGTTCTTTTAAGGCATTCATTGCCTTCACATTGCCAAGAAATACCTCAAACCAAGCTTGGCCAATCCTTCTAAAGTGTCCTATGCTGAAAAAAATTACCTACATTATTCATCCACCCTCAATGAAAACTCTAAAGTCCAGTTAATTTGGGAAAGAAAAAGAACAAAGAAACAACAGTACTCAGGGTAAATGGGATGAAAATAACTACAGACTGAAGACAGAGGTACTCAGCATATTTTGCATGTTTTCTTTGCCAAGGAAAATGATCTTTGGAGAAGAAAAGGAGTTAACAAGATAGGCCAATACATAGTTGATAGCCAAAAAAAGAAAGTATCTACTAAGAGAGTCCTTAGAAACCTTTAACAAATTAATGTTACATGATCCAAACAAACTACACTCTCAAGTCCTGAAAAAAAATGTTTTACGTAATTGTAAAAACATCATGAATTCTATGTCAAAGATCATGGAGAACAGGAGATTACAAGTTTGGAAAATGATATAAATATGGAATAAGAAAAAAAGGTAAGAAAGAGGAATCTGCAAAACATTAGGCTTAATTTAGATTTCTGATAAAATTCTAGAATATGCTTAAAAATTTTATTTTATTTTAGTGATATATTTTGTCTCTATATTACCTTGATTTCCAATTCATATCCCTCCCCTCTCTTCTAACCAGTGATCTATCTCTTGAAACAAAGAAAGAGGAAATTAAAAAAAAAAAAACCTTCCGTAAAATCAATCACTAGATCAACTGAGTCTAACAATATATTTAGTATTTCACACTCACAGGCCCCCACTTCTGTAAAGAGTGAATATGTGTTTTCCCAACTAATCTCCAGGTTGAAGTTTTGTGGTCATTATATTTACACAGCATTCAGTTTCGATTTTTTGCTATTTGCATTAACATTGTTGCAGTAATGTTTTCCTTGTTCTGCTTGCTTTAATCTGCATGGGTTCATGTAAGTCATCCCATGCTGCTCTGAATTCTTCATAATCATCACTGCTTTCAACAGAGTAATAAGTAAACACTTTGTTTAGCCATTTCCAAATTGGTGCATACTTAATCTGTTTCTATTTCCTTAACATCACAAAAAGTCCTGCTACAAATTCTAGACTGTATGGGAACTTCCTGTCTTTGGATTTGAAATAGCATATATCTCACAGTGGAATCTGTGGGTCAAACAGTATGGACACGTTAGGCACTTTCTTAGTAAAACTGCAAAATGGTTTCCAAGATGAACTGGACAACTCACAGCTACAACAACAATTTATTTGTTCCTATCTTTCCAAAATGCCTCCAACACTGACTACTCATATCTTAGGCTAGAGGTGTGTAACATACCTGTGAGTCATATGCAGTCCACAACACTCCCAAGTGAGGCTTGAACTAGATTAAAATGTAATTGCAATACAATAAAATACAGATATTCCATTTAAAAACTAAATCAATCTGTGCTCCTACACAGTGGATAGAGTACTGGCCCTGGAGTCAGGAGGACCTGAGTTCAAATCCCACAGACACATAATATTTACTAGCTGTGTGACTTGGGCCAAGTCACTTAACCCCAATTGCCGCATTAAAAAAAAAAAATCTGAGCTCCGGAGGGATATTTATGTATGAATTAGTGGTCCTCTTTTCTATTTGAGTTTGACACCCCTGTCTTAGGTCATCATTATCAATTTGTTAGTGGTGACATGAAACGTCGGAATTATTTTGCATATGTCTGTTATGAATGATTTGATATAATTTTTCATATAAATGTTAATAGTTTGGAGTTTTTTTCTGAAATCTGTTGGTTCACATTCTTTGACCACTTACTCATGGTGGAATGGTTCTTGGTTATATATTCTTATCTTAATTCCCTATAGAATATGAACATTAGACCCTTCTCAGAAACATCTGATGATGCTTTCCATAGTAATTCTAGAATCAATGATTTCACCAGTGCCAAAGACTTTCAACTTCATGTAATTAAAATTATCTATTTGATCTTTTGTGATTACTTCCTTTTCCTTCTCATTGGAGGACTGGAGGGTAGAGCACTCAACTCCACCTAAAACCTTATTTTATAGAGGGCAGAACCTGGACTTCACAGCTTATTTGGCTTTTCATCTTGATTTCAACTGCTTGGTCTCAACTCCACAGAACAAGATGCCCCTTGGTATTGTCCCCTCCAGCAGACTGTAAGCTTCGTAAGGACAGGGACTCGCTTTCTTTTTTTTAATTTATACTTCCACCACTTAGCACAGTGCCCAGCATATAGTAGGCATTTAATAAATGTTCACTGAATTGAATTGAACCTATACCATGTTCAATGATTTTCTTCAGTTAAGAACATTTCCACTAATGGGACTTAACTGGATTTTCCCCCTTAATTATTTTAGGTTGTGACCCTTTACATTCAGGCCATGTATCCATTCTCAGGGCTCTTAGGTTCAGAGTTCTGAGCTGCATCCCCAGGAGTCTAAGAAGAATGTGGTTGAAGAGATACCAGTGGTTTGACCCACCTTGCACATGCCAACTACTAGGGTGATATTTCTTCAGATACTACTAAGTTTACAACATTATATATTTATTGAGTAAAATTTTATGGCCCCTGTTCTTATTTTTTTAAGTTGGTAAAATTCAAAAGTTTAAATAATATTGTCTAAACCAAGAGCTGGCAAACTATGGCTCACAGGTAAAATCTGGCTTGTTATCTAATGTTGTATACCCCAAGAGCTAAGAGTGGACCAGATGTCACATTCAGTTACAAATCTAAGATCCTACTGTCTTTTAATGTAATTGTTCTGTCTTTCATTACATTCACAGCTCACAAGCTTTCTAGTACTCATTTGGTCCAACTTCTGTTTTCGTTGCATTGTACATCATACAAACATAGACAAAGATTAAGAAATTTTTCATATTCTTTTACTGTTCTCTCTCACCTTTGATTTCTTTTCAGGTCTCTGTATTAAGGTTTTTTATTGATGCTAAACTGTTTATTTTCTTTTTTTGTTCTGCATTGACTCCTTATATAACCTTAATGTAATGACTTTTACTTGAAAAGTAAATGGCTAATTAATGAATCTAGAATTTCTGAAGAGCTTTTATTTTCCACATTCCTTTGCCACAGTTTCTTTTTTGATGGCCTTAATTGGGCAACATATCAGAGTGTGCCAAAACCAACTCGAAGAACCTATTGTTAAATTTCCACTGTAAGCATTTACACCTCCAAAACTGGCAAACACTAAAACTCAGGGCTTGATTTATTTTGTTAGTTGTCTAGACTTAAGAAAGTAATGAGAAAAAATGTTAATAATTCAGGTTAAACTTTAAAGTGTGCCCTGCTGTTTATTTTGGGGAAGGAGCCAGTTGTTAAATATTTATCAGCACATCCCTGGCAATATGGTATTCAATTTTCCTACTTATATACCAGTTTCTGTAGCTATTAATCTTCTGATATCTTTGCACAGATCTTTACTAGACCCTTTAAGTTGGTCCTTCTTTGATACTTTTGATAACCTGTCCTTAGAGTCATTCCCTGGCAGCTCTGCATTGATCTTTCTGTGCTTCTTACTGCAACAATGTAAACTGCATTATGCAGAAGCATATACTGCCATATGCAGATCCTGAAATGGTTTTACATTTCCTTTCAAATATTGTTAGAGAATGTATCCATTTGTGCTGGTTATAGAGTATAGGAAAAAAATTTTAAGCCAAGCTGTTTTAGTATAATTGGTCTGCTAATTGCATTCATGTTATCAAACAAAAAATACTTCTTTGGAACTTGAGTCTAACTTCCTTTTAAAATCATTTCAAATATCAGTGCTGTTTTTCTTCCCCATTCATTTCAATTTTTTGGTATAATTTTTGAAGTATAAAGATTTGCAATATCTTCAGGGTCTTCAACTTTTCCCACTTCAGATTTTAGTAACTCCTCAATTTCAAACTTGATTTCACCTAATCTAGTCATAGGGATATAGGATTTTTTTTTTTAATGATTGCTTTGTACTGGTTGGCAAGATATTGTTGTGTGACTTTAGAGAAGATTGTACTGCTGACAAAAAGATGTATGAAGCTCCTCCCTAAAACTGATAAGATGTTTCTACTTTTGTTATCATAAGGTGACATACTATTGTTTTAGTCAGCTGTGTGACTGACCCTGGGCAAATCACTTAAACTCAATGTATCTCAGACAACTACCTACTAATTCATATACAGAATACATAATCTCCATCGAAATGGAGAGAATGAAATTCCTATATGTGGATCTTCCCACAATGAAAAAAAAAATTCCATTCCTTTATGTATCTGCCATCCTCCTCCTCCTCCTCCTCCTCATCATCAATCTAGAGGGATGTCATTCTTCTAGCAATTTTCTGTATCAAATTACTCTTTGGTTTTCAATGTATGTTACCTTAAGTTAGATACTTTTCATGGATACATTTCTTATTTTCTCAGCTAAACTATAAGCCCTTTAAAAGCAGAGATAGTATACTATTCTCTATGATACCCAGAACAGTAACTTACAGGCATCATTAATTCATTAATTATATATCACCTGACTGGAAAAGTAAAGCAATGAACACAAATTCTTTCCAAGTTCTAGAAGAGTTTAATGTCCATATTTACATAAATTAAGATTAAATTCTAGTTCTGGATCATCTAAAAACACCATTCATCACAAGTGATTATAGTAAATGTTTCATCTTTTTGCTATGCCAAATTCTATATAAATTAGGCTTCACTATATGTATGGACTATCATCTTAAACAATTCAAATACTCATTGATGACTATAATTCATATAAGTGTTCCCAGAAAGCCATTCATTTCTATATTACATTTAATCCTGGCAAGTAATTTTCAAATTCAAATATTATAGTCATTATCTTCAACACCATTAGCAAGCTGTCTCATACTCTTTGGACCTCATTTCTTTCATGTATACAATGAAGGGGCTGAACTAGATCTGCTGAGGACTGTTCCAGCTCTAAATCTTATGGTCTTATGATCTCAAAAAGGAAAGGCAAAGATTTCTTTCAGTTATTCAACATTACTGCTTTCATATTAGACAACTTCATCCAAACATTTAAAAATTGTTACTGATCTCTGTGTCTACATCGAAATTTTCTGGTCTCAGAATTTGGTTTTCATTAAAGCATCTTACCTTCAAGACTGAACTTATCCTCTATGTTAAAATGCAAAATAGCTTAAAACTGGACAACTATATCAACTTCGCTTAATAATGTTGCTTACAAACAAGTGATGATACTTTAATTTATAAATAGTCGAAGTATATGAACAGACAGTTCTCATTCACACAGGAAATCTAAGACAGCTATAATCACATGAAATATGCTCCAAATCACGAATAATTAGAGAAATGCAAATTAAAGCAACTCTTGGGATCCATCTTATACTCATCAGATTGACACAACTGACAAAAAAGAAGAGCAAGTATTGGAAATATTGTGGGAAAAGAAGCACATTGATGTAGTTGGTGGTGCTGTGTGAATTGGTACATCAATTATGGAAAGCAATTTGGAACTATGCACAAACAGTTACTAAACTGTACATATCCTTCAACTCAGCAATACCACTATTAGGTCTATACCCCAAGACATTTTTTTAAAGAGAGGAAAATATCACAAATATACAAGCTATATATAATATAATATAATAAAATGTAATAAAATATAATATAATTTTGTGTGACAGCAAAAACTAAAGCGAAGTTACTTCAGTTCAGGAGTGGCTGAATAAATTATGGTGTATAAAACATAATGGAATACTATTGTGCTATAAGAAATCAAGAAAGGGAAGCAGAGACAAGATGTCGGAGTAAAACCAATGACTTGCTCGAGCTCTCCCCCAAATCCCTCCAAATACCTGTAAAAAATGGCTCTAAACAAATTCTAGAGCAGCAGAACCCACAAAAAGACAGAGCGAAACAAACTTCCAGCCCAAGACAACCTGGATGGTTGATTGGAAAGGTATATTCCACTGGGCTGGGAGAGGAGCACAGTTCAGCGTGTGCATGCAGGCAAAGACCAGGCCTCAGTGAACCTGGAGCAGGCCTCAGGGGACTGAATCACAGGCAGCTGTGGTGGTTTTCAGACTTCTCAACCCACAAACGCCAAAGACAACTTAGAAGGTCAATAGGAAAGGTCTGTGACCCCGCAGTGAGAGACAAGCTTGCTCCAGTCCCACTCCCAGCACCCTATGGTGGTGCCTTCTTCCAGAGCTCTCAGCCCACAGACTGAGGGGGAATCAAGTGGCTAATCAGAATGGGGTGGCAGCGATATCTTTGATTTTGCTGAGGCAGGATTCTCTTGATTTCCCATGCTCGAATCTGGGTCACAGTTCTGGGTGGCAATCCTAGGGGGAGAAGGAGTATTGGCATGGTAGAGCTTATAGTGGTGGTGGAGATGGAATCCTCCTCACAGTTCCAAAGCAGAAAAGAGTGCTTGTGATCACTCATAGACCAGAGCACAGGCCAGGAAAGGAGTAAACACCTCACCCTTAATTGTACCACCTTGAAAGAACTGAAAACTTACAGGTCCTTAGAAGTATCTCTGAAAACAGCACAAAACCCCCAAAGCTTAGGACAGTACATTCTCCACACTGGAAGTAGACTCCTACCTTAACAAAGAGTTTAAAACTCAAGTAATTGGCTGGGATCACGAGCAAACTGCACAAAAAAGGCAGACCACAGAATCCTTCTTTGGTGGCAAAGAATATCAAAACATACAACCAGAAGAAGACAACAAAATCAAAGCTCCTACATCCAAAGGCTCCAAGGAAAATATGAATCAGTCCCAGGCCATGGAAGAGCTCAAAAAGGATTTTGAGAAGCAAGTAAGAGAAGTAGAGGAAAAACTGGGAAGAGAAATGAGAGTGATGCAAGAAAATAATGAAAAACTAGTCAACAGTTTGCTAAAGGAGACCCAAAAAAATACTGAAGAAAATAACACCTTAAAAAATAGCATAACCCAAAAAGCAGAAGAGGTCCAAAAAGTCAATGAGGAGAAGAATGCCTTAAAAAGCAAAATTGGCCAAATGGAAAAGGAAGTCCAAAAGCTTACTGAAGAAAATACTTCCTTAAAAATTAGAATGGAGCAATTGGAAGCTAGTGACTTTAGGAGAAATCAAGACACTGTAAAACAAAACCAAAAGAATGAAATAATAGAAGACAATGTGAAATATCTCACTGGAAAAACAACTGATCTGAAACACAGATCCAGGAGAGATAATTTAAAAATTATTAGACTCCCTGAAAGCCATGATCACAAAAAGGGCCTAGACATCATCTTTCAAGAAATTATCAAGGAAAACTGCCCTGATATTCTACAATCAGAGGGTAAAATGAAAATTGAAAGAATCCACTGATCACTTCCTGAAAGAGATCCCTACAGGAAAACTCCTAGGAATATTGTAGCCAAATTCCAGAGTTCCCAGGTCAAGGAGAAAATATTGCAAGCAGCCAGAAAGAAACAAATCAAGTATTGTGGAAACACAATCAGGGTAACACAGGATTTAGCAGTTTCTACATTAAGGGGACCGCAGGGCTTGGAATATGATATTCCAGAGAGCAAAGGAGATAGGATTACAGCCAAGAATCACCTACCTGGCAAAACTGAATATAATCCTTCAGGGGAAAAAAATGGACATATAGTGAAATAGAGGACTTTCAAGCATTCTTGATGAAAAGACCAGAGCTGAATAGAAAATTGGACTTTCAAATACAAAACTCAAGAGAAGCATGAAGAGGTAAACAGGAAAGAGAAATCATAAGAGACTTATTAAGGGTGAACTATTTACATTCCTATATGAAAAGATGATATCTGTAACTCATGAGACCTTTGTCAGTATTAGGATACTTAGAGGGGAAAAAATTATATGTAAGATAGTTTGGTAGATAGAGGGCACAGGATGAGTTGAAGATGACGGGGTGATATCTGGAGAATAAAATTAAGGGGTGAGAGAGGATTATACTGGGAGAAGAAGAAAGGGAGTTAGAATGGGGCAAATTATCTCACATAAAACAGACAAGAAAAGGCTTTTACAGTGGAGGGGAAATGGGGGCAAAGTAGGAGACAATGAGTGAATCTTATTCGAATTGGATTGGGTATGGAAAGCTATCTTACCCTACAGGAAAATAGGGGGGAAGGAGATAAGAGAGTGGGGAATGATAGAGGAGAGGACAGATTGGGGGAGGAGATAATCAGAAGCAAACACTTCTGAGGAGGGACAGGGTCAAAAGAGAAAATAGAATAAACGTGGGGGGGCGGAAACAAGCAGGATAGGATAAAGGGAAATATAGTTACTTTTCCACAGCATGACTACCATGGAAGTGTTTTGCATAACTATACAAGTATAACCTGTATGGAGTGGCTTGCCTTCTCAATGAGGGTGGATGGCGAGGGAGGAAGGGAGAAAATTTGGAACCCAAAGTTTTAAAAACAAATGTTAAAAAAAAAATTGTTCTCACATGCAACTGAGAAATAAGATATACAGGCAATGGGGTATAGAAATCTATCCTACCATGTAGGAAAATGGAAGAGGAAGGGGATAAGAGAAGAGGGGGAGATAGAAGGGAGGGCAGATTAGGGGAAAGGGTATTCAGAATGCATGCTATCTTGGGGTTGGGGGAAGAACAAGATGGAGAGAAAATTTGTAACTCAAAATGTTGTGGAAGTGAACGCTGAAAATTAAAAATAAATAAATAAATAAAAAGAAATCAAGAAAGAAATGGTTTCAGAGAAATCAGGGAAGATTTCTATAAAATGATACACAGGGAAATGAGCAGAAGCAGCAGAAAATGTGCTGTAATATCACTACTGTAAAAATGGAACAATTCTGAAAGACTGAAAAGCTCTGACCAATACAAAGATCATTAACCTAGATACAACAAAAAGGAATGCTGTCTATATCCTGACCGAAGTGATGACTGAAATAAACATTTTTTGATGTGGTCAGTGTGGGAATTTGTTTTGTTTGATGATGATTACTTGTTACAATGTTTTTCTTTATCTCCCCCATACCCCACAGCACCACCCTAGTGAGGGAGAACATTTGAGCAGTAGAAAAAAATTCTTTGTAGTTGAAAAATAAAAATCAATTTTAAAAAATGAGTTTATGTTAATATAAGTCAAAGTAAATGGATGCTGATATACGAAATATTATTTTAAGGCTAAATAATTAACAAAATTATTAACCTAGAAGTCCAAGATCTCACTGCTAATTCCTGTGAAACCAAGGTTAAAGTATTTATATTATGAGACTCATTTGCAATGTTTTCATCATAAAGTAACTAATAAAAAGTTAGATGAACATACCAAGGAAACCATGTTAAATGGTATTAAAATTATTTAGAAGGTCCTAAAATCTATCTGAATTTACATAATTTGTTATTTAAATATTGGTTCCCATATAGTAAAATGTAAATGTCATCTTAATAATACCCAGAGACTTCTGAGCTTATAAAAACTGATTTTAATAAAATGTCAATAGAATGAAAGCAATTAACTACAGGAAGAGATTTAAACAATAAAGTCATATATAAATGAGTGAGCAAAGCTACAATATCCAGCAACTGAGTGACCACCCAAGCATAGAACAGTTCAGAAACAAGAAATGTGCTTCCTACAACAATCTGTTAAAAAAAAAAAAATTAAAGTTCTGACCACACACGGTTTGTGTGGCAGGAAAAAAAAATCAGAGAACAGTCTAAAAATTACGGAAATGTATAAATTTTATAGAACAGGAAAATGCCCTGAATGATAGAATTTACAAAGGGAACATACTAAGAGCATGGTATAAAAAGTCAACATTCTCAGGATGAAAAAAAAATTCTGCTGCAAAATCTCTTTATTTGATGATTAATTCATCCAAGATTATTACTTTTTAGCATAAAAAATAAGTAAGCACTAGACATCTGTTCATGCCACTTGAGCCATATTAAAAGAACCACTAATATTATTCCTCTAATGCCATTTACAAATTAGGTGGAAAAACAGATTTATAAAACATAGTCAGTAGATACAAAGTATCACTTGGCAAAAATAAAGCACCTAATAATAATTCATAAAAAAGATATGCAAAACAGTGAATGTAAATTCAATTTCAAGATGTCACGATATATCCAAGTAACAAAAGTTTTAACAAATACCAGGAAAAATAAGAACTACTGAAAATATTTTAGTGAAAGCTTTTTATAAAACTACATTTTCACATTCTAACCAATTCACACAATGTTTTACTGTTTCTTTTCCCACGCAACTGAGAAAAAACTAGACCTATACCAGTTATTTTCTGGCTCTATTCTTCTACCACAAACAAAACTGGATCCATTGTAAAATGATGACAACTGCTTCTAATATTCTTTTTCTCCTTTTTTTCAAAAAGACAAATATAACAATTTAAAGATATTTAAACTAGGTTGTAATTTTTTTTAATTGAAAGACATTTTATTTAATGAGTTTCACTCAAATATACCACAGTTGTGGCAAAAGAGCCACATTTGAATGCTGTTAGTAACAAGAAAACATCTATTGACCTGTTTACCTTGGAATGTTAAAGTGGGTCATTCACAAAATATATGTTCTCAAAACAAAAAGAATATACCATACATGACAAATACTTTCTCAAAATGAAAAACTGCCACTTTAAAAATATAACAAAACTACTGAGGCAAATATGAAAGTAATTCTTACCTATATATCTAAATGGCACTTCAACAATTCATCTCAACAAACACTCAACTATATACTATTTATAAAGTATGGTGCTAAAACACTAAGGATGGAAAGATGAAATAATGACAGTATCCCTGGTCCTCAAGAAGCTCAAAATCACATAAGCAGATAAGAAATGATACCCCAGTGATTTGGATCATTTATATAGAAAAATAAACCTACTAAGCAGTTGCCAGGCTATCAACTTTAGAAAAATATTTCTCTGCTTTATATGTATTTTACTAAAAGTTTACAAAAAGCAAAGTAACCAAATAAGCATTGTCATTGAAATCAATGAACAAAACTCCAAAAAATATTACTTTGCTATGATATTCTAGAATCCAGCCCACCACAATAAGTTATATTTCTGTATGTGAACAACATGGGGGACTAGATATATTCACCACTCCTCACTAACTCTCAAAATCCCCCCAGAAGAGTAATGAGAGGAGGAGCAAAATCACAGCTTTCTTATTAGGCAAAAACACCATGAACCCTAAGAGTCAGTCTTATGAATTAACAGCAGAGGACACTGACACCTAACATGTTCACTAACTACTCCTTCTGATAGTTCTCATATGCTAGCAGGAAATACAACCTGATCCACCTAACTGGATATACTCAGCAATTAGCCACCTGCTGAAATTCTCTGCTGCTACACACACTCTGCCTATGCCCTCAACCTACCATTCAGTGACAACAAGCCTCAAATTTGTCCTATTACTCATAAAGAAGGGAGAAGAAAGTATAGGAAGGTAGGAGAGTATTCTACCTGGAGTGGTAGCATTCAGCCAGAACAGAGGGACAGAGAGAGGGAATTGGGACAGAGTACCAGAAGGCAAGGCTGCACTGGGCCTGAAGGAAAGAAGATTGACATCTAAGCTGGAACTAGTCCTGCTGTCCTTAGAAAACATTTTTTGCACAGGGATTAAAGAGGGTGAAAAGTGAATTCCCCGATGTGATACAAGGCTGACAGCTTTGAGGTTCAGCTCCCAGGAGCCACAATCAAAGGAGACATAGTCAGAAAGTGATTGATAAGAGAATATAATAAACAAAGACTACCAGTAACAATCTCAAGTGGAAGAAAGCTCAGTTAAAAATCTAGAGCACAAGTAGACAATTCTGCGGAAAAAATATTAAAATAGAAGGGAAGATGGCCACCAAGATATCTAAATCACTATCAATATCTTTAAATAAATATTGAAAGAAAAATAAAACTGAACAACCAATGAAACAGAGAACTCTGTGGGTTGAAAAGAGAGCAAAATGTTCCAAGACAGTTCAAGAAATTTCTTCTTAAAAGAAATTAAAAAATGATGAATGGCAGTAAAGCAGAAATAATTAGCAGAACAGAAAAACAGAAACTCAGATGTTGAGTCTCTCTCCACCAAAAAAAAAAAAAATAGAGACAAAAACTTACTGGGAATATGTTAAAATGAAGAATAATCTGGAAGAGCAAAGAGCAAGATAAGTACAATTATCTCTACAAAAGATAACTACATTTATCTCAAAGACAGCAAAGACAATTTAAGGATAAGAGCTTCCCTACCCAGAAGAACAGAAAAAGTGAAAAATCCTAAACACCATAATGCAAAAAATAATGGAAGAATACTAACCAGAAATTCTAAATACGTAAAATCAAGCACCAATCTTAAGAATCCACAGATGACATAAATATTTCATATTCATTCTCTAGGTAGGCATGAACTATTACTGTTTTCAGCCCGGAAAACAGACTATGGATGTTCAGAGTTATGACAGGAGTCATGTCTACCACCACACTTGTCTTAATTCAAAAAGGCTTTAACAAAAAATGAATTCCAATAGACATTCCTATAATTAAGTGTATATTACGTTAGGAAGTGATTGTCAGTGTGATTATATTAGGGTGAGAGGGAAGGACATAGAGTACTGAATGACAGATTTAGTTTTTATACTTAAGATTTTCTTCCAAGTTTCAGATCTAATTCTTAGGGACCTTTGATCAAGGGGAAAAGGACTAGACATCTGATAGAGCCCTAAATCAGTGTTTCAGGGTCTCCCATGGCTTTTCCATGGCCAATAGTCACTTAATGCCAGTTGCCACAATGCAATGTTATTCATCTCTTGTCCTTCCACCTTATCAGTTTTCTCCCTTATGCTGAACTCTGGTCCCTTGACCTGTCCCAATTCTACCATTGCATGTGCTTCACTTTTCCTTCACTGGACTCCATACCCAAGGTTGATCCCATAGAATATCTTAACAATATAGCACAGTGCTTGGCATTAGTGCTTAATAAATGTTTTTTCATTAAATTTATTTATTCATTCATTCAACTTCTACTATTCTTATCCTTTTCCATGATCCGTGAATCTTCATCCCTGTGCATGTTTCCCCTACTGCTGTTCCACAACAGCTATAAATAGACAAAATCCCTAAATTAAGGTGATTTTACCAACTACATGTTCATGGGGTGAAGTCATAGCTGTACTGAAAGGTTTCCACTTTCTGGTTGATTCTCTCATTTCTCACAGTAACTCTTCCAGATCTTTCTCTTTGGTGAAAGATAGCAGATAGCTACTTCATAAAGAAGACTGAGGCCATTCAACTTGAATTCCCTGTGCTCTCATCCTTCCATTTCTGAAAGCTTTATATAGGCTTACCCTCTCACCTCGAGAAACAGACATAATGTACTGGCAAGAACTTTGGATTTGGAGTGAGAGGAATCTAGTTAAACTCTTAGCCATGGTATCTACATGACATTGGGCAAATCATAGAACAACAATAAGTTGATAAATGATTTAGACATTAAGAGTGACATTAATTAGAGGAGCATGGAAAAATGCATCTGTCATATCTATGGAAAAAGAGTTTATGACCAATCTAGAGATAGAGAGGATCATATGAAATAAAATGAATGGTTTTGATTACATGAAATTAAAAAGCCTTTGTGTGTGCACATACACACACACACACACACACACACACACACACACACACACACGCCAATGCAACCAAAAGGAAAGAAAGGAAGCAAACAGGAAACTGGGCGGGGGGGGGGGAATGTGTATGGGGTAGAGACAGAAGAGGACAGCAATGTCAAAATGTCCACATGCAAAGCCCTCAAAGAGGAATATGAATTGGTCTCAAGCCAAATTGTCCTCTTGGAAGAGCTCAAAAAAGGATTTTAAAAATCAAGTAAGAGAGGGAGAAGAGAAAACTGGGAAAAGAAATGAGAGTTATATAAAAGAATTATGAAAAAAGAGTCAACAGCTTGGAAAAGGAAGCACAAAATTTGATGGAAGAAAACAACTGCTTAAAAAGTGGAATTGAAATGGAAAAGAAGGTACAAAAGCTAATTGAAAAAAATAATTCCTTAAAAATTAGAATGAGCAAGTGGAAGCTACTGACTCTATGAGACATTAAGAATCAGTAAAAACAAAATCAAAAGAATGAAAAACAAGAGGAAAATGTAAAATACCTCACTGGAAACACAACTGTCCCAGAAAATAGATCCAGGAGAGATAATTTAAGAATTATTTATTGGACTACCTGAAAGACATGATCAAAAAAAGAGTCTGGACAGCATCTTTCAAAAAAAGTTGAGCTAATCTTTCATGGGAAAAGGTAGGCATTTAATGGAATAGGGGACTTTCCTGATGAAAAGACCAGATCCAAACAGAAAATCTGATCTTCAAATACAAGATTAAAGAGAAGCATAAAAAGGTAAACAATAAAGAAAAAGCAAAAAAAAACCAAAAAACCAAACATGGTATTTAATAAGGTTAAACTGTTTACATCTCTGCATGGAAAGATGCTGCTTGGAACTCTCTTTTTTAAAATTATTTATTTATTTATTTATTTTTAGTTTTCAACATTCACTTCCATAAGATTCTGGTTTTCAAACCACCCTCTCCTTCCCCCTCCCCAAGACAACATGCAATCTGCTATAGGTTCTACTTATAAATTCATATTAAACATATTTTTGCATTAGTCATGATGTAAAGAAGAATTAGAACTAATAGGAGGAACCACAAAAAGAAGAAACAAAACAAAATAACAAAAGAAAAGGAGAGCAAATAGTATGCTTCCATCTGCATTCAGACTCCAAAATTTTTTCTCCGGATGTGGATAGCATTTTCCATCATGAGCATTCTGGAGTTGTCTTGGATTCTTGAACTGCCAAAAAGAGAAGTCTATCAAGATGTCTATCAAGGTCTGTCATCGCACAATGTGGCTGTTACTGTGTACGACATTCTCCTGATTCTGCTCATTTCACTCAGCATCAGACCATACAAGTCTTTCCAGGTTTTTGTGAAGTTTGCCTGCTCATCATTTTTATAGTACAGTAGTATATCATTACATTCATATACCACAACTTGTTCAGCCATTCCCCAATTGATGGACATCACCTCAATTTCCAATTCTTGGCCATGACGAAAAGAGCTGCTATAAATGTTTTTGTACATGTGGGTTCTTTTCCAATTTTAAGATCTCTTTGGGATACAGACCTAGAAGTGGTATTTCTGGGTCAAAGTGTATGCACAGTCTTATAACCCTTTGAGCATCAATCCAAATTGCTCTTCAGAATAGTAGGATCAGTTCGTAACTCCACCAACAATGCATTAGTGTTCCAATTTTCCCACATCTTCTCCAACATTTACCGTTTTCCTGTTTTGTCATGTTAGTCCATCTGATAGGTATGAGGTGATACCTCAGAGATGTTTTGATTTCCATTTCTCTAATCAACAGTGATTTAGAGCGTTTTTTCAAATGACTATAGATAGCTTTAATTTCTTCCTCTGAAAAATGCCTGTTCATATCCTTTGACCATTTATCAATTAGAGAATGACTTATATTCTGATAAATTCAACTTGGTTCTCTACATATTTTAGAAATGAAGCCTTTATCAGAGACACTGGTTGTAAAAGTTGTTTCCCAGCTTTCTGCTTCCCTTCTAATCTTGATTGCATTGGTTTTGTTTGTACAAAAACTTTTCATTTAATGTAATCAAAATCATCCATCATGCATTTCATAATGCTCTATCTCTAGTTTGGTCCCTCCTCTCCATAGATCTGACAGGTATACTATTCCTTTTTGTCCTAGGTTGCTTATAATATCAGTTTTTATATCTAAATCATGTACCCATTTTGACTCTACCTTGGTATAGGGTATAAGATGTTGGTCTATGTCTAGTTTTTGCTATGTTATTTTCAAGTTTTCCCAGCAGTTTTTGTTAAATGGTGAGTTCTTATCCCAGAAGCTAGAATCTTTGGATTTATCAAATAGTAGATTACCACAGTCATTGACTATTGTGTCTTGTGTACCTAACTGTTGATTCACCACTCTATTTCTTAGCCAATACCAAGTAGTTTTGATGATTGCTGCTTTATAATACAATTTAAGATCTGGAACAGCTAGGCCACCTTCTCTTGCTTTTCTTTTCATTAAGTCCTTTGATATTCTAAACATTTTGTTCTTCCAGATGAATTTTGCTATTGTTTTTTCTAGCTCTACAAAATAAATTTTTTGGTAGTTAGGTTGGTATGGCACTGAATAAGTAATGCAATTTAGGTAGAATTGTCATTTTTATTGTATTAGCTCAGCCTACCCATGAACAACTGATATTTTTCCAATTATCTAGATCTGACTTTATTTGTGTGAAAAGTGTTTTGTAATTGTGTTCATATAATTCCTGGGTTTGTTTTGGCAGGTAGACTCCCATACATTTTATAATGTCTACCATAACTTTAAATGGAATTTCTCTTTCTATCTCTTGCTATTGGGCTTTGTTAGTTATCTATAGGAATGCCGATGATTTATGTGGGTTTATTTTATATCCTGCAACTTCGCTAAAGCTGTTTATTATTTCAAGTAATTTTTTTACTTGATTCTATAGGATTCTCTAAATATACCATCATATCTTCTGCAAAGAGTGATAGCTTTGTTTCTTCTTTGCTTATTCTAATTCTTTCAATTTCTGTTTCTTCTCTTATTGCTAAAGTTAACGTTTCCAGTAAGATGTTGAATAACAATGGTGATAATGAACATCTTTGTTTCACCCCAGATCTTACAGGAAATGCTTCTAGCTTGTCCCCACCACATATAATGCCTGCTGATGGTTTTAGGTGGACACTTCCTACCATTTTAAGGAAGACTCCATGTATTCCTCTGCTCTTCAGTGTTTTTAATAGGAATAGGTGTTGTATTTTGTCAAATGCTTTTTCTGAATCTATTGAGATAAACACATAATTTCTGTTAGTTTTGTTGTTGATATGATCACTTATGCTGATAGTTTTCCTAATATTGAACCAGCCCTGCATTCTTGGTATAAATCCTACCTGACGACAGTGTATTATCCTCGAGATAACTAGCTGTAATCTCTTTGCTATATTTTATTTAAAATTTTTGCATCTATATTCATTAGGGAAATTGGTCTGTAATTTTCTTTCTCTGCTTTGACTTTTATGGTATTTAGACATCAGCACCACATTTGTATCATAAAAAGATTTGGTAGGACACCTTCTTCGCCTATTTTCCCAAAGAGTTTATATAACATTGGAATTAGTTGTTCTTTAAATGTTTGACAGAATTCACTTATAAATCCATCTGGCCCTGGAGATTTTTTCTTAGGGAGTTCATTAATGGCTTGTTTAATTTCTTTTTTTCTGAAATGGGGTTATTTAAGTATTTTATTTCCTCTTCCATTAATCTGGGCAATTTATATTTTTGTAAAAATTCATCCATTTAACTAAGATTGTCAAATATATTGGCATACAGTTGGCCAAAATAGCTCCTAATTATTGTTTTGATTTCCTCTTCATTGGTGGTAAATTCACTCTTCTCATTTTTGATGCTGATAATTTGGTTTTCTTCTTTCTTTTCTTTTATCATAATTTGATCAACTATCAAAGGCTTATCTATTTTATTGGTTTTTTCATAAAACCAGTTCTTAATTTTATTTATTAGTTCAATAGTTTTCTTAATTCCAATTTTATTAATCTCTCCTTTGGTTTTCAGAATTTCTAATTTGGTATTTACTTGGGGATCTTTAATTTGTTCTTTTTCTAGCTTTTTTAGTTGCACGCCCATTCATTGATCTCTCCTTTCTCTATTTTATTCATGTAAGCATTTAGAGATATAAAACTTCCCCTCAGAACTGCTTCTGCTGCATCTCATGAGTTTTGGTACATTGTCTCATTATTGTCATTCTCTTGAAGTTATTGATTGTTTCTATGATTTACTGTTTGACCCATTCATTCTTTAGGATTAGATTATTTAGTTTCCAATTAATTTTCAGTCTATCTTTCCATGGCCCTTTATTACATGTAATTTTTATTGCATCATGATCTAAAAAAGGATACATTTAATATTTCTGCCTTTCTGCACTGGATTGTGAGGGTTTTATGTCCTAATACAGTCAATTTGAGTTAAAGAATCTCAAAAAAATGCTTCTTCAAAAACCAAGTTATTTTATTTCTCTAGTATCCATTTACAAAGTAATCATTACTCATTACTGATTTTATAAAAGACTTTGGACTACCAGAAGATTAAAATATTAATTTCATTTTTGGCACTGCTTATTAACATACAGTTTTATGCACAAATAAATAAATATACAACTTGTGGGCAACTCCCATTACCCAGTTTTTATCAACCAATATGCTTATGCAAATACAGAAGCAGGTTTTGAAAATCTGACCCTTTAGGCTAACTCTTTGAGATAAAAATCAAGAAACAAAAAGTTGATTACACAAAAGTAAAAGAAGCCTGAACATTTCCTTCTAAAATAAAGATGATTAAAGCAATGTAATTAAGTTTTTATAAATCAACTTTTGATACTGCTCATTTAGACTTCAAAAAAATCACAAATAAAACAATTAGTCAATGAAAAAAATGCATATAACTTGATACAGCTGCACATGATCACATTTGAACGAAAGCTGAAGGTACCTACAGGACAATAATAGACACCAACTAGACTGGCTATGATTAGGGACCCTCTATGGACAATGATAAAAAGAAACATGGTGGTCTTGGCAAAAACAACAACACTTACCATACAATCAGCATCTGAAACACAGATCTGAAATAGTATTACCTGGCAAGGTAAGGCAGGAATATTTAATGTCAACTTTCTTGAAGCCTAAATTTCACAGAAAGCTTTAAAAGAAAAGCAACAGCTTAAGAAGAAAGGCAAATAGTGGCTGGAAAATTAATGGTATCATCAAGTGGTAAAACTCTCAAAAAGTTGAAAGAAGCAGTTTCTCACGATATATTTCAATAATTAGAAAAGTACACAATGAATTTCTGTTTTCCTTAAATTCAAATTTGTGAGATCTGCTTCAAAAATTGTTCAGAAACACATGAATCATTGATAGTAGGGCTTAAGGGACTTAATAAAAGACTTTCATTTTAATAACCAATTAAAAAACAATGATTTGAAAAACCCATTTAAAGAAAAAACAAAGTATAACCTTATCACCACATGAAAACCTGAGGTTTATATAATGGGGTGACTTTTAAGGGAGTGGGGGCACCAGAGAGGAGGTCCACACCTCTAATTTCATCCATGTACAAAAATCCCTACAGAAACTCCCTCTACCAATACAGATCAGCAATCATCTATATATTAATGCACGATTCATCTGTAACTTGTACTCTAAGAGAGTTTCATGGTAAGAAGGTCAAGTGACTTCCCAAGGATCACAGAGCTAGGATGCTTCAAACGCAATAATGAATCACAGCTTACTGACTCCAAGGCTAGCTCTTCAAGATCATGCTATCTCTCACGGAGCTAAATAGTTACAAAATATGTTATATGTTTTATTTTATGAGTTTCCAAAATGAAATCAGTGACTTTTGTCAATTCCATTCCTAGTAAACCAAACTTTTACTGTATGGTGCATTAGAATAAGCACTGCATGTAGAATCAGAAAACCTCCATTGGCATCCAATGACACTTCCTTAGTGGTTGGATTGGACAAGTCAAGTAACCCCTCTACACTTGGTCTCTGGTTTAAGAAACTAGGGGATTAAAGAAGATTTCTCAGGTACCTTCCAGCTCAATATTTTATAACATTATATTCTGAAAATAATCAAGCCACTTGGCTGACAGAAGAAATACAGAAAAATCAATGAGTCATAAGCATTTCTGAAGCCCTTATTGTATACCAGGCAATGTGATAAGCACCGGAGATGCAAAAAGAAGGAAAAAGATAGCCTCTGCTCTAAAGATGCTCAAAGTCTAATGGTGGTGACAACATGTAAACAACTATGTACAAACAAGCTATAGACAGAATAAATAAGAGATAAACCATTGAAGGAAGGCACTAGCATTGAGAGGATTATGAAAGGATTAGTATAGAAGATAGAATTTTAGCTTGGACTTGAAGGAAGCAAATTGATGAGGAAGGAGATATTCCATGTATGAGAAACAACCAATGAAAATGCCTGGATTTGGGTGATGGAGTATCAGTTTCAAGAAAAATCAAGAAAGTCAATGTCACAGACATTAGACCACAGTAATAGTACTTGGTGACAGATGAAGGATTGGGGAGGCTGGGGCAAGGAGGGACAAAGTGAGTGAGGTACGTATAAGAAGATGAGAAAGGCGAAGGGCAGAGGAAGGTTGTAAAAGGCTTTGAAGGCGAAATGATTTTATATTTGATTCTGGAGGTGAAAGAAAACCAGAGGTGGGGATAACAAGGTGAGATCTGAGATTTAGGAAGATGAATTTTGACAGCTGAGTTGAAGATGGATTGAAGTGGATAAAGACTTCAGGAATGGAGACAAACTACTTGGCTACAGCAATAATCCAGACAGGAGTTGATGAAGGTTTGCACCAGGAAGGTAGAACTATTTCCCATCCCCCACAGCTTTCCCCCTTTTACCTTCCCTATTACTCTAGAGGCCAATGCCAACATCCTAGTCCCTCAAGCTCACAAGCTAGGAGCCATCCTGGATTTCTCACTATGTCTCACACACCCCAATATCCAATTTGTTGCCAAGGTGTGTCAACTTCATCTTTGCAATACTTCTGGAATATATTCCTTTCTCCCCTCTGACATGGCCACCACTTTACAGCATGCCCTCATCATGTATTCAGTAGTAGCCTTGATTACTGCAATAGCCTGCTGTTGGGTCTCCTGCCTCAAGTCTCTTCTTACTCCAATCTATTCTCCAATAAGCCACTGATATTACTTTCTTAAAGCACATATCCAATCATATCACCCACTACTCAATGAACCAGTGGCTCCCTATCACCTGCAGGATCAAATACAAAATGCTCTGTTTGGCATTCAAAGCCCTTCATAACCTAGCTCCCTCCTACCTTTCCAGTCTTCTTATATCTTGCTCACTAATATGTACTCTTCACTCTAGGGACACTGGCTTCCTGGCTGTTCCACAAACAAGGCACTCCATCTCTGGGCTCCAAGCACTCTCTCCAGCTGTCCCCTATGCCCCAGCCAAAAACAACATTCTTCCTCCTCCTCTGAGACTACTGACCTCCCTGGCTTCTTTTAAGTATCAACTAAAATCCCACTTTCTACAGGAAGCCTTCCCTAATCCCTCTCAATAATCGTGTTTTCCTTCTGTTAATGACTTCATTTATCCTGTATATAGCTTTGGTTGTTGTTCAGTCATTTCAGTCATGTTTGACTCTTGGAGACCCCATTATAGGTTTTCTTGGTAAAGACAGCGGCATGGTTTGCCATTTCCTTCTCCTGCTCATTTTACAGATGAGAAACTGAGACAAAAAGGGTTAAGTGACTTTTCTATAGTCACAGAGCTATGTCTGAGATTCGATTCAAACTCAGGAAGACTAGTCTTCAGGACTTCAGGACCAGCCCTCTATTCACTGAGCCACCTAGCTGCCCTGCATATAAATTGCTTTGTATATATTTGTTTTTACAAGTTGTCCTCCCCGTTTGAATGTAAACTCCTTGAGGACCAGGACTATCTTCTGCCTCTTTTTGTATCTCAGGCACTTAGCATAGTACCTGGCACACAGTAAGCACTTAATAAATGTTAACTGATTATCAGAAGAGAGGAAAGGGCATATTCAAGAGAAAAACTCTCTAAGTTACAAAGACAGAACTCCATAAAATTTGGGAATAGACTGGATAAAGGGAGAGGAGAGAGGAGTTGATAGACAGTGAAGAGTTGAGGATGACACTTAAGACCTAATGCATAAGCCTGAATAACAAGGAAAATGACGAAACTCTAGACAATAATATTGAAATTTGGAAGAGGATAAGAATTGGGATGAAAGATAATGACTTCGTTTGGACACGTAGATTTTAAGATAACTATTGGATATCCAGCTTGATATATTTAATAGGCAGTTGGAGATATCATTTAGAGGTCAGCAGAAAGATTAGGGCTAGATAAGAAGATTTGGGTATCATCAGCATAGAGAAGATATTTGAAAGAAAAAAAAAAGCATTTATACCTTGTAGATCATATAAAAAGTTGGCCCATGAGTTACATTTTACTAATCCCTGGTATAGAGAGAGAAGAGGGCCAAAGACAGATTGAGTATGCCCCAGATAAATATCTAGAAAACAAGACCAAGAAGCAGTAGTCAGACAGACAGAAAGAGAGACAGAAGGGATTAGTGTCATGAAAACCTAGTCAGAAGAGGGCATTAAGGAGGAAAAGGCAATCAACAGTGTCAGAGGCTACAGAGAGGTCAAAAAGGATGATCACCGGGAGGGATGCAGAGTCAAGATGGCAGATCAAGAGAAAATAGTACAGCCTAACTCCCCACTAAATCTCCTCAACGAAGATCTAGAAAACACACCAGACTAAATTCGGATCAGGAAAGTCAAGCAAGAATCACAGTGAGTCATTTTTCCAGTGGAGGGAGATAGACAGAGCAGATATGGGGCAAGAGGTCTGATCAGAAGCACTCTATGCAGAGAATTCTAGCATCCAGGGACTGTAGGAGAGCTAAGAGTGAGCACTGGGGTAAGAAGTAATGGTAAAGAAAGTGATCCTAGGGGATTCTTCAACTAAGACAGGGTACAGGAACAGGTACAATCTGGTAGCTCTGTCACCCACTACTTAGTTCTGGGTGAAAATCGAGGGTGGAGAGGAAAGGTCACAAGCTGTATGCTGAGCAAGAAACAAGTTTACCAAGCAGAATATCTGTGTGGCTTTGATCCAAGGAGAAGGAAAGGTATTCAGTAGTAGCCTTGAGTACAATGTGGTTGTTGTTGCCATTGTTGTTTGTGCTTCATTCTTGAAGAGGACCATGACATCAGGAAGGTGATGCTGTGACTTGCAAGTGAACTGGATTTAAGTAAGGGAAGACTGTGCAAAGTCACCAGTCTCATTTTCTCCTCTGGAGCCATCTGGGTCCAGTGGCAGGATATAGATCAGGATGACTGGAGATGGCCTCAGATGTTAAGGCTAGGTAAGAAATGAGGCAAAGAACGGCCTCTTTGGCCACTAGCCAAAAAAAAAATCAATCTGGGAGGGGAAGACCCTCAGGAAAGACCCTACTCACTTTGAGCCATCAGAGCTCAAACAAGGACCAAGTTGGTCAATAAATGAAAGCCAGAGTGATTTGGGTTTAAGGCATGGTCCTTAAGAAAGAAATCTAGCCTGTAAATCCCAAGATATCCTGTGAGGTTTCAGTGATCAAAATTTATATTCCTTTGGGTAGAACACCCACAGGAAAGAGTATGATACCTTATGTGTACAAAAGGAGAGGGAGAGGAAGAGGGAAGGGAAGGAGGACCTGAAGCAGAACATCTGGGGTAGCAGTCCCAGGCCAAAGGGGAGGCTACAGTTCAGTTGTTCTGAACCTACAGAGCCTTCCAGCAGGCTTACAGAGGCACAGTCCAGCAGCAGCAGTAGTCAACTGAAATTCCCAGGCAGGGACAAGTTGACAGACCCAAATCTAGGTCAGGAACATACAGAGCTCAGATCAGGAGGTCAGTGAGAAGAACCAGGTCACATCACTCTGAGAGCACTCAAAGCTTACAGGCCATCAGTATGGGCTATGAAAACAGCAGGAGGTAGAGGACAGTAACTCAGACCAGATCCTCTTTCCAAGTGTCAGAGTCCTATAGTAATATAAATTCCAAAGTCAAGAATTCAAGGCCAAAAGAATGAGCAAACAATGGTGACAGGGAAGCTCAACGCACAAACCTAAAAGAGAATGACTCACAAACATCTATAAAGCAAACCTCAGAAAAAATATAGCTTAGACACAAGTCCAACAAGAATTACTAGAAGAGCTAAAGCAAGAGTTAAAAAAAGAGCTAAAGTTAGTTTAAATCTCAAAGAGAATGATAAAAGAAAAAATAGGAAGAGAAGTCAAAGCAAAAAAAGAAAGATGAAGAGAGAATTGATAACTTAAAACAAGAACGTCAAAACCTGACCCAAGAAAATGACTCCATAAGAATAAGAACTGACCAAATGGAAGCTAATGAATACATCAGACATCAAGAAATAATAAAACAAAATCAAAAGAAAGGAAGAGATGATGATGATAATGAAGATAAGTTGATGAGTATGAAGATATTAAGCATCTTAAAGGAAAAAAACAACAGGTCCTGGAGAAAAACTTAAGGATCATTCATTCTATGAAAGCTGTAAACAAAAAAGGAGCCAAGGCACCATTTCTCAAGATATAATAAAAATAAATTCCCCAGATATCTTAGAATCACAGGCCAAAGCAGAAATTGAAAGAATCCAATGGT
Source organism: Vombatus ursinus (assembly GCF_900497805.2). Lineage (NCBI taxonomy): Eukaryota > Metazoa > Chordata > Mammalia > Diprotodontia > Vombatidae > Vombatus > Vombatus ursinus. Next base: position 8,343,159 of record NW_020954604.1, on the reverse strand, counting down.
CAACTCGTGAAACTCCAAAATGAAAACTCCTAAGAATAGTATAGCCAAAATTTAGAGCTCCAAAGTTAAGGGAAAAGTCCCACAGCCAGAAAGAATTTAAATACCAAAGAGCCACAGTTAGAATCACACAAGATTTAGCAGCCAAGATTTGAAAGGAGAAGAGAGACTGAAAGAGGAGTAAGTAGATTTACAAGCAAGAATAATTTGGGTGGTAGATGGGAGGGAGGGATATACCTTTAATGAAACAGAGGATTTCAAGCATTCCTGATGAAAAGACTAGAGCTCAATAGAAAATGTGACATTCAGAGAACTCAAGAGGAATATTTAAAAGATAAACATAAGTAATCATAAGATATAAAATGAGGTTTAATAGTACATTCTTATATGGAGAGATGATACATGTAGCCCCTCAAAACTCTATAATGATCAAGGGTCATAGTGTCTAAAAAGACACTGAGAGTTAGGCCTGAGAGTAATTCTATTCAGTTATGTTCAACCTCAAAAGAATGGAAAGGATGGGAAAGCAAAATACCCTAAAAGAGAGGAAAAGGAAAGGAGAATAGGGGAAATTATCACATAAATACAATGTTTAAGTAAAAGCCTACATAAGGAGAAGGCAGTGGGGGAAGGACAAACGGAGATGTTAATACTTGAATCTCACTCTCATCTGAACTAGTCAAAGTAGGGAATACCCATACACATGCACAGTTGGGTAAAGAAATACATCTTACCCCAAAAGGAAATAGAAGGGACAGGACTTAAAGGAAAGGAGGAAAAGGGGGATAAGATTAAGGGAGGGATTAGTCAGAAGCAAAATAAATTTTTACAGAGGGATAATGGGGAAAGAGAAGGAAAAATATAAGAGATTAGGATAGAGGGAAATACAAAATTAGTGTGTTAATGGGATAAACTAGCCTATAAAATGGAAGAGGACAGCAGACAGATTGGATTAGGAAACCTGAATCTAACAATATGCTGTCTGCAAGAAACATACTTGAAACTGAAAAATACACAAAGTTCAAATAAAGGGCTGGAGCAGAACCAAATATGACTAAGCTGAAGTAAAAAAGACAAGAGTAGCAATCATGATCTCAGACAAAGCAAAAGCAAAAACAGACCTAATTAAAAGAAAGAAACAGGTAAACTACATTTTTCTGAAAGGTACCATAGACAATGAATTAATAGCAATATTGAACATAAACAAAATGGCCTATCATATAAATTGTTAAAGAAAAAGTTAAATGAGTTACAGAGAGTAATAGATAGCAATCACCCATAATACTGGGTGATCTCAATTTATCCCTCTCTAACCAAAAAGGAAATTAAGGACCTGAACAGAATTTTAGAAAAGTTAACATGATAGACCTCTGAAGAACACAGAATAGAAATATAAAAAAGTATACCTATTTTTCAGCTGTGCAAGGCACCTTTACAAAAACTAGCCATGTATTAGAGTATATAACCCTCACAAACAAATGCAGAAAAAAAGAAATATTAATGAATATTTCTCAATCACAATATGATAAAAATTATATTTAATAAAGGACCTTTAGAGCAAAGATTAAAAATTATAAAATAACAACATTAAAGAACAAGTGGGTAAAATAACAAATTATAGCAACAATCAATTATTTCATTAAAGAGAATGACAATAAAGAGACAACATATAAAAATTTGTAGGATGTAGCCCAAATAGTATTCTGGGGAAATTTTTATCTCTACATACTTTCATCAATAAAAGGAGAGGAAAAAAAAATCAAAAAATTAGACATATAATTTTAATAAACTAGAAAATCAAAAAAACTGAAACTCTCCAATCAAATATCAAAATAGAAATCCTGAAAATCCAAGGAGAGATGAATGAAATTGAAAGAAGAAAAAAAAGTTGTTTTTTTTTCAATGTAGATGTTGTATGCCCTTCCTAGAATGTAAGCTTCATGAATGACTTCATCAAAATTTACATCTACTTGAGTATCTACATGGCAAGGAACTCTAAACATAGTAGAAACTTAATAAACACATAATGACTTAAACTGAACCTTCATTTGAAAGTTCTTCCCAATTCAATGACTTTTTCAGAAACCAAAATTTGGTATCCAATGCTCCCACAATTAGTTAACTCCAACCAGTGATTTGAAGAAACTATCAAGTATTTAAGAGTCAAAGCAAAATTAGAAAACTAAATAAAGTTTTTAGGTGCAAGATTAATTTTGTGGTCATACTTGGATTATCTTGAATTCACTTGCTGGGAAAAATTTTATAATAATAAAAATAACATCTACTTATTATGTGGAAATAGTTTTCAAAAAGAAACATTTTCTAAAAACTATTTTCAGGTGTATTTATTTCACATAATCACAAAGATGGAAGTGATCTCACATGTCATCTAGACTGACCTTAAAGATCAGGAATAGACTTCATCAGGACCTCTGTTTATAATATCCCTAACAAACTAGTTTTCCCTCTGAATCTCTCCTAACAAAGAATTTTAAAACTACGCAATGTAAAAATAAAATTCATTGTTAAAAACTATCCAATTTTATTTATATAATCCTCAAAACAAACATGCTGCTTAACGGTTCCAGTAAAAGAGAACTGATTACTTAAAGAGTCAATGCTCTCTCTTTTGGACAGTTCTAATTGTTTAGAGTTTTCCTCACTGGAACTGAAACTTATCCTGGCAACATTCACCCATTCCTCCCAGTTCTGCCCTCTATAGCCAAGCAAAATAAGACTTTCCCAAATGACAGCCCTTAAAATATTTGAAGACAGTTATAATGCCCAACACCTACATTCTCTCTTCTTCAGGTTTAACATTCCCAGTACTTGCAACCTAGCCTTAAATAGTAATCATCTTTAGGTCCTCACATTACACAGGTTGCCCACATCAGGACATACTCTATCTTACCTACATTCTCCTTAAACTGCAGTGCCTAGAACTGAATGCAATACTCCAGATGTAGTCTAATCAAGAAAGACTACAACAAAACCACCACTTTCTTCATTTTTCACACAGCCTCACTGGATGCAAGCTAAGATCACATTAGCATTTTTAGCTACCAATTCTCATTGATGAATCAAATTGAGCTTCCAGTCTACTAAAACCTCCAGATCTACTTCACACAAATTGTTATCTAGCCACAGTGTTCCAACCAAATACTCAGGGAGAAGTATTACAACCCAAGTACAGGACTAGATGCTTAACTTGGTTTAATGTTACCCTTTCAGGAAATAAGATTTATGTCTATATATTTCTTTTGTGCTCTGAACCTATAAACAGTGATACTGGTAAAAATAATGAGAAAAAGGATTAACCAGATGAACTTTGCAAGCATATATTTTGCAGCACTTAAAAAATGTATCAGTCTGATATGATTGTATACTTAGAGAATCCTAAAAAATCAACTAAAAAACTAAAATAATTACAACTTTAGCAAAGTTGCAAGATATAAAATAAACCCACATAAATCACCAGCATTTCTATATATTACCAACAAAGTCCAGCAGCAAGAGATAGAGAAATTCCATTTAAAAATGACTGTAGAAAATAGAAAATACTTGGGAGTCTACCCGCCAAGGCAAACCCAAGAACTATATAAATACATTACAAAACACTTTTCACACAAATAAAGTCAGATCTAAACAACTGGAAAAATATCAGTTGCTCATGGGAAGGCTAAGCCAATATGATAAAAATGACAATTCTAAAAATGACAACTCTAACCCCAAATTAATTTACTTATTCAGTAGTATACCAATCAAACTGCCAAAAATAAATATTCTATAGAGCTAAAAAAAAAATAGCAAAATTAATCTGGAAGAACAAAAACCAAGAATATCAAGGGAATCAATGAAAAAAAATGTGAAAGGAGGTGGTCTAGCCATACCCAATCTCAAACTGTATTATATTACATAGTGGTAATCATCAAAACAATCTAGTAATGGCTAAGAAGTAGAGTGGTGGATCAGTGGAATAGATTAGGTGTGTGATACACAGTAGCAAATGGCCATAGTAACAGTGTTTATAAAAGTTTAAAAATTGGGACACTGATGCACTCTTGGTGGAGTTAAGAACTGAACCAAACATTCTTGGGAACAATTGGGAACTATGGCTAAAGGGTGATAAAACAGTGCATACCCTTTGACCTAAGCAATATCACTACTAGGTCTGTGTCCCAAAGAGATTTTAAAAACAAGACGGAAAAGGACCTATATGACCTATATGTACAAAATTATTATAGCAGCTCATTTTGTGGTGGCAAAGAATTAGAAATTGAGGAAATGTCCATCATTTGAGGAGTTGCTGGAATATTAGCAGGATGATTTCAGAAAAACCTGTAAAGACTTACATGAACTGATACTAAGTGAAGTGAGCAGAACCAGGAGAACACTGTACACATAACAGCAACACTGCACAATGATCAACTGAGAATGGCTTAGCTATTCTCAGCAATACAATGATTCAAGACAATCTCAAAGGACTTACGATGAAAAATGCTATCCACCTCCAGAGAAAGAACAGATGGAGTCTGAATGCATATCAAAACATACTATTTTTCACTTTCTTTATTTGTTTGTGGGGGGGTGGGTGGGAGAGGGGCACTGTTGGTCTGTGTTTTCTTTCACAACATGACTAACATAGAAATATGTTTTACATGATTGCACATGTATAACTGATATTGAATTGCTTACTGTCTCATGGAGAGGGGAAGGGAGGGAGGCAGGGAGAAAATCTGAAACTCAAAATTTTTGAAAAATAAATGTTTAAAAATTGTTTTATATGCAATTGGGGAAAAATAATATATTAAGTTTAAAAAATGAATACACCAACAGCTAAAATAAATAGATAAATAAATAAATAGATTAATGAGTGAATGAATAAATGATGTGTCCATCTATGCATGGTACTCTAAGAAAACTGATTCACAAATCAGTTGTCATAGCGAGCATTTTCAACTTAAATATATTTATACAACCAATCATGAATTCTGTAAGAAATCGAAATCAATTAAGTGGCATCATGTGCTCAAGCAAACTCTGAAAGTTTCACTTATTTGAGTGAGAAAGTGAAGAATTTTTCCATAAATCCAAATCTCTAAATCATTTCTTGATTTGCACAAACTGTAAGATTCAAATGTTCTTATTGCAAAACAATAAAATTTTTCTGAGTGTGAGATGAAAATACAGAGCTACTTCAATATGCATTTCTATAATTATTAATGATTTGGAGTAACTTTCACATTGTTGTTCAGAGGATCACATGCTTTCTAGTTGGAAGAGACTTTAGAAGCCATCAAGACCAATAATTCACTTTAAAGATGAGGAACACGTGGCAAAGATTGATTGAGTGACTTCCCTAGTGGAACAGAGCTCATAAGTATCTAAGACAGGATATTAATGCATTTCTTCTGACTCAAGTCCAAAGCAATATTTAACCAAACCCTGCTGTTCATATCCTTTGACCATTTATTCATTGGAAAATGGCTTTTGGTTTCACATATTTATATTAATTCTGTGTATATCTTGAAAATCAAACCTTTATCAGATATATTTCACATAAAGATTTTTTCCTAATTCGCAAATTTTCATAAGAATATTCTCTGCTACTATCCAATCCTTGTACGTATATTTTTTTCACTGCATATTAAAAAGATCTGTAATCACTCAAAGAAATTTGGTCTGGTGATCCACACAGCAAAGATCAAATAAATGAAAAACAACTATGGTCCAGATTTCTGCATGCACATGGATAGAAAACCTACAGTTTCTAACATTTTTTGAGGGGGTCATGGATACCTTTGGCAATTTGGTTAAGCCTATGGACCCCTTCTCAGAATAATATTTATTATCTATATTCATAACTCAGTCAATCAATAAACATTTAAGTGCCTTCTATGTTCGTTCAGGCACTTTCATAAGCACTAGGGGTACAAAAAAATGTAAAAAAAATAGTCCCTGCTCTCAAGGAGCCTACAGTCTAATGGAGAAAACAACATGCAACAACTATGTATAAATAACCTATATACAGGATAAAGAAATGCCAAATTTCAGTTGGGGATTAATAAAAATAAAGACATATATATACATACACACATATATATATTTTATCTCATTTTATTTCCCAGGTGTGTTGAAATCTATTTATACATCCTTCGGGCTTCTGTGGACCCCAGATTAAGAACTAATCTATCAATATTTAAATATGGGACTGAGAATACAGATGTGTAATAGGTTGGGCCCAGAGTTGAATAGGAGGAAGAAAGTGGGTTGGATTGCTTTTGGGAAATTGCAAAACTTCTTTACTGACCCCTAAACTTCCCATAAAAGCAAACATATATGCTTTTAACACAAATATGGCACAGTTCTGGGCCCAAAGTAAGCACTTAATAAATGCTTTATTTATCTAATATTCTCATGGTGTCACTATCTGACAGTAAGAGATGAAATACAATTGCCTACAAAGAATTAAAAAATAAGTTACAAAATAAGTTAAGGGGCAGCTAGGTGGCACAGTGGATAAAGCACCGGCCCTGGAGCCAGGAGGACCTGAATTCAAATCCGGTCTCAGACCAGACACTTGACACTTATTAGCTGTGAGACCCAATTGCCTTGTCAAAAACAAACAAACAAACAAACAAACACAAACCATTAAGTTTAAAAAAAAAAATAAAAGGCAATGCTGAACCAGTGAGAAACTCTGCAGAAGACCAGGAATAAAAGGCATCGCTGAGAACCTGAATGACAGAAAGCTAAATGATTAAAAGAGAAAATGTGCAGTCCAATAGCAAGAAATAACAAATAAACAATAAGCATAACAAATAAACAGCTAAAGGGTTGCAAGGTCCAGGGAAAAGGAGGCCTCTGGACACCTGATGGTGAATATATGAAAGTCATACAGGATTGGGAGGCATAAGTTGATATCATTAGAAGGAACTATTGAATCCATGAGAACAAAGATCCACTTAAGTACATTCTCTGTTCCTAGCACAGTGTTTATACATGTGCCTACCACAGAACTTTAATAAATGTTTATTGAATTGATCGAGTTTTTGAAATATAATGGTAAAGATATGAACAGGCAGTTTTCAGACAAAGAAATCAAAGCTATCTACAGCCATATGAAAAAATGCTCTAAATCACTTAGAGAAATGTAAATTTAATCAACTCAGGCACCACCTCATATTTATAAGATTGGCTAATAGAGAAACTGGTAAGGAATGAAATGAAAAGGAAAATGATAAATATTGGAGGGGATATGGAAAACTGGGACACTAACGTAACTGTTGGTGGAGTTGTGAACTGATACAACCATTCTGAAGAACAATTTGGAACTATGCCCAAAAGGTTATAAAACTGTGCATAGCTTTTAATACGAAAATACTAATACTAGGTCTATACCCCAAAGAAATTTTTAAAAAAAGACCTATTTGATAAAAAAAAATTTATAGTGGCTCATTTTGAGGCAGCCAAGAACTAGAAACTGAGGAGACATCCATTAACTGAGGAATGGCTGAACAAGTTATGATACATGATTGTAATGGAATATTATTATGCCATAAGAAATAAGAAACAAGCTAGATGATTTCAGAAAAACCTGGAAAGACTTAAATGAAATGCAGAATAAAGTGAGCAGAAGCAGGAGAACGTTGTGTACAATGTGTACAGTAAAAGCAATATCATACAATGACAAACTGTGAATGATTTAGCTAATCTCAGTAATACAATTATCCAAGACAATCCCAAAGGACTCATGATGAAAAATTCTATCCATCTACAGATGAAGAACTAAAGGTATCTGAATACAAACTGAAGCATACTCTTTTTTACTTTTTTTCCTTTTTTTTTGGCTCGAATTTTCTTCCACAAAATGACTAATATGGAAATGTGTTTTATATGATTGTACATATATAACCTATATCAGATTGCTTACTGTTTCAGAGCGGGGGTAGAGGAGTGAGGGAAGGATAGAATTTGGAAATCCAAACTCTTAAAAAAAAAGTTAAAAACTGTTTTTATATGTAATTGGGAAAAATATTATTTTTAAAAAGAAATATAATGGTAAATATATTAAGAGAGAAAAATTTTAAATAGTAGTATCTCTTAATTGGTACTAGATATAACTATTTTTTGAGCTATTACTTAGATTATTTATTTTCCTTCTGAGTAAATTAACTAATATTACTGAATACAACTATAATAGAAAAAACACTATAATGAAAATCAGAAAACCTGTGTTGTAGTTGTAATACTGACACTAACATCATTCTTATAATCTAGGAAAAGTCACATTTATTTATATGCATGAAAACTGAGCCTCATAAAACTTAAATTGTTGGATTAGATGATTACTAGAGTTTCCTCTGGCTTCTGCATTCTGATATGATTCTATACAGAAACTGACAATTTGTCAAATTGTTTTCTGTTTTCTAAACATCAGAAGAAGCTTCCAATTCTTTTAAATGTTTAATCTGTATCTACTCATAATCAGTTCTCAATGTATCAAAAGGACAGGAAAGAAAAAGTGAGAAAACAAAGGCAGAAAAGAAAAAAGAAAAAGCAATAGTGAAAAGAAAAAGAGGCAAGAAAAAACACAAATGAATGAATGAGAAAGAAAAAGGAGGAATAACAGAAAAAAGAAAAACTGTCACTCATAAGCAACTTTCTGAATTTTAACAGATGTTACAGAAGTTAATTGTGATGTCTTTTTTTTTAACTTTGGTGGTGGTACTATGTTGTTTGGGGTTGCTCCCCAATCCCCCAAATTTTGCATCTAGACAGTCTAACTACAAATCAGCCAAGTGGTACAATTATTCATGCTATTGCTAATAATCACGTCTGCGTATTTGCTACATAAACCTGTAATTACACAGGCAGGACATCCCCAAGCATAAGGAAACAACAATAGCTTTACAATATGAATTTAACAAGCTGAAACATATATGTGATTGAAAACTCTTTTCAGAGAAAACTCAAACCCTGCCAACTACAGTAATTGTTGTTGTTTAGTCATTTTTCAGTAGTTTCCGACTCTTAGGGTTTTTTGGAAAAAATATTGGAATTGTTTGCCATTTCCTTCTCCAGCTCATTTTACAGGTGAAGAGACTGAGGCAAAAAGAGTTAAGTGACTTTCCCAAGGTTATATGGGTAATAAGTATCCGAGGCCAGATTTGAACTCCGGAAGGAATCTTCTTGATTCCAGGCCTGCGCTCTATCCACTTGGCCACCTAGTTGCCCTCTAATTATAATAATAAAACTACACAGTTCATTTTTTAAAATCACATTAATTGCCAATATAGCCCACCAAAAATATTTTCCCATCTCAGTCTAAGTGATCCTAGCAAAAACTGCACAGTAAATATCAGTGTTTAAAAATAAAAACTTCATTACTGTATTATGGAGATGGTGGAAACTATTTTTGACCAATAAGGCAAAAAACAGGCATGTCATACACAAATTTGTTGATAACAGGTCCATATTTAGCAGATTTTGTGGAGTAAGGCATACTTAAATGATTTATGATGTTTAAATGGAAAAAAAATGACCTTTTCTATTTGTGATGGCACATACTCAAAATTACAAACTTCAATCTTAAAAATAGTGTTGTTATAGTGGAATGAATACTAGACCTCAAGTAAGATCTAAGTGTGAATTTATGTTCTATTAATTCACTATCTATTTGACCTAGAAACTTGATTTCCTCATAAATAAGTCCCACACCAGATAATACTCCCCCTATGTACTTGAGAATTATTGTAATGTATTGAGATTATTTTATAATACTAAAGCATTACACAGGTATTTAAACTATTATTATCATTACAACTCATTTAGAGCAATTCATTATATAAAGACATGCCAAAGTCCAAACATACTAAGAATATACTATCTATCATATTTTAATATTTTATTTTTATAGGATATAGCCAAGCTTAGTTAAGTAAAACATGGGATTATAAATAAAATTTAAAAAAAAAAACCTTGTTAAAGAATACTCTTTGAAGGAACTTGTTCTATGTTCTACAGAGGGTCAAATTATTCACCACTGCCTTATACAAACTAGTCTACTACATATATCCACTAACCTATTCAAGCTTTATTTTTAGGTAGCCAAGAAAATTAAAAGGAAGTGAGAATTTCCATACATAAGGTAAATCACCAATCAAGTAAAAAAAAAAAGTACAGAAAGTCGATAGTATAATGAATCTAAAAAACAAGAGAGACTGCTATCGATTCTGATTCTATAGGACAGCATGATTAGCAATGCCTTGCTTGTAAATGAAAAAATAATTTTTCAATAGCTATAATCATAGATGGAGTAGGGAGAAAGAGCAGGAATAAGCATTTATATAGCACCTACAACACACCAGTCACTGTGATAAGCACTTAATAAACAAAGAATATTTTAGCATCACAGAAACCCTACAAGATAGGTGCTGTTACTGTCCCCATTTTACAAGTGAAGACACTGAGGCAAATAGAAGTTAAGTGACTCGCCCAAGGTCATACAGCCACTATTGTCTGAGACTGGATCTGAACTTAGGTCTTACTGACTCTAGGCTCTATCCACTATTCCACCTAGTTGCCAAGTATTAATGAAGTCCAAATCAGCTGATAATCACATAGGCTATATATTTGTGTGAATACACACATTCTAAAAACTTGTTAAACTCTACAAATATATAGATCTCAGATCTAAATTAACTTTAAAACATCAAATTTTCCTGTCTTTAGATAAGTTATTTTAACATTTAATGAAAAACCATTATCATATCTAAACTAATGTGTTCTCTCCTAGTTAATGACTCAGTCTTCATTCATTAATATCCACTATCTTCATAGTGCTATAACCCTTTTTCAAAGCACTTTTATTAATTTCATTGCAACAAACGTCCATGACAGCCATATGAAAGTAAGTAAGATAGGTATTATCTCCATATTGGATGAAAAAAATTTAGGCTGAGAGTTGAAATGACTTAATTTGGGTTAGACAACTAGTATTTGGCAGTGCTAGAACTAACGCACAAGTCTAACAGAGTCTGTTTCTTCTATTCCAAGATACTGTCAACTATCTTAGCCAAATCATTTCTAAGTATTAAAAATTCAGGATATGGCTGAAGTGTGACAAATCTAAAAATACCTAAATGTATCCTAATTTATTCAGAAATATATCTTTTTTAAGTGAATCATGGAAAATTTTACAAAAGCTTGACATATCATTCAAATAGATGTGAATCCATTATGGGTTTCCAATGTCATCATTATTTTCTATACGCATACTTCAATTTCCAAACAAGAAACAACTCTTAATAAAGAATCTAAATTGCTTCTAATTCCTTTTATTTAGTCTTTTATCTAGATGAAAACAGAATCAAAGACTGTTGTGTGTCTGTTTTTCTATTCAAGTTTTTCACAAAACTTAGTAAGGGCTATTCTATTAAGGTATTATATTCCTGTATTAAAGTCAATTTACGTCTAAAATATCTTTCCTTCTCTTTGCCCACTAACCACAGACTCTATGATTTTGGAGAACTAATTTTTATATATGTTTCTATACCTTCTCATACATCTCTAAAGTCAGAGATAACAAGTCTCTTACATTGTACACTGTCACTTCTTCATTCAGGACCAACATTAATCATAGGAAGAATGGTTTTTTCATTTAGTCACAAGCATTTCTAAATAAACTACTATGTACCAAAGGCTGTGCTAGGTATTAAGGAAAGAGAAAGAAGAGAGATAAAGAAAGAAATATTTACCTCAAAGAGCTAATAGTCTACTGAGGGAAATTAGGAAAATGCAAAATATATGCGATTTAAATAAAAAGTCATTGGAGTAGATAGTAAATGGAGCACTAGCTAGGGATTCTCAGAGGTAGTGGAGGTATTTTATATAGACACTTCCTATATAAGGAGGTATTACACTTTAGGTATAGAAAAGTCTGTGAAAAGGTATGGAGAATGGAGATAGAATGTCCTGGATAAGGAACTGCAAGTATGCCAGTTTGACTGGGACACAGAATACATGAAGGGGAGATATAAATCAAAAATATACATTAAATTCTGACAACATGCCAGATACTGTCCTAGGCATTGGGTATTCAGAGACAAAAAGAAGCTGGAGATAAAAAGTAAAACAATGGAAGTTCCTGCTCTCAATGATCTTATATTCTACCAGAGGAGAAAACATGTAAGCAGAAATGCAGAAATAAAATTTATAGAAAGTAATTTATGGGAGAAGCACAAGAAGGTGGTATATAAGGAAAATGCTAATGTAGGAGGTGGCACTATAGCTAAGAATTGAAGGAAACAAGGAATTCTAAGAGGTAGAGGTGGACATGGGGTACATTCCAGGAATGGGGAATGTCCTGTCCAAAGATATGGTCATGGGAGGTGACATGTCACGTGCAGGAACAGCAAGAAGAACAATTTGGCTCGATTATAGAGGAAATGAATGGTAGTCAGGTATAATAAATCTTGCAAGACAGGATAAAAGCAAATTAAGAAGGAAATTAAATGTTAAAGAAAAGGATTTGTACTTTACCTTAGAGGCCATAGGGAAGCACAGGAGCTTTTGGAGGACAGCCACATACTCAGACCTATGCTTCAGTGGGCCATGGCATCACTTCCCTGATGTCATGGTACTCTTCAGGAAAAAGAACAAACAACAATACAGTTCTCGTTCTTTCTCTCTCTCTCTCTCTCTCTCTCTCTCTCTCTCTCTCCTTTCCCTTCAGAAATGCAGCAAGATATCTTGGTGTTTACAGGCTAGATTTCTTTCTTTCTTAAGGATCATGCCTCAAACCAGGGACAGGGAACTTGCAGCTTTGAGGCCTCATGTGGCCTTCTAGGTCCTTGGGTGTGGCCTTTTGACTGAGTCCAAGTTTTACAGAACAAATCCTTTTATTAAGGGGATTTATTCTGTGAATTTTGGATTCAATCAAAGGACTGCACTTGACCTAGAGGGCCACATGTGGCCTTGAGGATACAGGTTCCCCAACCCTGCAACCCAAATCACTCTGGCTCTCACTGACTGGCCAAACTGTCCCAGCCCAAACCCCACTTGATCATTGTTTGAGCCAGGAATGACTTAGAGTGAATGTAAATAGGAATGGTTTCTGTTTGGGCCAGAAACCCAGAGGGTCTTCCCCTCCCAATTTGACTTTTTTTTTTTCTGGATGAGGTTAAAGAAGCCATTCTTTGTCTCATTTATTTTTTTTTTTAACCTAGCGTTAATCACTGAATAGGTGTTGCCTCAGTCAAACTGAGACCTGCTAAAGACCTTAGTTTTAAAAGGCCAAGGTCTTCCACCATATCTGGTGCCATCTCCAGTCATCCCAATGTGTATCTGGCCACTGGACCCAGATGGCTCCAGAGGAGAAAGTGAGGCTGGTGACTTTGCACAGCCCTCTCTCATTTAAATCCAATTCATTTGCATGTCATGGCATCACCTCCATAACGTCATGGTCCTTTTCGAGAATAAAGGACAAACACCAACCTATGCTTTAGTAATACCAATTGAGCATAGGTAGGGGATGGGGAGTGTAGGCTGAAATAAGGTAGATACTGGAGGCAGAGAAACAAATGAGGAGACTACTGCAAAAATCCAGGGAAGAAATGAGGTGAGCCAAACTAAGATGGTGGGCACATGAGTAGGGAAGAAGAAATGGGTAGAAGAAGGTTGTGGAGGCAGGATCCTCAAAACTGGAATGAGGGTTGGGACTGAGGGAAAGTAAGGAATCATGGATAACTGAGGTTGTAAACCTGGGTAAAAGGATGGTGGTTCCCCCTATATAAATAGGAAGATAAGGAAGAATGCTGGGTTTTTGGAGAACATATCATAAGTGCTATTTTGCATATGTTCGATTTGTGATGCCCTGTGGGGCATTCAGTTGGTAATGTCCAAAAGGCAACTGGTACTGTGGCGCAAGAGGTCTAGAGAGAAACTAAGGCCAGATCTACGAATCCAGGAGTTATCTGTACAGAGATTATAACTGAACATATGAAAGGTGATGAGGTCACCGAGAGTGTAGAAAAAGAAGAGAAGAGAGCCTTGGGCAGTACCTTAAGGCATACTCACAGTTAAAGGGCAAAACATAGGTAAATAATCAAGTAAAGAAGAGTGAGAAAGAGCAAGCAGACAAGCAAGGACATAACAAAAAGAGAAATCCAGAAAAAACAGAAAGGATACAATATCCAGAAGGCAAAAGAGACCAACAGTATACAAGTGGCAGAGAGGTCAAGAAGGACAAAGAAAGGCAAAGGCCACAGGATTTGGCAATAAAATGACTTATTAACTTGCTAATGTGTTAAAATTGTTAACTTGAGAGATGATTTAAAGTTGAATTACGAGGTCAGAAATCAGACAGCAAAGAGTTAAGGAGTAAAAAGAGGAAAAAAAGAATAAATACAGAAAACATTTTCTCCAAGTTTGTGAAAGGTAGCAGAGACATAAGGTGATAAATTTAAAGTATGGAAGAATCAATAAAGGCAGAGACTATACTATTACATTTGCATAGCAAACTAGCTTCAAGTCAGCATCTTCTCTGAAATTTATAGTCTTAGGGAGTTTCATTAGTTCAAATCTGGCCTCAGACATTTCCTAGCTGTGTGACTCTGGGAAAGTCACTTAACCCTGTTGCTTCAGTTTCCTCATCTGTAAAAAGAGCTGGAGAAGGAAATGGCAAACCACTTTAGCATCTTTGCCAAGAAAACTCCAAATGCAGTCACAGAGAGTTGGACATGACTAAAACAACCAAACAACAACAGCAATAATTATCTAGAACAGAGGTGTCAAACTTGCTTAGGCCCACAAAACTGCCAGGTGTTACTAGAACCAGATTAAAATAGAAGTGAGAAATGTTTTTAAAAGTAAATTTAAAATGCAATAAAACAGATATAATGTTAATCTGTGATTTTCTAAATCAAGATGAAGCCCACAGGAATCTGTTTCTATTTGAGTTTGACATCACTGACCTAGAACATACAGCTAGCATATATTACAAGCAGGAAGTGAGTCAAGGTCTTTCTGGCTCTAAGACCAAGTCTCTATTCACTACACCATGCTATCTCCATAGGAGAAAATATGCAAAAAGCCTGAAAACACAGACTGAATTCAGCCTGTAAAGGTCTTTAAATTCCAAACAGTGGCAATGTGATATAGTAGAAAGAGTATTGGACTGGGAAAAGACCCAGGTTCATATCTCTTCTTTGTTATTTCTTGTGTGTAACCGTAAGATAGGACCAAATCATTCAACCTTTATGATCTTCAGTTTCTTCATCTGAAAAACAGGGATAATAAGATCTTTTTACATAACAAAGTTATAAAGATGAAGTTTGTAAACTAATAAACTCTAAGTGAATGAATTATTACAATTATTATGCTGGTTTTCTCTTCATCCTATATGCCTTTCACTGTGTTCTATATTACATCTCATACTAACACTCCTCATTGCTAAGAATTTTTGGATATCAATGAGATAGTAATCCTATAGAAATATCTATGGGGGATCATTGATCAATCAATCAATAAACATTTATTGTTTACTATGGGCTACGCATTCTATCAAGTGCTGAGGATACAAAGACAAAATTGAAAACAATCTGAGTCCTCAAAGAGCTTATATCCCAACATATGTATGTGTATGAAATATGAACCAATTACATAAGATTGTGAGAATCAAGGGGAAAGAAAAAATATATATATAGAGAGAGAGAGTACTTTGTAAACCTTAAACTGCTTTATAAATATTAGTCATTATTACTGTTATTATTATCATCATCATTATTACAATTAGTATTCTTATTGAATAGACACAAGTAAACTTTACAAGAGAAGGCACTAGAAGCTTGAGGTACCAGAAAAGGCCACTTACAGAAAGCAATTTTTGAGCTGAGTTTTTAAGGAAGTCAAGGATTCTAGGAAACCAAAGTAAGGATAGGAAATATTCTAAGACTGGGTTCAGTCAAGGCAAAGGCACAGAGAAAGTAGATGGAATGTCTGCATAAGGGTCAGAAAATTAGCCATTAAGGTTGGATCAGAGAGGGAAACGATATGTGAGAAGACTGGAAAGGTAGGGAGGGGGCAGTTTTTGGAGCGATTTAAATATCAGAGTTTAAAGTGGATCCTAAAGGTAATAAGGAGTCACTGGAGTTTACTGAGTAGGGAGTAACATAGTTAGAAATGCAATTTACAAAAAATCACTCTGCTGGCTATGTGTGACAAGGACTGCAAAAGGGAGACGAAAGAGATAGGGAGACCAAATAGGAGGCTATAGTATTAGTCCAGAATATAGCTTGAGGGTCTGCACTAGGGTAGAGGTTGTGTGGGTAGAGAGAAAGGGAAATATACAAGCAATATTGTGGAGATAGAAATAATACAACTTGGCAAATGATGGGATATTGAAGAGGACACCAAAGTTGAAAATTGAGTCAAGAAAAGATATGAGGCAAAGGAAACAATCAATATGTACTGACTGACATAGAGGTTTGACTTAGGCAAAAAGAAGAACCACCTCATTATCAATAAACTGGAGTAGACAAGGAAAGAGCGGAAGACAATGGCACAGGGTTTTGACAGAAAAAGAAGGTGAAAATGAGAAAGTTCACAGTAAATGATATCTATTTTTACAGCAAAGTAAAAGGGAAGTTTAGCTCAGACAGTGGGTGAGGGGGAAATAGAGATGACTGTAAGAAAGAATAGAAGTTTAGAGCTGCCTCTGTGGGGTGTGGGATAAATAACTAAAGAGGAATAAATGACTTGCCTTGCTCCAGGGACAGCCTAAGTGAGGCTGAATTATATAAATTTGTTTGTTTGTTTTTTGAATTATATAAGTTTGTAGTGGACCCAGACACTCTTCTTTATACTGCCGTTCAGCAGTATGTAAGTGGTGAGAATAATCCAGGATTGGAGTTTGGCAAAACATATGCAGCAATAGGATAAGGTGGCAACAGATTCTAGAAAAGAAGATAATGTAGGGTTTATCTGGTTAATTAGAATATGAAGATTCTAAAGGAAGAAAGAGCGAAGTCAGATCACAGGTAATGGCCTGCAAAATACTGAAAGTGGATGGAATGACAATCAAGATGAGAACTAAGAATAGGTTTAAGAGGGGTAAAATATAAGCACAGATGTAATGATGGGAGGTTATGGTCAGAGACAGGAATATCAGAGTTTTGATCAAGGAACTGGAACATTTGTGAGTGATGGTAAGATGGTATGACTGAGAGGTGAAAAGGAAGGGTAGAGATCATGAAATCTGAGGAGATTAAGAAACTGGAAGTTAAGGTATTTTAAGTATCAACAAATATATTTAAGTCCTGACCTGTATTAGGTCAGAGAGAAAGAAAGTTCAGGGTACTACACAACAGGCACCATGATATCGATGCGATGATAAATTTTGAAGGGTGGCCAGATTGCTGAGTGATGACAACAGAGAGCCTGAAAGTGACAGGGGGGAGGATGTTACCTAGAAAAAGCCAGGTGTTCATGTATGCTGGATGATAGAAGAAACACATGAAGAGGTCCAAAATGAAGTGAAGTGTGTTAGTTATGCAATGGGAATTCCACAGGGCACAATGGAAGGGGCAGGCAGAGTTGGGATGGGACATAGGAAAGGCACATTGAAAAGGATATGGCTATAAGAATGGGAGGTGGGGTTTGAAGGGAGGGGTGATTTGCTCTTAGGTATAACATGATGAATGGATTGATAGAGTAACAGGTGGTAGGAATTTGTAAGCCATAGGGAATAGCAATGGATGACAGCAGTTCTACTGAGCATGGATGATGACAAGAAAATTATAATGTTCTGTGTCTCCTCAGGTCTCTGACTTCACCTCAGGGTTTCTTCAGTGGGCTTCAATCAGGGGAAGCATGATCTGGGTAGTGGAAGGCTTCCACAGAACCAGGGGGAAATAGGTGGTGGTGGGGCCTCCTGCCATAGATCCTCAAACGTTAAGAATCATATAGATTTACTATGAACCTATAACCTTCTCCCCACAATTCTGTCAGCATTCATTTCACGTAAAGTTGGTTATTATTATCTTCAAAGCTTTAGTATACACATTTAGTACTGCACCAAATTCTACCTAATGGATAGACACAGAATTCTCATAATGTACTTACTATATTACTTTAAGTCAGTAAAAATAACATAAATAAATCTTTAAAATGAATTATCAATAAAAGATTGAGATGTATATATTTTAAGCCTTCACTAAAGTGATACTGAGTCTGTAGGAGAAGATTTAGATATAAAGGAGATTACATCTTTTAAACATTTTTATAATTTCTATTAAGAATTTGAAAATTTGGTAAGTTTATCAGATTTACAGAATCACAGATAGGTAACATGCAAATGTTCTCCAAATTTGTTACAATCGACTCAGAATAAAGTACATATCAAAAAATTTGGTCAGTCAGAGCTTTCAATTATGTGAAGTATTAGAAAGATTCTATTATACATATACATCACCTACAAGTTAGCTCTGTAACTTAGTCACTGAAAACACCACAAAAATACATTGAAGAGTATCTTTAGACATGATTACTGCAACAAATGTTTGCCCAACTGAACTGAATACATACAATAACCTATGGACTAAGCTCTAAATTTTCTATATAAATAGAAGTTAGGCCTTATCAAGTAGATTAGGGCTACACAGATTAGAAGGCCACGACATAAATTGAAAAGAACAATGGTATTTAGTGATACACCAAACAATCTATCGATGAGATACCAGACACAGTAATAACAAAATTCATTTGGAGAAACAAAAGATCAAAAAGACTCAGGGAAATAATTAAGAAAAGGGGGATGAAATGGGAATAATACTTCTATCCAGAGTTAGGAGTATTATACACACACATCACCTACAAAATAGCTCTGCATCTTAGTCACTGAAAACATCATGAAAATACATTCAAGAACATTTTTAGACATACGATTACTGCAATAAATGTTTGCCCAATCAAAGTGAATACCTATACTACAATCTATGGACTAAGTTCTAAATTTTCTATATTTCATTTGCTTGCTTCATTTCTGGTTCTACTCCGAACTCTGGATGGAAGTATGGAGAAGTAAACAGTAGAGCTAGAAATGAAATGAAAATGATTCTACAAAAACAAACATTTGGAGGGCACCCGCTACAAAACTTGCAACTTATGGGAACCATAAGTTGAACCCAAATATTCTCAAAATACTCTCAAAAAAGCATTTATTCAAAACATAGAGTATTGTGGATAATTAAGACTATTAGTTATAAACACATTAAAAAGCTGCTATGGCCTAAGATGGCATAAATCTCTTGACTAGGATCCTTTTCAGAATTTTTAACAACTGCCAAAGATTTGGGCAAGCAAAAAAAAAAATACGAAAGGCTTTCTGCCTATGTAAATCAAATTAAAACTCCTCCTGGGTATAGATTTGATCTAAAAAGAAGGTCTACAAAACTAAAATCACTGGCGTAGAAATAAAAACATTGATGGTTTAACAGTCTACCTTTATTTTAGAAATAACTTCAGTAAGTTGCAACCAAAAATATTACTTCCTTAAAATATCCCACATCTTAAAATATTCCTTAAAATTTGATTTTGAATAGAAACAGCCATCAACAGATATAATCAACTTTGTGTACACTGATGCATTCAGCACATCATACTGATCAAATCAAACTCCTAATAGACTTTAAAACACAGATGGCACCTGTGTAGCCTATTATTCTAAACTATTTCTTCAAAGCTGTAGAAAAAATATAATAAATTTTATTTTCAGAATGGATGTGGTAGCAAAAGTAAAAGGCTAACTATTAAAGGGGACATTTTTCCAGTTATACAAGCTTTAAAATCCTAGGATTTTGTTACTATCATCTTAACTTGACATAAAATACCTCTCCCACAGGAAAAAAAAAAAAAGATGTAAAGGATATCAACTTTCAGAAATATTGTAATCAAAATATTAATAATCTAAATATGTGACAAATATTCCAACCTATCACTGTCTGTAAAATAATGTACAAGGAATAGTGGAGAATTTTGAAACAAATATAATTTTCCTGTCCTACAGGGGCTTAAAGTATAAGGCCACAATTATGCTTCAAAAAAAAAGGCAGTCCCTGCTAGGCTATTAAATGTGTAATGGATCACAGAGATAAAAAGGAATATAATAAATGCATTTGCTTAGACAGGAAACAAAAAACAAGTCTGATCATAACACCTGGGAGAAAAAGTGTAGGAAAGAGAGGAAAAGAGACTAAGTCTACTAACAAATTCCCAGTAGAATTAAAACACAGAGGTGGTGCTTATGTAGCCTATCATTCTAAATTATTTCTTCAGAGTTGTAGGGGAAAAAAAAGGTTTTGCACAAACAAAACCAATGTAGCTAATATCAGAAGAAAAGCAAGAAATGGGGGGAGGTGATAGGGAATTGTTGTAGTAAGTTTCTCTGATAAAATCTCTTTGCTAAAACACATAAGGTATGGGATTAAATTACAATAATAAGACTTATTCTCCAACTGAAAAACAGTTAAAGTATATGAATAGGCAGTTTTCAGAGGAAGAAATCAAAACTAGCAAGAATTATTCAAAAAAATGCTCTAAAACACTAATAACCAAAAATTACAAATTAAAACAATTTTGAGATACTATCTTGCATACTTCAG
The DNA here is from genome assembly GCF_900497805.2 of Vombatus ursinus. NCBI lineage: Eukaryota > Metazoa > Chordata > Mammalia > Diprotodontia > Vombatidae > Vombatus > Vombatus ursinus. Next base: position 8,322,502 of record NW_020954604.1, on the reverse strand, counting down.
AATGAATAAGATGATAAAAAATGGCAAATGCTGGAGGGAATGTGGGAAAATAGGTACTGGTATTGGTGGAACTGGGAATGGATCCAATTATTTTGGAAAGCACTGTGGAACTATGCCTCTAAACCAATTAAATGTTATGGGCAGCTAGGTGGCACAGTGGATAGAGGACTGGCCCTGGAGAGAGGAGGACCTGAGTTCAAATCTGGCCTTAGCCACATAACACTTACTAGCTGTGTGACCCTGGGCAAGTCACTTAACCCCACTGCCTAACCAAAAAAAAAAAAAAAAGAAAGAAAGAAATTATGGTTTTAGAAAAACCTGCTTAGACCGGTATGAACTAATGTAGAATCAGGAGAACAATTCATAAAATAACAATATTGTAAAGATAATCAACTCTGAAAGATTCAGTAATTGATCAACACAATGATTAACCACAATTACAAAGGACTTATGATGAAACCATATCCATCTTCAGACAGTGATGGACTCACAGTATAGAATGAAGTATATTTTCTCCTATTTCTTTTTATTTTCATTTTTTTGGTGAAAGAAAGAGAACATGGCTAATGTGGGAATTTGTTTTTTATAAATACACACACACACACACGCACATATACACATATGATACAGGCTTTATTTGTCTTTTCAATTGGTGGGGCAGGGGAGAAAAGTAGGAGAGAATTGAAACTGAAAATGAAATAAAACTGAATTTTTAAAAAAAGACTGAATGAAGTTAAAAGTGGCATTTCTAGCTTGGAAGAAAATTTGCCTAATAAGCAACATGTCTCAACAACAAGAGAAGCATTTTTAAAAATCAGCTGCCATCTTTATAATGATTGAGGATGAAAAAATATAGATATTGCTGCATTTTATTATATTTAAAAGTGAAGTTACAGAGTAGAATTTTTTCGAAGATGATGATCAAAGGATGCTAAAATCTTTGAAAATTTATTATACTCAATTCCTTGAAAACCTAATTATCACTATCTCATTGAAGTTGCCAGACTTCCAGAAACCAGAAAATTAATAGCCATAAGCCTTATCCTCTCCAAAATATCAAGCTATAAAATAATTCAGTATTTTTATGTCCAGTCCACCTTCGTTCAGTGGCTAGTACAGTCACAGTGCTCTGTAGTTCTAAAAGATCATAAGATCATAGTGCTAGAATTATAAAGAAATTTCAGAGGCTATCTGCTCCAACCACACATTAAATGTCTTGTCTAAGGTCATGAGGTAATGTCAGAAGAAGATTGAATCCAGAGGCACCACTCTTTCCACTGTACCAGACTTCCTCTCATGAACATGCACTCTTGATGGGGGGAATATATAATAAATATATAAGGAATATGATAAAAGAAATTACTTCATAGTCAGTTTTATCTCACTTTCTAAAGATAATTTCCCAAATTCCCATATGTTCATTTTCCTTTCTGCTTCCCTTCTTTTTCTGAAAATATATTATGAAGAAGACAAATATGAATATTTCCACATGTAAAGAAAAAGACTGGATTTGAAAATATGTATCACCATTATATAAGCTTGTTAAATACATATGAAATTTAAAAATTAGTCCTTAAAATGCCCTGCTTGTCCATGTTCTGAACTTCATCATACTGTGTTTTTAAAATGTTTAATTGACATTCTTTTCCTTCTTTTCTTTTTTTAAGGCATTACAATTATCATTATCATAACCCTTTCTCTCCCATGTATATGTCTCCCCTCAATAACGTATAATTATCCCTTGTAACTAAAAGTTATAATCAAGCAAAACAAATCCACACATTTACAACGTCTAAAATTGTGCCTCATTCTGCACCTCTAATACTTCATTTCTTTACTAAGAAGTGGAAAACAAGATACATCATCAGTCAGATCATTACAGTCATCATAGTTAAGTTTTTGAAATTGGATTCTTTTACAAAGTTGTAGTCATTGTAAAAATTGTTCTACAAGTTGTACTCATTTCTCACTATATAAAATCTCCTATATACCATGACTATAAAGCCTTTTTTAAATCTGCGACAAAGATTTTTTTTTCTACCAAGTTAACTCCATCCCTTCTAATTCTAATCTTGTTGATTTTGGTTGTGAAAAACTTTTCAATTTTCTAAAATCAAAATTGTCCTTTTTATCTCCTCTGACCTCCTTTATCCATTATTTGGTCAAGAATTATCCCCCTATTCTCAGCAGTGAAAAACATAAGTTGAATGTAATTTCCCTTTCTATTGCTTCTGGCTGCATCTTGTTGGTAATATTGTGAAAAGTTGAGGTTTTATGTGGGTTTATTAATTTTGATTAAAATTGTTAAGTTTTTATTTTAATCTCTAGGGTTTTCCAAATGAACCATAACATCTACAGAACTTGATAATTTTGTTTCTTTATGCTTATTTCCTCAATTTCTTTTCTTTTTTTATTGTTGCAACTAGCATTTCTAGAATCATATTAAGTAACAGTGGTAATAATAGATAGCCTTGCTTTACCAATGATCATACTGGAAAGGCCTCTAAAATTATTACTTTTGGGGGGGGGTGTGAAGCAACTGGGGTTAAGTGACTTGCCCAGAGTCACACTGCTAGTGAGTGTTATATGTCTGAAGCCGGATTTGAACTCAGGTCCTCCTGACTCCAGGGCCAGTGCTCTATCCATTGCGCCACCTAGCTCCCCCTTAAAATTATTGTATTATAAACCAAACTAGCTCTTGGCTTTACAGAAATACTAATTACCATAGTAACTTGTAAGTCTCTATTCCTATTCATTTAACATTTTAATATAAACAACTACTATTTTAATAGTCATATATTTATTGATACAATCATGGATTTTTTCCTTATTACTATGGCTTACTACATTTATAGTTTTTCTAATATTGAAACATCTCTGTATTGCTGACTAAAATCAACCAATTTTTAAAAAGTAATTAAAAAATAAATAAAAACAAATCCATCCTAACCATACTATATAATCTTTGTTGCTATAACCTCTCTACCAATATTTAATGAATTCTTAACAACAATATTCACTAGAAATATGGGTCCACAGTTTTATTTTTTCTGTTTCCTCTCTCTTTGGTTTAGCTATCAAGGCAATATTTGTGGCATAACAAAAGTTTGATAGGAGGAGGCTTTCTTTCCCTATTCTTTCAGCCCCTCCTCTGAAGCAATAAAAGTAAAATAAAATATTCAATTAACAAATATGCATAATCAAACACAAATTCTCACATTGGCCATGTTCAAAACTTTATGTCTCCTTTTGAACTTTAAGTACACCAACTCTCTGACAAAAAGTGGCATATTTCATCTTAGTACTATAGGTTTATGGTTTATCATTGCATCACAGTTCTAAAGTCATTAATAGTTATTTTTCTCTGTAACATTATTCTAGTTCTGTTTAGTTAACTCTGTATCACTTGACAAAAATCTTCACAATTTCCTCTGAAACTATCCATTTCATCATAGCACAAGAATATTCGATTACATTCATAAGCCACAATTTGTTTAGCCATTCCACAATTAATGGATATCTCCTTAGTTTTCAGTCTTTAGCTATTGTGAAAAGAACTGCTATAAATATTTTTGGATAAGTAGATCCTTTTCTTCTTCTTTTTAAAATTTTTTGGGGTATATGCCTAATAATGGTGTGTCTGGGTAAAAGGATATGCACAGTGCAATAACTCTTGGGGCACAGTTCTAAATTGCTTTCAAGAATGGCTGGACCAATTAAGAACTCCACCAACAGACTGTTTTCCTATAGCTCCTCCAACATTTGTGGTTTTCCTCCGTCTCACCTTTGCCAATCTGATGAGTGCAAGTTGGATCTCAGAATTGTATCACTTAAATAAGTGTGTGTATGTGTGTGTCTGAGAGTGAGAGTGAGAGAGAGAGAGAGAGAGAAGGAATGAGAATAAAGACATAAGGTATAAGAAGATTGTAAAGGTAGGAAGGGACTAAATGGTTCTATTCAATCCTGGAGGTAACATAGAACCACTGTAATTTATTGAAGAAAGAGGTGATATGGTCAGATATGTGCTTTTTAATAGATGGTGCCATATCAGATACTCATTATTTCCAAATTATATTTCAAAATGTAGATGTCAGATGAGAAATTAAAACCATGGGAGAACAGGATGAGGCACATGTCATTATTTCTCATCTTACCTACTACTCAAATTGTCCCTAAGATGCTTTCTGTGAATCTACAGAAGATAATTTTACATCCTAATACTCTTACTAAGGTAGAAAAAGCAATCATTTTATCCATCTGCACAACAGTCCACAGGACATTAAATATAAAAAAATAAAATCTATGTAGAGAATTGTCCTAGGACTGTTTCTACCTGAACCACATCAACAAATACTAACAGTTAGAATTTTTTATATTTGTGTTAAGTAAAGATTTTCAATAACCTCAAATTCTTTACTCTCTTCCTCCTAAGATTTTATAAATTCCTTCATTTCACCTCTTATTTCATCAAATTCTGGACTAAGGAATGAAGCTATTTCTTCCTACTGCCCTATGCTAGTCACAATAATATTAATTATTAGATAAGAATGAGATAATAATAGTAATAATAAATTCAATGTACTGCAATTGATTGTTACAAATGGAAATTTAATTTTCAGAAATATTTTTCTCAATAAATTGTTATTATGATACAAACTAAAACTTTAAGAGCCTAATGTATATAGAAAGCTGAACTCTATTGTATAAATATTTAATTTTAGACTTGTGATATTAGATAAGCAGCAATATATGCAATAAAGGAAGCAGTATTTTTTAAATAATTTTTAACAGTGAATTTTAATGACAATTGCTTCAATACATGCATAGAAGTTTATATTACACATGTGTATTTATGCATAAGATTCATGATTTAATATCAATAGCCACCCCGCACCCTAAAGACACTGAAAAACGCTTGGTAAAAGTACAAAAGTTCAACATAGTAACCTTGAAAATAAAGTTTTGAATATGTATTGAAGTAATATGTAATACATATCCACATACATATAAAATACAAATCTACTATATTAGAACTAGTCTACACTATTCTAGCTATCAGCTATTTCTATAGCTCTTCTGTATATTATTATATAGACTGCTTAAGTTATTGTCATTACCCATATGTAAGCACTCCCCCTAAGTAGCCTGAAATTCTCTCAATGGGATTATTAACAGATCCACAGTACTTTATGGTGTGTGCAGAATAAACTATGGCACACTGAAAGAACATTTCCTGCTGTGTGGTTCTGCCACCACACACATTCAATTTACTACTCAAAAAATTTAGCACTGATATTTCATGCTGTATGTAATACATCATTTTCTAACAATCTCAGAATATTCTATTTCTACATATTATCACTATTTCACACATGGATTAAGGTAGTTGAAGGAATAATAGAGTTGAGTAAATTAACAGTATACCAACAGATTTTATTTAGGAGAAAATGACAAAGACTAGGTAAATACTCGACTATAATTTATACTCATTTCATGTGAACTCTAATATTTTTGGTTAAAAAGGTAAAATATGATATATATAGTAATGTCTACATTTTCGATGTTTCTTTAAAATGTCCTACTTCATTTATTATAAAAGAAGAACCTTTTCCAAGAATATCAAACTTATGAAAGATGCTTAGGGTTCTGTAATAACAGTGCCTTCCTTTACTCATCTCTTCATTCAAAATCTACTCATTAAATGTCTAGTATATATATGCAGCAAGGTAGCACAGTGTCTACAGCACTGAACCTGTACTCTGGAAGTCCTCTAAGTTCAAATCCAACATTAAGTGAACCTAAGTAAGTCACTTAACCTCTCTGTCCCTCAGTTTTCCCTTCTATAAAATGGATATAATAATAACAGCTCTCTCCAAAGGTTGTTGTGACTATAAAATTATATAATTGTAAAGTATTTGCAAACTTTAAAATGCTATATATGTGCTAGCTATTATCATTATCATTATTATCATTATAATTATTATATGAAATGTAACGTAATGGGCTTGGTACAAGGGATACTGAGACAAAACAGGACAGTCTCTAACCTTGAGCAGCTGGTGCTCTATAGGAGGAAATAAATTGTATACAGTTAAGTTAATATAAAATTTGAGCAGTGAAAGTTGTCCCACTGGGTCTATACGGTATGGACTGTTCCTGAAGGAATTCAAGTTGGATTCAAAGAATCATAGATTTGGGAAAGGGCAAGGGTGGGGTGAGGAGAAATAAGGAGAGGGAAAGAAGGAAAAGGAAGCAAAAGACTGCAGGCATAGAAGAGGGAGTAGGGTAAAGAAGAGGAGGAAGAGGGGGAGGTAGAGGGTTATAAAGAAGAAAAATGAGATGTAAGGGTGGGGGGGGTAGAGGAAAATCATTGTTCAAACCCCTTCTGTAAGACTGACATTTTTCTATAGATCATATAGATCACTCTATTAAATATAAACATAATCATTATAGGTCCAGAGAGCAAGCAGACATATAACATCCATCAAGCTCTCTCTGTCACTTATGCTATATTTGCTGCTAATCAATGAAACCAGAAAAATAGAATATATACATATAATATATATTGCCACATTTCTTACATGAGTTAAGAGTACATTTTTATAAAAGCACTTCTCTATGATCACTATGATTATGTTATATTCATCATTAAGACAGAAGCTCCTTGAGAACAAGAGTTGTTTTATTGTATTCCTAGCTCCTAGTCTATTTTAGATACTTAATAAATGCTTGCTGATTTGTCTCATAATCTACTATCTTCTGTGGGTCATTTGGAGCTTGGATTTGAGTAGGAGGAGGTAACAACACAAAACAAGAAAACACCTCACTTTTATGAATCTTTCAATAAAAAGCACACAAAACAAAATAAGGAAAACAACATAAAAACATACAGTAGGAAAAAATATATACATGAGGTGAGTCTTGCAATGTGTAAATCTGAACATCCTTTTGTCTTCTCATAAAATTTTTCTGATGGAAGAAAAGTATAGATATAAAGAGAAAGAGAGAGAGCTATATATATATGTACATATATATAATATATATACATATATCTGCACACACATATACACACACTTCTATATATGTAAAATTAAAGTTTTAAAATAAAGTCTATTCAGAGCTTAGCACATTCTCTGGCACATAGTAGGTATTTATTAAATGTTTGTTGACTTGATTTAACCTTCCTATGCATCTTATCAGTATATCATAATCATTTTAAAATGTATCCTATCTTATAACAGGTACACAAAGCATAAGGAAATTATTTATTTATTATCGGTACGGAAGGACCCCATTCCCTAGGAAACGTATTATCTCTATCCCTCACTTGATAAGAATGAAATAAGTCAAATGTCAATAAGGATCAGTTTAGGAGAGGCAGCATGGTTCAATGGAAGGAGCATGGATTCAGAGTCAGAAGACCTGAGTTTGAATCCCAGCTTAACTACCCGCATGACCACAGCCAAGTCACTTAAATTCTCTAGGCCTCACTCTTCCCATATGTAAAATGAGGGGATAATGCTAGATAGCGCCTCCCCTCCCCAACTCTTGAACCAAGATCCTGTGACGCTATGGGTTTTATGACTCCCAGGTGTGCTGACTGACTTGTGTGAATTTGGGCAAACAACTTAACCTCTCTTAGTTTTCTCATTTGTAAATTGAGGGGTTTGGATTAAATGGCATCTTGGGTCTTTTTCAGCTCTGTATTTATATTCTATCAGATAATTTATGTAAAGGACTTTCTAAACTTAAAAGCCCCAGAAAAATGTAAACTATTACTTAGTTAGTGTTATCAATTGCGACCAACAGGGTCTGGGGAAATCAATCAGCAAGTATTTATTAAATGCCAGTCACTGTGCTAAAACATGGGGACAGAAGTAGAAATAATGAAACAATCTCAACTCACAAGAAGTTTACTTACATTCCAATACAAAAGATAGTAAGCACATATAAAAATGTTGTTATTGTTTTGTTCAGTTGTTTCTGACTCTTCATGACCCCATTTGGGGTTTTCTTGGCAAGAATACTGGAGTGATTTGCCATTTCCTACTCCAGCTCATTTTATAGATAAGGGAACTGAGGCAAACAGGTTAAAGTGCCTTGCCCAGGTTCACAAAACTAGTAAGTGTCTGAGTCCAGATTTGAACTCAGTAAGAGCTTTCCTGACTTCAGGCCTGGCATTCTATCCACTGTGCCACCTAGTGGACCTATAAAAATATACACAGCATAAATATGACACTTCATATACCTAATAAATGTACCTAAGTATATAAAGCAGCTAAACACAAAATGATCTGGGGAAGGAGGGTCCTGGTTAGGGGTATCAGGAAGGCCTTAATGGACAAGCTAGTGCATGAGCACTAAGAGAGGAAGAAGAGAGATTTTCTGAACCAGAGGGAAGGAGGAAATACATTCCTGGCATGTGGGGCAGCAAGTAGAAAGGCATAGAGACGGGACATGGAGGAGAATATGAGAAGTCTGGCTGGATCACAGACCGTAGGAGGGTCGGTAACATCTTCCTGAGACTGGAAAAATAGACTGGGGTCAAGCTGTAAAGGGCTTTAAAAGACAAATAAAGTTGTTGATATTTGATCCTAGAAACAATAAGAAGCCACTGAAGTTTACTAAGTAGGGAAGTGACAAGGTCAGATCTTCATTTAAGGCAAAGTATTTTGACAGTAAGCTGGACTGAATCATGGAGAGCTTTCAAGCAGAGGGAGCAATTAAGAGATTGTTGCTGTAATGACCTAAGTGAGAGGCTGGGATGATGTGGACTGGAGTAGTACTTGTGTGAGTGAAGAGAAGAGGACTGTCACAAGAGATGTTATGGAACTATAAATGGCAAGATTTGGCACCTAACCAGAAATGTGGGGTTACAGAGTGAGGGATCAGAGACCTGGGAGACTAGAAGCATGCTAGTGCCTTCAGCAGAAGTGGAGAAGTACACAAGACAGAAGTGTTTGTGGGAAAAGATAATGAGTTTCATTTCTGACATTTTGAGTTTGAGATGTCTCCAGGATATCTGGTGTGAAATCCCACTGATATTTTATCACTTCCCACGGATTTAATTATCATCTCTATGCTGATGTTTCCCAGATCTATATATCTAGCCCCAGTCTCTCTCCTTAGCTCCAGTCTTGCACCACCAATTGTCTTAGACATTTCACATCAACAAACATGTTCATTCCTATATACGAAGGACAGAAAAAAAGAACAGTATATGAAACAATGAATCACAACTATACACAGTTTGTTTTTTTAAGTACATAATAAATTTCACACTGTAATTCCAATACTGTCGTATCTATTTCTGTTTCTGAATTTCATTCTGCTCTCTTGGTTTTTTTTTTTAATATTTCATTAATGCTCTATATTTTGTTTCTTTTGGCATAACTGTTATTACTCCATGCACAAATAATTCTCCTCATCTTAAAAAAAATGGTCTCCCTATAATAAATAAGTATAGTCAAGCAAAACAGAGCTACATATTGACTACATCAGAAAATGCATCACTCATTCTAGGCCTCTTCTCCAGCATATCTCTAATAACAGGTCATAAGTATGATTCATCATTTGACATCCAGAGTCATGGTTATTCACTGTATTCATTGATCAGAACTAAATCTTCCAAAGTTGTTTTCTTTAACAATGTTATAACAGTTTATAGATTGTTCTTCTGATTCTAATTACTTTCCACTCATTTAAGTCTTCCCAGGCTACTATGAATCCATCCTTTCATAATATGACTAATAATATTCCTCCCTTGTTATGTCTGCCTTCTAGATTTCCTGGCTTCCTTCAAGTCCCAGCTAAAATCTTACCTTCAATAAGAAGCTTTTCTGGATCCCACTTAAAGCTAGAACCTTCCCACTAGTGATGATTTCCAATTTATCTAGTATATAACATGTTTCTACATAGTTACTTGCATGTTGTCTCCTCCACTGGACTGAATCTTTTGCCTTCCTTTGTATTCCCAGGGCTTAGCCCAATGCCCAGAACATACTTGGTTGGCTATTGTCTGCTTCACGCTTGAAGAAGACCAAAATGACAGCACAATTATCAGGTTGAAGGTACAGTTGCGAACAACTGTGGCTAATCAGACCAATATGAACTTAGAAGGCTCTACCACAAGTTGGGCACAAATAATCCATAGGAACATTAGGAGTGGAGATGCCTCTAAACGTGTGCCTCTCCTGCCTCTTTTGAGCTACTGCAATTCTGCTTTGCTCATAGGGTACCATGTCTTCTTTGGTGCAGGCACGTCACACTAGATAGTCCTATGGCAGTGTCTCCCATGTCTCCCAATCAATTTCAAAGTTCTCTGGAAACCTTGAAGTCCTGTATCACTTCTTCTAACCTCTGTCTGAGGACCTGCCTTAAGCTTAAAGTCAGGAGACAGAGCGTTCTGTGGGAGGTACAGCAAGGAGGCCTGCATCACTGGATTACAGAGTATATGAAACCGATTAAAGTTTAAGAAGACTGGAAAAAGTTAGGAGGAGGGGCAGGTTATGAATAGATTTGAATGAGAATGGATTTTAAATTTGATTTTATACGTGATAGGGAATTGAGTGTGGAGATGGTCACATGGTTAGACCTTCAATTTAGGAAGATCAGTTTGATAGCTAAGAGGAAGATGGTCTAGTGAAGGGAGAAAGTTAGGAAAGGAGAGAGTCAGAATGCTATTGGAATAATCCAAGTGTGAAGGGATGAGAGTCTGCACCAAGGTGCTGACAGTATCAGGGGAGAGAAAGAGGTGGTACAGGGAGATGTTATGAAGGTAAAGTCTATAGGACTTATCAACACCTGGGGTATGGTGGGGTAACTGAGAAAGAAAAGTAGAGGATGGGTTACTAGAAGGATAGTGATAACCTTTATTGTAATTGGAAAGCTTACCATTTAAGGTGAAATTAAGCTTGTCCTCAATGAAACAGATGTTTTATAGAGCTTAGGGTCAAGGGTAAGTAGCTTTAGAGTAGGACATTGTGGGAAGGTTGGGTTGTAAGGTATGGAGAATGGGGTTTGAATCATGATTACCAGGAATTCAAAATCCCTGTGAAGGAGAGGTTATGACTAAAAGGGAGTTTGTTGATCACTGAGCAACTGGTTTGAGTTATCACATCCCTAGGGCTCTGGCCTCAGGTGAAGTTTCCTCAGGGTATTAAGCATCTCCTGTTACATGGAACCAGTACTAACCAGTATGAAATTCTCTACAAGTCTTAAAATCTCTAAATTAATCATTGATTGGGCAACAATAGGTCTCTAACCAATAAGTCTACTCAACCTACACTTAATAGTTGCACTTTGGGCCTGAATGGCTCAGAGTGAATGTAAATAGTAATTGTTTCTCCAGGGTCTTCCCCTCCCAGTTTGATTTTTTTTTTTTTTAAATAAAGTGGCCATCCCTTGGCTCACTTCTTAAACAGCCCTAATCAGTGAATGGGCACTGTCTCAGTCTCAGTCAAAGTGAGAACTTGGAAAGACCTTAAAAAAGCCAAGGTCTCCCATTGCATCCTGGGCCATCTCTAATTGTCCTGATCTATATCTGGCCACTGGACCCAGATGGTTCTGGAGGAGAACGTGAGGTTAGTGACTTTGCACAGCCCTCCCTCACTTAAATCTAATTTACTTGCAAGTCATGGCATCATCTTCCTGATGCCATGGTCCTCTTCAAGAATGAAGGACAAATCACACAATAATATTCCACTGCCCTCATATAATATACCTTGCTTAGTCATTCCCCAGTTGATGGGCAATTTTTTATTTCCAATGGTTTACTATAACAAAGTGTTACTATGAATATTATTGCACATGTTTCCTTTCCCTCTTTCTTTGATCTCTTAGATATTTAAGCTAATTAATGGTATCATTGAGCCAAAGGGTATGAAGAGTTTAATGACTTTGGGGGTAGAGTTCAAAACTGTTTTTCTATAAAGTTGGGCCAAGTCACAGTTCAATGAACACTGAATTAGACTTCTGAAAGCCACTCTCACAATTGTCATTTTCCTATCTTTTTTGTATGTGTGACATTTTCAGCAAATGATAGGTGTAAGGTGGAGCCTCAGTTGTTTTTAAAATTTTCTTATTAATAATCTGGAACATTTTTCATATGGTTGTTGATAGCTTGCATTTCTTCTTTTCAGAACTTTATACTCATACATACCCTTTGATCACTTCTCTATCTGCTAAAGACAGATTAAGATTTTATCAAATAAGTTTAATAATACAAAGGCTGCTCATCTCCCCATTTTTTATATCTTTTCCTCCTATTTAGCTGTTATGATATTATTTAAACAAAGCCATTTTATAGCATGGAGATTTTTTACCTTTGTCTTTGACAGACCGTCCTCATTGCAACCATGTCCCACTCTAACTCTGTACACTTACTCCATTTTGCCTTCTAAAATTCCCATTAACTTATGGTGGAAAAAACTTCCTTTATTCTGGATGTTTTCCTCCTCTTACATAGCTAAATAGTGTGGTGGATACAATGTGAGTGTTGGAGTTTTTATTGTTGTCTGTTGTTTATTGGGTTTGACATTCATCACCTCATGGACCACATCATGCCAGGCCCTTCTATCCTCCACTATGTCTCAAAGTCTGTCCAAGTTCATGTTCATTGTTTTCATGACAGGTACTGAGCACAGGTTACTCTTCCTTCTTCTAAGATTTTAGTAACTTGATCACTCTGTCTGCTTCTCAAAATTGAGGCAGGTAGGTGGTGCACCTAGATAGAACACCAGAATTGAAGTCAGGAGAACCTGATTTCAAATATGGCCTCAGACACTTACTAGTTGTGTGACCCTGGGCAAGTCACTTAACCCTGTCTGCCTCAGTTTCCTCATCTGTAAAATGAGCTGGAGTAGGAGATGGCAAATCACTCCAGTATCTTTGCAAAGAAAACCCTAAATGGAGTCAGAAGAGTCAGACATGACCAAAAATGACTAAATAACAATTTCTTACACTCTGCCCTTAAGTTAGGGGCCTTCAATATTCATGCTGCTGCTCCCTCAAACATGCTAACAGCCTAAGTCCTGAATTTATTTGAATCCCATAATATATTCCTCCATCACAAGTCAGTCACACACAGGGACAGTCATGTTCTAGATCTTACCATTACCCTCAAGCATTCACTTCTTCTTCAAAAATTCTGAAAATCTTCTAGTTGACCATAAACTTCTATCATTATATCTCTCCCTGTTTTACCCATCTGGATTCTTTGCCTTTAATGAGACCCCCAAACCTCCATTACTCAGTACTTCCTCAGTCAATTACACATGCTCTGGCTTCACCTTACTCCTTTTCAAATCTTAATTATATAGTTAAACAATACAACTATAAAATGTCTTCTACCCTTCTATTGAATCCCTCACATACAACTTCTTTTCTATCATTGTTTATCCCTTGCCAAATTCCAATCCAGGATTACTTTCACCATCTAACTCCTCAGCTCAGAATACAAGCTGGTAAATAAGGCTGGAAGATGATGGCCCACAATCATGCTAACTGGGTACACTACAAATGCGTTATCAGACCTCAATTGGGCCTTCCTTGTAACAAGATAATTCTTTATTCTTCCCTAATTAACTTCCCATCTCATTCCCCAAAGAAACTATTCTGAACTTTCTCTTCTCAAGCCTCTCTAACTTCTCACAACCTCAATCTCTCAACTAAAAACCTAATTCTTTATTTCTCTGAGAAAGCTGAAGCCCACTTTTCAACTCCTGTTCTTCAAAATACCCCTTGACATCCTTAGCAAGACCAATACCACCATAGATGCTCTTCATATCATTCCCTCCTGTCTTCTTCAGTGGGTTGCCCCTCAATCATACCTTCTCTCTCCTCTCCAATCTTCAGTTAGTCAATAAGCATTTATTAAGTACTTATTATGAGGCAAGTAGTGTGCTAACTACTGGGGATTAGGAAGAAAGGCAAAATAGTTCTTGTCTTCGAGAAGCTCATATTCTAACAAGGAAGACAAGATGCAAATAGATATATACACAGAATATTTGGAGGGGAATCTTATCAGAGAAGGCTTTCGCTGATAGGGGGACCAGGAAATATCTCCTGAAGAAGATTTTGGGATGAGTGTCTCCCTGTCTAATGGCTCCTTCTCTCCTGCTTTCAACATGCCCAAGTCTCCAATATCCATTAAAAGCCTACATTAGACCCTACCAGTCCTTCATGATGCTGCTATTACCTCATATCTCTCCTCTCTTTCTCAACCAAAGGCCTAAGGGGAAAAAAAAGTCTATTCTTACTACTTTTATGTCCTCTCCCCTTTCTACCTCCAAAGCATTTTGAAAAATGGATTCCAACATCACTGTTCAACTGAAAACTGCTATCTGCTATCTAAAGTTATCAGTAATTTCTTAATTACTAAATGTGACGGACTTCCTCAGTTCCTAAACTTTTTAACTTCACCAGTGCTGTTCCATACTTGCTGGGTTTTCTTTCCTATCTGGGGTTTCATTCTCTCTTATTTTGCCTTGTTCCCATCTGACTATTTTTCAGTCTGCTTTGCTAACTTTTCATTTATATCATTCCCTCTCCCTCTAAATGTGGGTTGGATTTGCCATGATTCTGGCTCAGACCCTCTCTTTTTCTCCCTCTATCCTCTCTCTCTTTTTGATCTTATCAATGTCTCAAAGATCTTTATATGGAGCCCTAGTCTCTCCCATGAGCTGCAATCCTACAATACCAACTATCCACTGAACAATTCAAACTGCATGACCTGTAGGTATCCTAAACCCAATATGTTCAAAACAGAACTCATCTTTCCCCCAAAACTCACCCATTTTTCAAACTTCCCTATTTTTGTCATAGGCACCACCTCTGAATTAGGGTTCACAGGTTCCCTAAGTCTCCCAGGTTTGCAACCTTAACACTATCCTCAACTTGTTACTCTCTCTTACCCACATAACAAATCAGGTGCTGAATTTGTTCCACTGTGGATTCCTTTCTGGTATGAGCTGGACTCCTCAGTTTCCCTAATTCCATATATCTACTCAGCTGACAACTCTTATTGTTTCTACCTCCACCAGATCTCTCACATCTGACCCATTTTCATTACTTATCCATGTACCACCATCATCACCTCTTGCCTAAAACTATTAGGCAAGATATCTTAACATATACAAAACTGAAATCTTTATCTTTCCCCTAAACCCTTCACTCTTACAAACGTCCTTATTTCTTTTTTTTATGATACATATATATATATATACACACATATATATATATATATATATGTATATATATTTTTCTTTTGGGTGGCGGGTTAGGCAATGGGGTTAAGTGACTTGCCCAGGGTCACACAGTTAATAAATGTTATGTGTCTGAGGCCGGATTTGAACTCAGGTTCTCCTGAATCCAGGGCCACTGCTCTATCCACTGCGCCACCTAACTGCCCCCAAGCTTTCTTATTTCTATCAAAGGCACTACCATTCTTCTAATCTCTCAAATTTGTAACCTTATTGTTATCCTCAATTTCTCACTCTTCTTATCCTACATATACAAGTAACCAAATCTTCTCAAGTCTACCTTTATAAGACCTTTCATAACAGAATCCTACTCTTTATTCACACAGTTACCACTTTATTTCACACCACCTAAATTTCTGCAACTGCTTCCAGTTTAGTCTCCCTATCTCACGTCCCTCCCCAAACAGTTGCCAAAGTGATTTTCCTTTAATGCAGATCTATGTCGCTACCCTACTCAATAAACTGCAGTGGCTCCCTATTGCTTTGAGGATAAAATATGAACACCTCTTTTGAGCTTTTAAAATCCATCAAAACCTGGCTCCAACCTATCTTTCCAGCATCATTAAACATTACTTCCTCTCTATAACCTCCAGGATTAAATGTGTTTATTACAGGTCCTTCATAATCTTGCATACTGCTTTCCAGTCTAATTACACCTTACACCAGGCCTGCACAACATAACGGCCCTGGGCCACTTGCAGCTCGCCAAGAGATTTTGGGCGGCCTGTGAAAAATGTAGAGGATGTGATGAGTGCTTTGTCCATGCCCTCCTTAACCCACCTTCCACTAGTCACTATTGTGCCCATCGTGTAACTTGGCAGGTGGGTTGCCACCCCACACTCTCTCCTGTTTGTCACATGACTTGCGGGGACCACCCATCATCAGTCTGTCTCTAGTCTGAGAAGAGCGAGAATCGTTCTTTGCTGTGTTTTCACAGTTACCAGCTTTGAACAGGGACAAAGTGAAGCCACATGCCAATACAACTGATGCCTGCTGTGTGATGAGCAGCAACAATGCATGAGCTTCTTCCCCTCCCTCACTGCAAAGCCACCCTCCAAGTTACATGAGGGTCTGGCGCTCTCTGCAAGGTCAGACACACTCAGTTCAGTATTTCTTTGTATGGGAGCAGTTGCTGTGGAGATCTCTTGGTTCTAACATTAAAGTTTTTGGGGTGACTTTGTAAAATGGGTGATAAAAAGAAATGGAATATTGAATTAGAACGTAGTGTTTAATCTGGAGTGGACAAATAGACACTTGTTTACTTACACGGGAGACAAAATATTGTGCCTCGTTTACCGAGAAGTAACGGCCGTTCTGAAGGAATACAATCTTCGTCACCATTTTGAATCAAAACATCCTGACTTAAGCAAATTGGACACCAATGGAAAACAAATTAAAGCATCCAAATAGTTGAAAAATCTCAGTGGGGAACGATGGTTTTTCAAGAAAGTAAACTCAGAAAATGAGCAGCTACTAAGGTTAGTTTTCAGATTTCTAAAGAAATTGATTTCAAACATGATTCTGGAGTACAATAAACTGATTGCTGACAAGAAGCGTAATATGTCCTATTAACTAAATCTAAACAGTAAGAAAACTTGAAAAATGTGTTAAAATTTGTACCACTTGGCAAAATAATTTTGTTAACGTTAATGTGATTTCATGATAAATAAAAATCTTAAATATTAAGTGTAGTTAATTGATATTAATTGAAATTTCCCCCTTTTAAATATGGTTTATTTGCAAAATAGTCTGATCATTAATTACACCTTTACTTTGAAAGTGAGCTTCTAAAAACCTATCTGCTGCCTGAAGAAGTTTAGCCTGTTTTAATTTTGGCCCCTACCTTCTGTCACGTTGTGCAGGTCTGCCTTATATACCTCCTTCTTCCCTTCCTGTTCACTCCAGGGATATAAGTCTCCTTGCTGTTCCTCAAACAAAACAATCCATATCTTGACTGCAGGTATTTTCACTAGCTGTATTCTCCATGCCTGGAATGCTCTCCTTCTCATCTCCACCGCCTGGCTTTCTTCAAGTTCCAGATAAAAACTTCTCTGGGAAGCCTTTCCCAATCCCTCTTAATTTTAGTGACTTCCCACTGTTGATGATTATGTATGTAGTTTGTTTGTACATAGTTGCTTCCCCTGTTGGATTGGGAACTCCTTGAGGGCAGAAACTGTCTTTTCCCTTTCTTTGTATCCCCAGTACCAAGAACAATGTCTGGCACATACTAGGCACTTAATAAATGTTTACTGACTCTCGTGCTCTCCAACGCAACCAAACTAGACTCCTCTTCATTCCACAGACATGATACCATTTCCTATCTCCTTTGCATTGGTTTTCCCTTGTACTTGGACTGAATTCCTTTCTCGCCTCTATTCATAGAATCTCTTTCTTCCTTCAAGACGAAAGTTAAAAATCATCTTCTACAAAGAGTCTTTCCTGAATCCACTCTCCCTCCCAAACTACTTTTTATTTTAGTTAATTCTCCTTTTATTTATTCTATATATACTTATGTACCTGTTGTCCCTTCCATTAGAAGGTAAGTTTCTTGAAAATCTATTGTTCAGTTGTTTCATTCATGTTCAACTCTTAGAGACCCCATTTGGGGTTTTCTTGGAAAAGATACTGGAGTGGTTTGCCATTTCCTTCTCCATCTCATTCAACAGAGGAGGAAACTGAGGCAAACAGGATTAAGTGACTTACCCAGGGTTACAGAGCTAGTGTCTGAGGCTAGATTTGAATTCAGGTCTTCCTGATTCCAGGCCTGGTGCTCTATCAACTGCACCATCTAGTTGCCCCTTCTTGAGAATGTTGTCATTGTTGAGTTGTTTACAGTTGTGTCTGACTCTTGGTGACTGCATTTGGGGTTTTCTTGGCAAAGATAATGGAACAGTTTGTCATTTTCTTCTCCAGTTCATGTTGCAAATGAGAAAACTGAGGCAAACAGATTTAAGTGACTTGCCCTGCCTCACACAGCTAATAAGTGTCTGAGACCATATTTAAACTCAGGAAGATGAGTCTTCTTGACTCCAGATCTGGTGCTCTATCTACTGTGCCACTTAGCTGCCCTTTTTGAGAATAGGAATTATTTATTCATTTTATTTGTGTCCCAAGAGCCTGGCAGAGAGTAGGCATTAATAAATACTTGTTGACTGACTAACAAATGGCTCCTGAGGTTCTTCCTAACTTTAAAATGTTGTGATTCTGTAAGAAATAAAAAATGCATTTCCAGAGCCCTATTTCAGTATGATTCTCAAATAATCAAAGCTAAATAGTACCTGCAATAGTCTTCTTTGCATTAGGATCTCTAATTCACCTTACCCCCAAACAATAATATGTGCATACTACTTCACATGGTGATCTCATGGATTTAATTATCATCTTTATGATCACGATGCCCAAATCTACCTATCCTATTTTAATCACAATGCTGAACTCTAGTCTCATATCTCCAACTGCCTTTCAGATATCTCAAATTGGATGTCCACCAGACAACTTAAACTCAACATGTCCAAAACTGAATTCATTATCTTACTCCCTAAATTGTCCTTCCTTCCAGTTTTCTCTCTCACTATCAAGGGTACCACCATCCTTCAAGTTCCCCAGGTTCCCAAACTAGGTATCATCCCTGACTCTTCACTACCTCTCACCCCCCACATCCAATCTGTTGTCAAAGCTTGTTATACCATTTCAGCACCTCTCAAATATGTCCCATTCTTCTCTGACACTGTCACCACCCTAGTATAAGCACTCATCACTTCATATATGGACTACTGCAAAAGCTTGCCGGTCAGTCTGCCTGACCCATTCTCTCCCCATTCCAGCTCATCCTCAGTTCAGCTGCCAAAAGGATTTTCCTAAAGTGCAGGTCCAGTTACTCAATAAATTCCAGGGGCGCCCTGTTGACTCCAAATAACAAACCTTCTGTTTGGCATTCACAGCTCTTCATAAACAAGACACCTTACAACCCTTTCAGGCTACTCACATCTTCATCACCCCACATTCACCTCCATGGCACCACCTACTCCTCTTTCCACTGACACAAACCTCCTGATGCTGACAAACAAGACACTATTTCTCAGCTCTGGGTATTTTCTATGGCTGTTTCTCATGAATGTGATGCTCTCCTTCCTCATATCTAACTCTGCCTTCTCTGGATTCCTTCAAATACTAGATAAAATCCCATCTTCTTTAGGAAGCCTTTGCCAATCCCTCTTAATTCTAGTGACTTCTCTCTATTATCATTTCCTAGTTGTCCTGCATATAAGCTTGTTTGTTTGTAGTCGTTTGCATATGGTCTCCGCCATTGGATTCTGAGCCCCTCTAGGACATGGCCTGTGCTTTGCCTTTCTTTGTATCCCCCGCTGCCTGGCAATGTATCTGGCATCGAGTAGGAACATATTCTATTTTAAACAAAACGTTTGTAGAAAATTTCACAATTGCTATAAATACTTAAGCCTTTTTTTTTTTTACTAGAGAAAGGTTTTAGATGCTTTGTCAGATTTTCTCTCTTTTTGGGCAACCCAGAGTCATCAGCGACAGATTAAGTAGACTCTGAACTACTGGAGCTGCGCCAGAGAACTGAGGAACAAAGTGAGGGAAAAGGTCACCAGAACAGGACTCCATGCACTGGCGGGAAGAGGAGTGTGGGGGAGAAGGGTGAAAGAGGGAGAAGCAGCTGTGGAGCACTCCACCAAGCATGAAGGTCAGAGGTCAGCATCCATTTGGGGTCAGTTTCGACCATTCCAAAATTAACTGAGGCAGAGACCCAGGCTGGTAAACTGTGAACTAACCAAAGTGGTAGGTGGCTTTGAAACCCAACCCATAAGGAAACCACTACCAGACAGGAGAGAGTCATAAAGTGAGTGAAAAGGAAAATAAGGGGGAGAAAAGACTGAAAGCACCAAAGATTTCAAGAAAAAGAAAACTCAAAGACCTTGAACATGAACAAATCAATCAACAGGGAAAACACAGTAACAGCAAAAGTAAACAAAAACTAAAGATCTAGCAAATGAATTCGGGTATCTATGAATAAACACTACAAAATAAAGGAAAATGATCCAACACATGACAAGAAAAAGGACCCTATGGAATTTGACAAGAACACACTGTTCTTAAATGGTTTAAAAGAGAATTGAGATTTATAAAACTGCACAGAATAATGAACAGAACAGAATAAAATCTGCAACGACAAACCCCACCACAGAAACACAAAAGAGAACAATAGACTGGAAACACAAATACACAGAAGTGAAGGACAACCCTTGAAACAAGAAAAAACATTAAAAGAAAGCATGCTCAGTATACAAGCAAAACAGACTGAATTCGTACACAGGATGTACAGAGACAACCTAAAAATCATTGGTCTCTCAGAAGAACATGACAGTATAAAAAAAACTTAACACCATAATGAAGGAAATAATGGAAGACAAGTACCCAAATCTCATTAATATAGAAAATGAAATTCCAATTGAAAGAACTGACAGATTACTTCCAGGAAAAAAAAAAAAAACTATAGCTGTAAAGGCCAAGACACACAATGGTTAAATTATTCAATTGGGAAACAAGAAGTTCTTCAAGAGAAAGATCTTCAAATAAAAAGAGCATTCAAATAATGCAAGAATATTCTTCATCCTCCAGAAAAAGGAGAAAATGGAATAATGTGTTTCAAAGAGCAATGAAGATCAGGACACAGCCTAGGGTGACCTAACCTGCAAATCTAAACTTAGACATTCAGAACAAAAGATGGTTGTTCAATAATAAAGAAGAGCTTGAAACATTTTTAGAAGAAAACTACAACTAAAGAGATTATTTAAACAACAGAAATAGAGGAGGAATAAATAAATGTAGGGACAAGGACAATTACAGTAACAGAGTGACTCCAGAGAGACCAGTAAAAGACTTCTTTCTAAATGCATCCAAGGAGACAGGGGTAAAGACAGAAATTTGATAGTAGTAGGAGTTAGAGGCAGACAAGGAGTATTATGGACAGGAGCTGGTGAAACCTTGCCCAAAGTGAGTCAATGTTTCTACATTACAACATGGGAGGGTACAAAAGAGTGGGGAAAGGGAGTAGAGAAATGTAGAGAAATGGAGAGGAATGAGTGATGTGCCAGGGTCAAATCAAGAGTTAGCCATGACTTTCGTGATCTTAGGAAGAGAAAAAGCCTAAGGGAAATGGATGAAGAGGAAGGATTAGGTTTTAATTTGAAAGGTGGAAGGGATTCACTACTGAACACTCCTATGGGCAAAGGGAGATAGTGAATTCTTATCCCAAAAGCTTTTTTTGGTAAAAACTATTTGGTAAAAACCGTTAGGAAAACTGGAAAGCAGTCTGGCAGAAATTGTGTAACACCAATATCTTAGACCATTTACCAAGATAAGGTCAAAATGGATACATGACCTAGATTTAAAAGAAGATATCATAAGAATATTAACTATCAGACTTATGGACAGGAGAAGAAGTTATGAATAAAATGGGTGGCTCAGTTCTTATTTAAAGAGCAATTTTGAATTATGCCCAAAGAGTTATAAAACTGTGTATACCCAATAGTGCAACACCCAAGGTAATCAGGGGAAAAGGAAAAGAACCTATATGTTCTCAAATATTTATAGTAGCTCTTTTTTGGTATCAAAGAACTGGAAATTGAGGGGATGCTCATCAAATGGGGAATGGCTAAACAAGGTGTAGCATATGATTGTGATGGGACACTACTATACTGTAAGAAATGATGAGCCGACTGATTTTATAAAAACATGGAAAGACTGGCAGGAAATAATGAAGAGTTAAATGAGCAGAATCAACAGAACATTGTATATAGGAACAGCAATACTGTTCAAAGAAAAACTGTGAATGACTAAGTTATTCTGAATATTATAAATACTCAAATCAACTCCAAAGGACCTATGAAGATGCTATCCACCTCCAGTGAAAGAACCGATAAACAGAAGTACGCATAGCATAATATCAACATATTTTATCTTTTAATATTATAGTAATTCAGACTTCTTCTCTGGTACAATGGGAGAACCAAAAAATCTTACGCTGCTTTTCCAGATTATAGGAGTGCCGCACACCTAACCCCCACAATGTGAAAGGGATAACTGTATTACATACCAGAGTTTGTTTTTTCTTCTGCTTTTAAAAGGGGCAATGGGATATGCCTATGGAGATAACAATAGTTATGAGAACGAACAAAAAAAAAAGAATAGGAGGATCACTGAAACATTTTTCAAAAATGCACATAAGTGAAAGGCAGAGGTTCAGAAGGAAGCACAGACAAGCAGGACAATTTTGAAAGTAACATTTTTATTACATACATTCAGCAAATGCAATTGGTATAGAAAAAAGATTCACAGTAATGCTCACTTTTTTTTTTAGCATTTAAGTTCAGAATAAAATTAAATTAGACAAAGTTATAATACTTCTTTTCCCATCCACTTTAAAAAATAGCCATAAACTGTAGATTTTGTAAAGTTCCTGATCATATAAATAGAGAACTCAAGATTACTTTGTCATTGACAGGATAATACAAATATGAAGCTGAAAAGGACCTTTAGAGATAGGTCATCTGATCCATTCTACTGGCAACAGAGTCCCAAAGAAAATTACAGTATGCAAATAGATGTAGTTGCTAGAAATATGTCTTATAACAAACTGATAATCAATTCTCAATTACTAAACAAAGCAGACTAGTGGCACAGCCAGCCTAAGAATCTTTTGTGAACTATATGAATTATATGTATGAATATATAATTTCACTTTGAATGTAGCACAGGATACAGGGGCTGGGAAAGTCTGTTGGAAGATAAACTGAAAATGGAGGTCAGGATAGAATAATAATAGCAATAATAGTAACTATTCACTTTTCTATAATTCTTAAAAGTACTTTCGAGAAGTACTATGTTCTATGAAGTACTTTCCAAAAATGATTCTGAATATTAGGATAAAAAAAGTGAACTTTACCTGTAGGCAGTTGCTCTACCAAAGAGTTGCTACAGGAAGATTCATCTGGAAGCAGTATATAAGACAGATTTGAGAAGAGGAGAACATCAGGGAAGAAACTGGAGGCAAGGTTATTAGCTCAATAGTTTATAGGTTATTGAAATAATCCAAACATAGGGTAATAATATTAGTTCAAAATAGGGACATTGCAGTCAGAATGAGAAAAGACAGGCGCAAGAAATATTGCCAAGAAAGAAACATCATGATTTTGAAAATCACTGAATATGTGCTCAAATACGATACTCATACAATAATGGACTATAATAGTGCTCCACGCATTTTTTTTTTTGCAAATCTAGCACTTAAAATCCGTGAGGTTTGTAACTTATATATTAATTACCAATCTGCAGTTGAAATGCTTTTTTCATTCAAAATAAATCCAACTTTAAGAGCAATGAGTTACTAAAAGCACATATATAAGCATTAGTTTGCAAAGCACTTTACACGTTATCTCATCTAATCCTCACAAAGACTATAAAGCAGGTGTTACTGCCCTCATTTCATCAACATGGAAATCAAGGATGAGAGAGGTTAAGTAATTTGCCCAGGATCCCAATGCTAGTAAGTATCTAAGCAGCAGTTGAACTCAGGTTTTTCACTGCATATGGAAAGACAGCAAATAAAAAGGAGTATGAAAGTGCCAAATGGTGGCACAAAAGGTCAGTGTTAAAGAACCTGACAGGAAGTGATAGTGGAAATCTGGAGAAAAGTTAAGATCTGAGAGACTAAAGAAAAGTACCGTTTTCTTTTTAAGACGTTCTGTTATTAAAAGCCCTTTTTCTGGTTCCCATTGTGCAACAAACTATATTACGTGGCTAATTATGAATAAAAACATAATGATAACATTATTCTAATATTTGAAAACCAAAGTACGACAAAAATAATGGAAATTTCTATGAGGATAAAAATAACATCCTTCTCAATAAGGGAAGCCAGGAACTGTGCATTTTATCAATGCACGCCAAATGTCTAACACAGTGTTTTACACATAGTAAGGGAGCAATATGTTTTTTTTGCTGGAAGTAAGATATGCAAGAATATATCCATTTTTACCCATAATCTGCCAGTGAACAACTGAAAGTTGACTATCTGTCAAAAAGAAGTTGATTAAGTAGCATTCGTATCTATAGTTTCTAATAAAAAGAGGGGTAGGGTAGAGAATAACTATAAGAATACAAAAATTAATAAATATTAATGGCAAAAGAATTTTAAATTGGAAAGGGTCAAAGTATCTTTTTTGAGGAAAACAATCTTTTAAAAAATTTCTAATTCATTCTTTTCAAAGTTGTATGTGGCTATGACTAAAAAGAATTTAAGAATTTATTTTAATATAGAATTATTTTAATTACTTCATACTGATATTTCCTGGTTTGATACCTATTAATTATGAATGAATAAAATATAATTCTATCTTGCAATAGACATGGTATTAAAATATTCTGTGAAACAAATGGTTTGGATTGTCTATATTTTATATATTAATTCTTGCAAATTCACAACACCTTCCTTCCAAAGTGGTATGATAAAGTTAACAATTGCTTCCTAGAAAGAGATGAAAAAGACGAAATTATCAGACCTTCAGAGCTGCAGGAAAAAAAATTTCAAAGCATTCATTTTGTACCAAATATGGGTTAAAAATAAATTATAAACAAGATCTTCCTTTAGAGAGAAGTTTTATCATATAATTATAATGCTGATCATTTGAAAGTATCCAAAATGTCTCTAGCATTTTAAAGAGCTAAGCAAAGTTATTTTTAAAATCAAACATATGTGCCTTTTCTGTTTATGTCTTCGGAAAGAACATTCTGTATAATGAAAAACACGACCAAATTTTTCACAGTACATCACTATAAAACCCTGTAATTGACTTTTTGGGTTGGTTTACTCTATATCTATTTTTGTCCAACTAGAAAACAGCAATGATGTGGTGAAAAGACCAAAATGTAGGTCCCATTGCAGGATAAGGCTCCATCCTGATTAGTGTAGAAGTATCATATTTGCTCTGGGAAATGTGCCCATTTCTAAGAGAGAATTCGGTCCATAGGAACCTCCTCTTTTTTAATCAAGCCATGTAAAATGCAGCAATACTGGTGCCCAGTCTGGGCTTTGGTTGGAACCAGAATAACAACACAGTGAGCTGTATCACTGAATTCAACAGAATTTAGTGCCTAACCATCTCATTTAGTTTGATGTGACATATAGATTTCCATCAATTCACCAGATTGACTCTTTAAACTAAGATGCTAACCAAACATTTTTAACGCTCTGGATAAAAGTTTTCTACTTTGCAAGAAAGTTTTGAATATAATACTTAGAAAACATTTATTGAAGATTGTGTTGTAGGAAATGCATTTCAGATTCTTAGCAAGTCTGATTATCCTTATGCAAAACAGTATTTCTGAAATAGGGTTCCTAGTATTATTGACAAAATTTCTATATCACCAAATAGCTCTAAACAAAATAAGCAAAATGACATGGTGGTATCATGATTTAAAAATCTGCCCTACAACACCTAGACTCCCTGGAACCACAGATTGATCTACAGTGAGTTGACTAAACCATTCCTTCTCCTGAGGTAAATAAACTTAGGTCTATGTAGTTTACTGTGGTAGAGGTTTCCATGGGGCCAAATGGGGAATGTCTATTAGATGGAAACTTCCAGATTGAGAGCCTGCCCACTCTGGGTGGGCATTAAAGGACCCACAGCACTTTATGTGCTAGCCGTGGTTTGCTCATGTGACCATGGCTAAAACTTCCAGTATATCTGAAGAGCAATTGAGAATTCAGTTTACCTCTAATACTGTTCAACATACTTTTCTGTGTATGTATGTGTTTTAAGTGACACTTTTATAGTGTGAGCTTTACACTGCTAATTATAAATGGCTTTCCAGGACTGTTATCAGTAGCACTCATTTTGACTATAGAATCATATTTATAGAACCATTAATGTATTCTGGAAGTAATGACATACCAACTATCTAGAAGAGCTTTATGCCAATCACTATCACAGTCCATTTTAACAGAATACACTGTTAGACAAAGACAAAGAGTGTGCATATGGTGCATATTTGCATCTTCTATAAACTCAGTTTTGGAGAAACAATGGCTTGGAAAAATATGTCCTCACTAGTAATTTTAAAAAGTCCCAAAATTCTAAACTTTGCATCAACCATTGGCAGTCTTCTGAACAATACCTATGCCCTGAGTCTTTGTTTGCCCCGCTTTTTTGTCAGATGTCATGATGTCTAACCTGTGTCGTGATGTAACCTTGACCCGACAACAATAAGAGAAAATCCTGCATCTTATTTACAGAGTTTTTCCATTTGGAAAAAAGATTTTTGCACATTTGGGGCACAGTAATGGCTTCCCTGTATCCTACAAGTTTCATAGTTGTAGCAACAAAATCTAAGATACTAATGATATGCAAGCGTATTCTCTGTATCAGTGAAATCAAAGCTATAACGGATAAGTGTTCAATCCACAAAAAGTACTTAGTAATGCAATTTAACCTGTTAAAAGGGATTGGGGGAATATAGAAATGGAAAGCTGTCAGGTTCCACATTAGGAAAAAAGTTAGGTTTAACAATTTTTGTTTTAGGAGACCTTCAACTATATAATGATGAACATTGACACAGTGCTTTAAAGGTTTCAAAACAATTTAGGGTCAGCATTATCTCATTTAAGCCACACGACAAGCATGAATGGTCTTTTAAGAATTACCATCCATATTTTGGTCAATCCAGTTATTCTATAGATGAGAAAACCGAAGCTTAAATAAGTGATTTTCCCACTATTAAATGTCAGAGGCTAATCTGAACCTAGGTCATCCTGATTCAAAGCCTAGCAGAGTATCTACTATACCATACATACTGCCTCGCAAGCATTAAAATTAACTCTGCACTTTATTCATTAACATCTAGAATATTCAGAAATTGATATTTAGAGCATGTGAGTACTGTTGCATCATCACCTCTGGCTTAAAGGAAAACACTCATTAAGGACAAAATTCCAATAGCAACTCAACATGAGCTCTTAAGCATGACAGCTTCATTCATTCATTCATTCATTCAATAAACGTTTATTAAATACCTACTACATGCCAAGTATTGTGCTAAGAGCAAAGATGGGAAAGGGGGATTAATTATGAAATAATTTTCAAAGAGAATACAGTGGTGTTAACATTTAGAGAATTTCCTTCCCTTTGAAGTTTCAGACAAATAAAAGTGAAATGAGAAGAAACAGAAGAACATTGAACACAATAACAGCAAGTCTGTGTGATGATCAACTATGACTGACTCAGCTCTTCTCAGCAATACAATGATCCAAGACAATTCCAAAAGACTCATGATGGAAAATGCTATCCATATCCTGAAAATGAACTGATGGAGTCTGAATGCAGATCAAAGCAGACTATTTTCACTTTATTTTTTTTTGTAGTTTTTTTTTCCTTTTTGTTCTGTTTCGTCTTTCACAACATGACTAATATGGAAATATATTTTACATGATTGCACATATATAACCTATATCAAATTCCTTACTATCTTAGGTAGGAGGGAGGGAAAAAAATTTGGAACTCAAAATTTTATTTAAAATTAATGTTAAAATTGTCTTTATGTGTAATTGGAAAAAATAAAATATTATTTAAAAATTTCAAGCATTGACTTGAAATCAATACTTGATTAATACTTGAAATTATTAATTAATGTTAGAATATAGAATATATATAATATAGAATTAATTTCAAGTATTAATTAATGTATTAGTTAATGTATATATAATACATTAGTCAATAAGCATTTATTAAGCACCTAAAGTACTGCGCTAAACAGTTAACAAAACTATACACAAAGAGTCAAAAAACCATCCCTGTCCTCAAGGAGCTTATAATCTAATGGGAAACTAAATCTAAGGAAACAAATACGTGTGTATATACAGGATGAACAGAAAATAATTAATAGAGAAAAGGCTTTAAATTAAGAGGAATTGAGAAAGGCTTCCTATAGAAAGTGGGGTTTTAGTTGGGACTTGAAGAAAGCCAGGGAAGAGAGAAGGCAGAGATGAGGACAGAGAGCACTCTAGGCAGGGAAGACAGCCAGAGAAAATGCCTTGAGCCAAGAGATAAAGATTCTTGATCCCAGAACAACAAGGATGCCAGTGTCCCTGGATCAGATACCTTTTCCCTCCAGGAGGAGCAGGCAATTGTTGTACTAGTTCCCTTTTTTCAGTGTGTATTTAAAGATCTGGATACATATTAAAAGCTGAAATTAAAATCGAAATACACTATAAGATAAATACAACACTAAAAACCATGGGAATAACATAATTCATTTATATGATACTTTAGTATTTCTAAAACATTTTTATCACAATATTTCTGTCATTTAGGAAGTGCAAAATTGCTTATTATTCCAATTTTTCAGATGAGGAAGTTCGTAGAGGTCACACTGTGAAAGCCAGGATTTGAACCCAAGTATACTGATTCAAAGTTCAACACTGTTCTATACCTCAGACCTGCACAACTTGACAGAAGGTAGGGGCCAAAATTAAAACAGGCTAAACTTCTTCAGGCAGCAGATAGGTTTTTAGAAGCTCACTTTCAAAGTAAAGGTGTAATTAATGATCAGACTATTTTGCAAATAAACCATATTTAAAAGGGAGAAATTTCAATTAATATCAATTAACTACACTTAATATTTAAGATTTATTTATCATGAAATCACATTAATGTTGACAAAATTATTTTGCTAAGCGGTACAAATATTAACACATTTTTCAGGTTTTCTTACTGTTTAGATTTAGTTAATAGGACATATTACGCTTCTTGTCAGCAATCAGTTTATTGTACTCCAGAATCATGTTTGAAATCAATTTCTTTAGAAATCTGAACTAACCTTAGTAGCTGCTCATTTTCTGAATTTACTTTCTTGAAAAACCATCGTTCCCCACTGAGATTTTTCAACTATTTGGATGCTTTAATTTGTTTTCCATTGGTGTCCAATTTGCTTAAGTCAGGATGTTTTGATTCAAAATGGCGATGAAGATTGTATTCCTTCAGAACGGCCGTTACTTCTCGGTAAACGAGGCACAATATTTTGTCTCCCGTGTAAGTAAACAAGTGTCTATTTGTCCACTCCAGATTAAACACTACGTTCTAATTCAATATTCCATTTCTTTTTATCACCCATTTTACAAAGTCACCCCAAAAACTTTAATGTTAGAACCAAGAGATCTCCACAGCAACTGCTCCCATACAAAGAAATACTGAACTGAGTGTGTCTGACCTTGCAGAGAGCGCCAGACCCTCATGTAACTTGGAGGGTGGCTTTGCAGTGAGGGAGGGGAAGAAGCTCATGCATTGTTGCTGCTCATCACACAGCAGGCATCAGTTGTATTGGCATGTGGCTTCACTTTGTCCCTGTTCAAAGCTGGTAACTGTGAAAACACAGCAAAGAACGATTCTCGCTCCTCTCAGACTAGAGACAGACTGATGATGGGTGGTCCCCGCAAGTCATGTGACAAACAGGAGAGAGTGTGGGGTGGCAACCCACCTGCCAAGTTACACGATGGGCACAATAGTGACTAGTGGAAGGCGGATTAAGGAGGGCATGGACAAAGCACTCATTACATCTTTACTTTCTTTCATAGGCCTCCCAAAATCTTTGGGCCACTATATGTTGTGCAGGCCAACTCTATATCATGCTGAAAAGGGTGGGGAAAAGATAGATGGTAAAGTCAAAAATGAACTAACTCTAAAGTTAGAGGACGTAGGTTCAAATACGGCTTCTGATACCTGCCTAGGTAATAATGAGCAATCTATTTATAATCTCCTTGATCCTCAGTTTCCTCATCTGTAAAATGAGAGAATCGAATTAGATGACTCCTAAGGTAACTCCAACTCTTGATCTATGATCTCATGATCTGATGGTAGGTATAGGCAAATGAGCACAGGATTGTTTTCCTACTCTCCCTACTTCCATTCCCCGATGCCACTTATTTTTCCTTTAAATTTGACAACAAATTTTAAAGGCTAAAGAAAATGTTGAACTAGGTTGATAAAGGGTAAGCGGTGATGGGGGGTGGTAGATAAGGAGAACTAGAACAGAGACAATGGCTCAAAAAGCAACAAACTGAACAAATTGGGGAAAGGGGGAACAGTGTAGCAGGAAAGAGTTACTACAAGGTAGTAAACAATTCAATACTTTATATTTGCGTCTCCATGCCCCAGATACTGATAAAGTAAAGGAAAAAGGTTTTTCCTACTTTGAAATATCAATTATTATAATCAAGAAAGGTATCTGGGAAGCTAGGTGGTACAGTGGAGAGACTACCAGGCTGAGAATCAAGAAGTGTTCAAAGCCAGCCTCAGACACTCAGTAGCTGTATGACAATGGGGGCAAGTCATTATCTGTCTGCTTCCTTTTCCTCATCTGTAAAATGGGAAGAATAATAGCCCCTACCTCCCTGGGTTGCTGTGAGAATGAAATAATAAAATAGTTAAAAAGTACTTAGGACCATGCTTGTCACACAGTAAACACTATATAAATATTTGTTACTATTATTATTACCACCTTAAGGATTGAAGTGCAATAAAAGATTACTGCATTTGGGATCAGTGGTCTTATAACTTCAAAAGCTGGTTCTGCTACTTTTTGTAGTAGTAACCATGAGCAAGTTAATTTGATCTCACTGGGTCTCACTTTCCTCAACTGTAAAATGAAGAGGCTACACTATAGATCATCTCTGATATCTCTCCAAGCTTTAAATCCTAAGAGTTTATAATACAAGAGATTTCCATTAGGAAATGTTCTTTACACAAAGTTGTATTGTTCATGTCAAAACAAAGGGATAATCCTGTGCATTTTGCAAATTCATTAATTATTACTATTTCATCATAGAATCATATTTCTTTTAAATATGTAAATTATTGTAAAAGGCGCATTATAAGGTAATATATGTAGATTCCAAAAGTCTCCAGAGGAACACATTTTTCATCTTCCAGTGAAATTCAACAGAAAAACATCAGATTGAACTTCTATAAATTCAGTTTCCAGAAAACGTTTAATCCATAAAATGAAACACAGCTGAAATATTTCAATGAAACAACCGAATTAATAATACTGTGTGAGTCCTATAGAACTCATTATATAGTTGAATTTTACTTGAGATATAAAGTGGAAACAAAACACCAGTCATAGGTACAACTACGTAATGCTTTAAAGTAGTGGTTTAGGGAATTTTCAAGTTTCAGCATCATCATATATATTTTCTAAGAAATCAAAACTCATTCTCTTCTCAGAAACGATGACTTGTACATGAGTTTTCCAAGTACTTTAAAGCAGTGGTGTCAAACTCAAATAATAATGAAAGCCACAAAACTATACATAACGATCCCTGTGGGTCAAAATTGACTTAGTTATAAA
This sequence comes from Vombatus ursinus, assembly GCF_900497805.2. Lineage (NCBI taxonomy): Eukaryota > Metazoa > Chordata > Mammalia > Diprotodontia > Vombatidae > Vombatus > Vombatus ursinus. The sequence continues at coordinate 8,290,817 of NW_020954604.1, read as the reverse complement.
ACATAATATTATCTCTGCTTTATGCATTTTTATTAATTTTGTTAAACATTTCCTAATAATATTTTAATCTGGTTTGGGCCACATTTGGGAGTGTTGTGGGCATCCAGAGGCCCACAGGATATATGACACCTTTAGGGAATAAGAAAAACTCACCATTAAGGCAGTGACCCTTTTATAGAGGGTGACAGACTCTAGGCCTTTTCCCCTCATTAGTCTGTGAGCTCCCAGAAATCATGGACTGTTTTTTGCCTTTCTTTGTATCCCAGCTGCTTAGCACAGTGCCTGACACATAACAGAAGCTTAATAAATGCTCCTTGTTGTTGTTCATTCAGGGTCTTTATATCCCTTTTAGTACTACCCTGGTTGTCAGTCACTTAACTTTTTGTATTATGTGTCATTTTTACCCTACCTTCCAAGTTAGAGAATATTTTGTGGCTTCCTGAGTTCTTCTGGTGAACCTACACATAGTAAGCTCTTAATAAACACTTGTGAAATGAATGAACAAATGAATGACTAACAAATGATTAATTATAGAGGATCTAACAACGGCTTCACTAGTGGAAAGAAGGAAGAGAATGTGTAGCAGTTGCTACATATTACTACATCTTCAGAGGATGCACTTCAGTAACAAAACAAAACACAAGAATTTCTCCAAGGAGTCCTTGTTACATTAGATGATTATTGAGATTGACCAACAGGAGGCAATGAGCAAGGTTAAGTTAAGAATAGGAACTATGGCCCCTCCCGTCCACCACACTCTGCCGGGAGCTCTACCTTGAGCTGCTGCTTTGATCAAAAAGAAAAGACCAGATGAGAATCCTCAGTCACTTAATTGTCTAACTCTGTCTCCTGATAATAGGTACCATAAAGGGAAGCCTCTGGATCCTTCAGCACCAAAGGAAGAGTCTCCCACAGATTGCCTGGTAGAGAAACCTGGCTCTTGGATACTAGCCTTGATTATTTTCCTTCAGCCTTCAAGATCCAGGCAACATGGCTTCCATTAGTGGTATCTCCAATGTGTTCTTGGCCCTCCTTTCACTGCTCCATGTGGGGCCTATTGTTGAAGTAGCAGAAGCTGGAAATGGCATAGCACTTCTGTTGGACATGTTTCTCAGCCTTACAGACATTTGTGCCTATTTGGGGATATATGCCAGAAAGAGAAATGGACAGATGTGACTTTGGCAGGGGACAGGGTCTCCCAAGTCAAACATGGACCTGAAAACCTCTCCATGTTTGAGATTTCAAACTGAGAAATCAGTTTCTTAAACGTCAAGGTCCAGATAGTAAGCAAATGGTTATTTTCTATTCAACATCTTGGAACATGTTGCCTTAAAATGTAAAAGCTGCTTTATGTAAAAATGCAAGAAGGGGTCATTTTATTCACGTTCAGTATAAGCCTGATGGTTCACCAATGTGAAAATTGACCAATAATTAAGGGATGATAGGAAGAGGTGGAGGGTGCAGTCAAAGAAATAAAGTAACTATCATTTAACCTAAGTTATGTTCCATGACTTCTGAAGTTAATGAAGATATACAAAAAAGGAACTACCTGTTTAAAATTGTTGAATGTCAGATATTTTCTGCACCCTAATATTAAGAAAAATGCTACGCAAAGAAGAGTTGACGAATCCTTGTTTTGTATTTATATAAAAAAAATCTGTCTAGTTTGTAGCCCCAGATAAATGCTACAGTTAAACATAAAGTTCACCTAGTAGACATTTGGAAGTTTAGAAAATTCTTTCTTCATAAGGAATTTGGAAACATGTATGTTACTACATATTTGCCGTTTAAATAAAGGAAAGGTTTAATACTGTTTTAAAAAAAAGTTTTATATTGATTACTAAGTACCTTTGTGAAACACATTAAAATAAACATTAGACTGCTGTGCTAACAAAAAAAAAAGCCAGATCAAACAAATCAAACAGATTCTAAGAGAAAGAATAAATGTTTTTGGGAAAAAGGGAATGAATGAAGGAAGAGAAAACCAAATGGTCCTGCAGGTCTCAAATAAGGGAAAGTACCTACAACACTAGCTTTTGCCTTTTTCCAGACAAAGCAAACTATAACTGAGAAGCAGGGTAGAAGGATAGGTTGCTATTCATATTACTTCTACCAACAAAATAACAGAATGAAATAGTGAACCAACCAAAGAAAGGAATTCTTGGAAATATATCGTTGGCCAATACAATTTATGTGAAAAATCAAGAGAAGAAGCCAACAACAGGACCATAAGCTATCAAAAGTAGAAGGGACCTCAAAAATCAATGAGTCAGACCTCCTCTCTTTTAGTCTCTAAAAGGTTTAAAAATATCCTCAAATTTAAAAGGAGAAAAAAATAGTTCCCCCTAGGAGGTATATCCTGGTAGATAAAGGAACTAAATAGCAACTTAAGGGAAACCTAAAAATAGTGCCCTTGAACTTCTACAATGATGGACCAGAGCATGAACTGGATTTTTTTTAAAGCTTACTATAAGCATGATACAATCAAAAGGGTATCTATTTACCCAAGAGTAAGAGGTTTCCAGATAATTCTGCCACACACTAACCAGAAGACTAGAGGCAAGTGCCTCAGACTCTCAAACTGTCATCTACTGCCACCTGCAAAATGAGCATGCTGTTCAGGATAAATCCAAGAATATAAATCAATGTGAGAAAAGACTTCTTATTTACCATGGACTACTGGGAAAACTAGAAAGTAGTTTGGCAAACATTATAAATTTAGATCAGCAACTCAGACCATATACCATAACAAGTTCCAAATACATATTAAATCTGAAAAAAAGTCCACATTATTTTTTTTTTAGAAATTACAGAACAAAAAGTATCATCCATAATTATAGTTGCTGAGAGAATTCTTAATCAAATGATAGAGATGTTTGTAAAAGACAAAGCACTAAATTGTCTATCAAATAATAAGTCCTTAAAAATGCTCTATAAATACTTGATTGTGAATAAAATAATAACTATGATGATAATAACTAGCATTTATATATATGGCTAAGCACTTTACAAATATCCTCACAACAACCCTTCAAGGAAGGTGCTGTTACTGTCCCCATCTTACAGTTGAGGAAACCGAGGCAAACAACGTCACACACAGACACACAAGTGTCTGAGGCTGGATTTGAACTCACGTCTTCCTGACTGTAGACCCAGTGTTTTATTCACTGTGTCACATAATCTGGATGTATTGTGTGGTAGTAGTCTATCACTAGGAACTCATACCAGCTAGTGTGAGAACAGTTTGGGGTGAAAAGTCAATACCAGAGAGAGAGGTGCATTTGTCACTGCATAGGCATGAGGCTCCTAAACAGTGTGGGTTTTTATTATACTCTACTGCCTCTACAGCCTAACTGCAGTACAGGCAGTACAGGACTTGAGGTGTTACACTAGGAACATTACAAATTAACATTACCCAACTTCAACTGGGGCCTCAGTGAAGAAAGGCAGGTCTTTTGTTCCTCCCTGATTAAGTTTCCAATTTCATTCACAAGAGAAAATATTCTAAATTTTCTCTACCTTCCTCAAATACCTCACACTTCTTTCCTTTTCCTTCCTCAACTGAGAAAAGGGGTTCTTATACTACTAAGAAAATTGAGGACAACAGATACAAGGTTCCTCTTCTCCCAATATCTTCATCTCAAAATCCCATAACATCATTCCCAGTTTGACAATGTGGTAGTCCTTCTTCCGGCCAAGGACAACACTTTTATATGTGTACTTTATCCTAGTCCTACCCGCTCAAACTGCAACAGAACACAACTTCAATCATCCTTTCTTCCTCCCTTTCCCTTCTTCTCCTCTCCTTTCTCAAATCTTTTAACTTTTTTCAATCTACTGGTTCCATTTCCACTGCCTTCAAACACACCCAAATCTCCCCCCATCCTTACAACCATCTTCATTTGACCCAACCATCCCTTCAAGCTATTGCTCTGTATCTCTCTTCCCTCTCTCAGCCAAACTCTTAGAAAGAATTATATACACTAGTTGCTTCCATTTCTTCTCTTCTCATGCCCTCCTCACCCCTTTGTAAAGCTGGCTTCTAACCTCATCATTCAACTGAAATGGCTCTCTCCAAAGTTACCACTGATCTCTTACTTCTCAAATATAAAGGTTTTTCTTAGTCCTCATCCTTCTCAACCTCTGACATCATCTCCTGTTGGATACTCTCCTCTCTGGGTTTTTGTGACAAGAGTCAGGAAGACTCCTTTTCCTGAGTTCAAATATGGCCTCAGACACTTAACAGCTGTGTGACCCTGAGCAAGTCAACTTAATCCTGTTTATCTCAGTTTTCTCATCTGTAAAATGAGCTGGAGAAGGAAATGGCAAACCATTACAGCATCTTTGCCAAGAAAACCCCATAAGGGGCACAAAGAGTTGGACACAACTAAAATGACTGAACAGCTCTCTCCTGGTTCTCCTCCTGTCTGCCCCTTCTCTGTTCATTTTGTTGGTTCATCATCTAGTCCAGCACTTCTGAAACTTGTGAGTCATGACTCCATATGGCATTGCATAACTGAATATGAGAGTCACAAAAAAATTGGCAACAGTAAAAGGTTTCTGAACACTCAACAACCAAAAATTAATTCAAAATCAAATGTATAATGAATCCAAGGTATTTCTGGCAGTTCCTGCTCATGGTGTATCGCACAACTTCACTGCAGCCTTGGTTCTGAACATACAACATGCATACTTTGCACTGCACATACCGTCATGCCATGCAACACTAACAAACACTGCCAGAAACACCTCAGCTTAGATTAGAGACTATTGTGTGTTATGAATTGCAGTGTTTTTATTGTACATACAAAGTTTTCTGCTGTTACAGAAAGAGAATAGTTTAATTATGGAAAATAAAGGCCTCAACACGCAAGTATCAAATTAGTATGTCTTTGGATTGTATTGTGTAAGAATGTTTGATTTTAAAAACTACTGTTATCTCCTCCTTTTACAGAAACATAAGTGTTTAATTGCCACAAATAAAGACAAAAGCCCTTTTAATAATATTTCTCCATCATCACCGCTGTATGTGTATGTATTTTAAATTTTAAAGTTTTTAAGTTTCAAAATTAAGCACAAACAAATGTAATTTCATACACTAAAGCTAGTATTTATTTGAGAAATTATTAGCAATATTTATTTATATTTTAGGACAAAATATTTTTCAATTATGGATAAGTGGCTAAGTTTAGACAGAAGAAGTAAAAATACTGATGACACTGCATCAGAGTCTTCGCTACCAGGGTACAACCTGGTACACCTAAATTGACAAGAAAAATGAAGTATGTCTAATCATATTTGCAATATGGATTTACTACTAATAATGATGATGGTGTAGACAAACCTCTCTGCTTCATTTGTAACGAGGTTTTGGCTGCAGAGAGCATGAAACCAGCCAAACTAAAATAACATCTCAATACCAAGCATGCAGCATACTGCAATAAACCAAAGGAATATTTTGAACGATTTTTAAAATCTTCAAATAAAGAAAAACAGTGTTTTGAGAAATTTGTTATTGTCAATGAAAACTATTTACTTGCATCTTATGAAACCTCCTATTTAACTGTAAAGACTAAAAAGCCCTATGCAATAAGAAAAGATCTCTTGTTACCTGCTGCTATTAAAATATCAGAAATAGTTCATGGGAAAAAGCATGGGGATGAAATTCATAAAATTCCTCTATCAAATTATACTGTTTCCAAAAGAATTTCTGAAATTAGTAATGACCAATTCCAGCAGCTTATTACCAGGCTTAAGGGCAGCCCAAAGTTTGCAATTTAGTTAGATGAAACAACTGATATTTCTAACATGGCACAGTTATCACTTTATGTAAGATATGTTTATGAAGGAAGCATACATAAGGAATTACTGTTTCATCACCCTTTGGAAGGGCATACAAGAAGAGAAGATACATATCTTAAAATCGACAAATTTTTCACATATGAAGGATTACAGTGGAAAAATTACTTGGAGTCTGTACAGATGGTGCTGGAGCAATGATGAGCGAGAATGTTGAATTCATAGCAAAAGTTAAAGCTGGTGGCAATGAACATATCATTTTTACTCACTGCATCATCCATCGGAAGGCACTCATAGCCAAAAAAATATCACTAGTTAGATACTGTGCTTCAGGACACCATCAAAATCATTAAGATCATTAAAAGCCGTGACCTTAACAGCTGTTTTCAAATCTTTGGAAAGACATGACTCCGATTACAAAAGCTTATTACTCCATGCAGAGGTGAGGTGGCTCTCAAGAGGGTGAAGTCTAAACAGATTATTGAAACTGAAAGATAAAGTTGTTGTATTTTTGACTGAGCAAAAATCCAATTTAGTTAATTTTTTTCATATGGACTTATGGCTTTCAAAACTGTTATTTGTTGGATATTTTCTTTAAAAACTCAATGACTTAAACATCACCTCAAGGAAAAAAACTGTAACATATTTATGTTACTTTTAAGTTTTACTAAAAAAATTAATATATGGAAGAATAGAATGGAAAATAGTTCTTCAGAAGTATTTACAACTATAGATGATTTTATAATTGAAAATAATCTTTCCAAAGATTTAATTGTAAGAGTTATAATTGATCATCTAAAGTGCCGGGAGACAGTTTCAGAAATACTTCCCTTCAAATTCTGATTCTAAAAACCTAAGTTGGGTTCATAAACCATACTCAATTGAAATAAAAAACATCAGTCATCTGCCATTAAAAGTTCAAGAAGAATTATCAAGCAACACAGGTTTAAAACTTGATTTTTTTAAAAAATTGTTAAATTAATTTTGGCTTGGAATTAGGACAGAATTTGCATCAATTTCTGAAAGGGTCCTAAACATACTTCTGCCATTTTATACTATGTATTTATGCAAAGCGGCATTCTCAGCATTGATGATTATAAAATCAAAATATTGAAAAATGTTGAACATGCTCTACATCCTGCATTATCAAATATTCTGCCAAAATCTAATTCTTTATGTAAAAATAAACAAGTATATCCACCTCATTAGTATGCAAATTTGTTTTCATCTTTAATAAATGGCAAAACTGCATATATACCAAAGAATTGTTTTAAAATAAATTTCCTTATGATTTATTTTCAGTAAATGTTTGATTTGTATTCCTATTTTATATACCTATATACCAAGGGTTGCATAAAAATTTCTTGGTTGAAAAGAGATCACTCAAATGGGAAAAAAGTTTAAGATGCCCTGATCTACATCATACCCCTTACCAGATGTATTGCCGAAGGTACTGTCCTAGGCCCTCTTCCCTTCTTCCTCTACATTCTCTGTACTGAAAACCACAGCAGCTCCCAAGTGTTTGACAATCATCTGTTTTCTATGTAGTCTCTACCCTTAAATGATAGTCCCATATTACCAGCTGCCTATGAAACATTTTGAACTTGCAGTCCCAGAGATCTCTTAGACTCCACAATCTTCCTCAATCTATATATCCAATCAATCTAACTTTTTTCTGAGTGAACGATTTTTAAACACTGTAATCAGAAGCCAAATCAATTCAATAAACATTTATTAAGTGCATATTATGTACAAGGTATGGTATTAAATGCTGGGACACAAACACAAAATGAAAAACAGCCCTTTCCTTGAAGGAGCAAAAGAGAAACTACTAATAACTAAAGGAGCATCAGTAAAGGCACTTTGGTGGTACTTGAGTTCAGCTGAGAAGGAAGACAGAGATTCTAATGGGTGGAGGTGGGAATGAAGCTCATTACAGAAAGCCTTTCCAAAGGCAAAATGTTGAGACATGTAATGAGATGTTTGGGAAACAACATGAACAATTTGGCTACAGGGATGCGAAGGACAGTTATGTGAAATAAGCCCAGAAAGGTAGACCAGAAGCAGACTGTGAAAGGTTTGTAAGACTGAGGAGATCATATTTTATCCTACAGGTAACATAGAGCCACTCAAAATGGTTGCACAGGGGTGTGCCACTGTCAGACCTGTGCCTCAGAAATATTATTGTGTGAAAAGAAATGCAAGGGAAGGTGGCCTAGCCATTCCAGATCTTAAATTGTATTATAAAGCAGCAAAAATTGTATTATAAAGCAGCAATCATCAAAACTGCTTGGTACTGGCTAGGAAATAGAGTGGTGGATCAGTGGAATAGGTTTAAGTACAGAAGACATAGTAGTCAATGACTATAGTAATCTATTATTTGATAAACCCAAAGACTCCAGCTTCTGGGATGAGAACTCACTCTTTGACAAAAACTGCTAGGAAAACTGGAAAAGAGTATGGCAGGAACTAGGCATAGATCAAAATCTTACATCATATACAAAAATAAAGTCAAAATGAGTTCATGATTTAAATATAAAGGCTGATACTATAGAAATAGTTTTCCTATCAAATTTATGGAGAAGAGAAGAATTCATGACCAAACAGGAGATAGAGAACATTATGAAATGCAAAATGGATAAATTTGATTACATTAAATTGAAAAGTTTTTGCACCAACAAAGCCAACGCAACCAAGATTAGAAGGAAAGTAGAAAATTGGGAAAGAATTTTTACAACCAGTCTCTCTGATAAGGGCCTCACTTCTAAAATATAGTGAGAATTAAGTCAAATTTATAAGAATACAAGCCATTCCCCAATTGATAAATGGTCAAAGGATATGAACAGGCAGTTCTCAGATGAAGAAACTAAAGCCATCTATACTCATATGAAAAAATGCTCTAAATCACTATTGATTACAGAAATGCAAATCAAAACAACTCTGAGGTACCACATCACACCTGTCAGATTGGCCAACATGACAAAACAGGAAAATGATCAATGTTGGAGAAGATGTGGGAAAACTGGAACACTAATGCACTGTTGATGGAGTTGTGAAATGATCCAACCATTCTGGAGAGCAATTTGGAACCATGCCCAAAGGGCTCTAAAAATGTGCATACCCTTTGACCTAGCAATAGCACATCTAGGGCTATATCCCAAAGAGATCATACAAATGGGAAAAGGACCCACACGTACAAAAATATTTATAGCAGCTCTTTTTGTGGTGGCAAAGAATTGGACATTGAGAGGATGCCCACCAACTGGGGAAGGGCTGAACAAGATGTGGTATATGAATGTAATGGAATACTATTGTGCTGTAAGAAATGATGAACAGGCTGACTTCAGAAAAACCTGGAAAGACTTGTATGGTCTGATGCTGAGTGAAATAAGGAGAACCAGGAGAACACTGTACACAGTAACAGCCACATTATGCAATGACTAATATTGATAGACTTAACCCTTCTCAGTGATACAAGGATCTAAGACATCTCCAACAGCCTCATGATGGAAAATGCTATCCACATCCAAAGAAAGAACTATGGAGGTTGAATGTAGATCAAAGCATACTATTTGCTATTTTTTTTCCTCTGTTGTGTTTTGTTTCCTCTTTCTGGTGGTTCCTCCTATTGGTTCTAATTCTTACTTACAACATCACTAATGTGAAAATATGTTTAATAGCAATGTATATGTATAGCCTATATCAGATTGCATGCCATCTTGGGGAGGGAGGTGGGGAGAGAGGGGGAGAAAAATTTAAAACTCAAAAGCTTATGGAAGTGATTGTTGATAATTCAAAATACATTAATTTTTTAAAAAATTTTAAAAAGATATTATGTATATGAAAAAATATTATTGTGGCAGCTGTCTAGGGGAGGCATTGGAAAGAACTGGAAGCATGATTAGGAATAGATCAAAGATTTAAAGCTGGAAGGTAACTCTGAGATCATCTAGGCCAAACTTCTCATTTTACAAATAAGGAAACTGAAGCCAAAGGAAGTGAAGTAACTTGTGCAGAGTCACACAGGTAGTCAATCATGGATCTTGGATTCAAACCCAGGTCCTCTGACTCCAAATTCAGGACTTCCCCCTGCACCTTGCAACTGTGTGCTATAACTCTTAGAATTAGAGTTGCTTGGTGGTTACTAAGAGGTTAAGTGGTTTGCTCATGGTTGCAGAGCCAGTATGCATCAGACATTGGCCCTGAACTAATGTCTCACTGGCTTCCAAGTCTGGGTCTCTACCCACTATACCATACTGCCTGTTGTTTAACTAAAAAAGGTAGAAAAATGGCTAAAACATCCAGTAAAGAAAACTTAATGGGACTGTGACATACTGTTTCTTGGGGGGTAGAGGGGGGATGTTGAGGTAAGGAAGAGACCAGGTCTCCTTATCTTAGCCAGGTTGGAAGCATAGCAGCCACTCACCAACCCAATCCCATTAACAGATCACCACAGAAGCTTTAACCAGCTCTGTTACCAAGTTTGGCCAGTTCACACCTCCTTGGGCAGACTGGTAGCCCCCAGGCCCCAGGTCATCCATCATATTGAAGTCATACTAAGTCAGCTTAGTACCAACACCCATTGGGCTTTTAGATCTCTCATAACTCAGAACTCCCAAGCTCAGGTGATTCACCAGGTTCAACCTCCCCAGGAACCAGAACTACAGGCATTCACCACTATACCCAGTTAACTATTATATACTTCTAAGGACCCCAAAAAAATACTTTCTCTGAACTTCCCTACCTTGCCTGTACCCCCAACTTATTTTTCTATGAAGGCAAATTCCAAAGGAAAGGCGAGAACCAAAGATTAATAGCCTGTGTCAATGATGAGAATGACTATTTCTAAAGGGAGGGAAAGACACTAAATTTCAGAGTTAAACCTAACACAAAATAAACCAGAGGTTTTAAAATTTTGGAAAAGTTTATGTTCCTCTAACTACCTTTGGGTCATTTAATTCACACATTGAGAATGAATAAGAAAGAGACTGAACAACTCATTTGGTCTATAATTTATGTTTATTTATTTTTGTACAAATTCTATTATCTGAACATCCTCCTAAGAGAGAACATGAGTTATTTAAGGGGAGGTTTTGTCTACCCTGCCTGTTTTTTGTTTTTGTTTTTTTTTTTTGTATCCCCAATACCTAATATGTAACTCCAGAACATGTAAATCACTTAATGTTTGTTGAACTTAAATGAATATACAAACTTACCTGTTTTACATGTTTATCCAAAAAATACCCTCAAGAGAATGTAAACCCACTGAAAGCAGAACTGTTGTTCACTTTGTCTTTGCACCCATAGTGCACTGCACAGAGTAGGTATCTAAAAAATTCTTAATGGACTGAACTGTACTGAAATGTGAATTTAATCTCTTACATACCCAGTAGCTTGAAAGTAATGAAGGATAAGGATACAGAGAAGAGAGGGGGAGAAGAGGACCCCAAAGGGAAACAACCTATCACTGTACAATTTTTCCCAGCATTAGCATTGATCAATTAATCATAAGTAAACATAGCAATACTAAACCTAGCTTCTTAACTTAAAAAACATGGGAAAATGTACAACTGGTTATTTGTAAAAAGACTTTTTCTATAATGTACTCCTCCAAGACCTTCTGTCTGAGAAGGGCAACCAAGGTATTCACCTCATCCTTTCCTACCCTGCACACTTCCTGGGTTTCATGACCTTCAGAAATTCATCATTCTTCAAGATGAAAATAACTCTCAGATCATTCCCAAGTCCTGCTACAGGGCTTCATCATGCCCAGCCCCCAACTCCCATCCCCTTCATCCAGATTTTCAGCTTCTTTTTATGTATTATATTCCATTGTGAGCTACTTGAGGGGAAGGAATGTCATTCATTTCGTCATATCCTCAGGGCTTAGCACAGTGCCGGGCATATACTTAATAAATATTTATTGACAACTTATTGACCACTGATTATTGAGGTAAATGAAAAGAAACAGGGTTAGTTTTTCAAACCCTAAAAGATAAAAAAAAAATGTTAAGCCAAGATTAGTCTTCAATAAAGTTTGTGATATGTTAAGTTGTTGTTGTTCACTCACGTCCAACTCTGTGTGACCCCATGGACTAATTGTCCTTGTGGTTTTCTTGGCAAAGATACTAGACTGCTTTGCAATTTGCTTCTCCACTTTTAGGCATACAGGGGTTACATGACTTGCCAGGGGTCACACAGCTACTAAGTATCTGAGGTCACCTTTGAACTCCGCTCTTTCTGACTCCAAGCCCAGTGTTCTATCCACTGGGCCAGCTAGCTGCCCCTGATACGTTAAGTACTTTTTATCAAATCATCAACAACCTTGCTACACGCTAAGGTTCTACTATACCCTGACTTTAGGCTCTATTAAACTTGCAATTTCAATAAGCCTCTTTATAAAAAATGCCAAAACATCACTAAAATATATAGTCCCTTCAAAAATATTCTAGAATTGAGCTCCCTGAAAAAAAAAAAGTCATCTCTTCTCTGTCCACTGAAACTTAAACTTGAAAAATGCTAAAAGCATTTAAGAAATCTACTCTAAGGAATGCAATTACAAAAGCATAAAAACACTACTAGCAGAAGACAAGACTCTTCTTCACCCTACCAGGTAAACAAGACTGAAAAGCTACTGAAAGGACACATCATGACATGGCTAAGAATGCCGGCAATATTATTGCTTTTGCTTCTCTAACGGCACAAAAGCTAGAGATAGGAAAGAGCGAGTTAGTAAGTTTCCTTCTAAAGAAGACTGGGAGGTTGGCAGCAGAAGTAGCTTCCACTGCCAACTTCAGTAATGTCCCATAGGGTGCAGCTATGTCTCTGAAAAATTTCCAACATCAAGTTTATAAGAAAGTAAAATCTCACTAAATGTTTCTGATTGATTGGTGGGGATCTTTGCAAGGTAAAAATGATAAAGATCGCTTAAATGGAAATGATATAAAGCACTCAGTATAGTGCCTAACACATAGTAGATGCTTCAAAAATGTTTATTCCCCCTCTCTCCCTTCATAAACATAAATATGATTTTACTGAGAATTTTGTAACACCTATGTTGACCTGCAACATAACAAACTGCAAACTAGGTTACTACCTAGTTATTTACATGATGTATCCCCGCCAGAGAGTGAGTTCCTTAAGGGAAAAGACTGCTTTTACTTTTCCTGGTATACATAGTGCTCAGCACAGTTTCTGGTACACAGTAGGTGCTTCAAAATTATTTTTTATTTATTTCTTATAAGACGTAACAAATAACCTGGACCCTAGATCTGATTAAAACATAGCTCAAGATGCTACACATAGCATAAAAAAAATATAAAACTCCATGGCAACTTCATTCTTTCTGCCAGTCTGCTCCTTCTGCATCTTCATTGAAGCCTTCCTATGTATATTCATTCTAAGTTGACTGATTTTCAAAGCCCACAAAGGTTATCTTCTTCAAGTCAAGGAGAAATTGGCAAAGGTCCCTTCAAACCTACCTGACATGGTAAATATTAAATGAAAAGTCCTTTATTCCTTCTAGGAAACTAAGTTTCTCAGTGTTCAAAACTTTGTGGCAACTAAGGGACTAAAAATTAATTTACATGAACAATAGAGTAAAAAATTCTAGTATACTAGTATACTGTCAAGCCCATTAAAGAAAACTTTAAATAAATGAAGCATGGTAAACTGAGGATTTTTACTTCCTGCATCTAGAAATAATAAGTCTTCAAGAAAAAAAGAATCCACAGTGTCTCACACAGTCATGAAAGAACCACATAAAATCTGTGTGGTCCCTTCAGCAATCCAACACAAATTATAACTTCTCTTTGAATACAGCCTTTGAATATATTATGCATGCAAGATTATGTTTGCACCAATTAATCTCTTGAAAGGAAGTTTTTATTTCCTAGTCTTTTGCAGTGAAATATTTGAAAACACACCACACTAAAGAAATTATTATGAAGAATATACATCAGAAGTTTGGGCTATAGACCAAGGGGAAAAGATGGAAATTTGGTGATGGATTTTTCTATTAACTAAGATGTCAAAGCATGAATGAAAATGTGAAGGGGGAGGGGAGTAATCTCCTTATGTTTACTGTCTCAAATATAATTTAAGAGTACAGTAAGTTTCAATCTTCAACTGTAACTATTACAGTTAATTCTTCATATGCCCATCATATATAATGTGATAAGGGAAAGTAATTATTGTTTTTCCTATTTTACATTTTCATAATTAGTTAATATAAATAATTAATATTTATTTATCACCCACTATCTGCCAGGTACCGTGTTAGGTGTTCTATAAATATTATCTAAACTGATCCTCACAACAGCCCTGAGAATTAGGTGTTAATATTATCCCCATTTTACAGATGAGGAAACTGAGGCAGGTAACAGTGAAGTGACTTGTCCAGGGTCACATGGCTAGTACAAGTCCAAGGCTAGATTTGAATTCAAATCTTCCTGACTCCAGGTCTAGTGCTCTATTCACTAAACCCCTTGCTGCTACTTCTAAAACTATAATTTCTTATTCTTAAAACACTGACACATTCCATTTTAAATGCCATATATATGACTAAAAATACCATATTTGTATTTATTTCCTATAGAGACTGATTCTGATAAGAAAATGAAGAAAAATATTTACACAGCTCTGTGGTTAAATGCAGGCAGCACTGGACCTGGAGTCAAGAAGACCTGAGTTTAAAAACTGCCTCAGACATTTATTAGATACCTGACTCTGAGCAGATCAAATAATCTTCCTAAACCTGTTTCCTCATCTGTAAAATGGGGATAAATAAGAAAACATATAAAGTACATTGCAAAGCTGTAAGTGCTATAAAAATGCTAGTTAGTATTATTACTATTATTTCCTTGTATAATACACACTCACTTCACTCTCCACACTCGCATTTTTGAGCCCTTTTATATATAGTGTCAACAGAGGTTTTATGGGGGGTAGGGAGGAGAGATGAAAGTTATTTATTAAAGACAATAGCAAATTGCAAGTATGTAAAGTCAAAAGCTAACTGACATTCTAGTCCACAACTGCCATTTACTACTTATCCCAATTTGCTTTCAAATTTCCTTCAGTCTAGCAATATAGAATTTGTAATTTGGAAACCCTGTGGGGGAGATATTACTAGTATTAGTTTGGGAGTATAGTACTTACACTAAACTCATCCTTCTTTTCCCTTGAAACTAAAGGGCTTAAGACTCATACTTCAAATTCCCAATTACTATATATTATAAATTGTAAACAGTTATCTGAACTATCACCTCCTTCTCCCTATCAGTATCACAGAAGCACAAAATATATATGCAATTACATCACCTCATTCCTAATGTAATTTTTCTTGTAAGAAGTATTTTTATGGAATATGAAATTACGAAAGGAAAAAGTTGAGACCAATTTTAATTTTGTAACTATTAATAGTTTTGCAATTGAGTAATAATAATAATAACTGATATTTATATTGTACTTTACACAGATAGTCTCATTTGATTTGGACCTCAAAAGTCTTAAGACAAACAAGGCTGACAACATATCACAATTGAGATACTCAAGAAAACTTCCTCTGTTTCTACCTCATACCTTTTTGTTAGAATGAAAATAAGGCAGGGCAGTTAGGTGGCCCAGTGGACAGAGCACAGGCCCTGAAGTCAGGAGGACCTGAATTCAAATCCGGCCTCAGACATACAACACTCACTAGCTGTGTGATTCAGGGCAAGTCACTTAACCCCAATTGCCTCACTAAAAAAAGAAGAAAAAAAGAATGAAAATAAGGGCAAGACTATAAATAATAATAATAATGCTATAAGTAAACTTGACAAGTAATAAAAATTTTAAGATAGATAAGGGACATAGTAAGTAGCAAACATTCCATTTCACTTAGCTTTGAAATGTCATAAACCTACCTAAAAAGTGCATATGATTCAACATATACTACCCAATTTAAGTACAGCTGAAACCCCTAACATGGTTCATTATTATGGTAATTTGGGTATTAATCAAACTAAGTCAAGAAAAGGCTGACAGAAAGTTAATGATCTCAATTAACATAAGGGTTGGTACTTTCTTCCCACATTAAAATAAAAGATACCTCTTATATTTGCTCCAAATTATAAATAAACACAAAAGAAAAACAGGAAACTGACACTGGTTTAGAATGAAAAATTAATTACCCTACTCTGGGTGATTATCATAAACATTATTAAGAGGAAAAGGGAAGGAAAGCAAGCATTCATTAAGTATCTACTAATATGCACTGTACTAAAAACTGTAAAAGTATTGCATCTCATTTGATCCTCATAACCATTTTAGAAGATAGGTGTTATAATCCCCATTTTATAGCTGAGAAAAGTGAAGCAGACTAAGGTTAAATGACTTCCTCAAGGTCACACAGTCAGTAAGTGTCTGAGGCCAATTTTGAAAATAAGTCTTTCTGATTGGGCCCACTACTCTATCCACTGCACTATTTAGCTATCTCCTTCACAAAAAAAGGCAATTAACAATTTTTTATCCTAGGATTTATCACTAAGATTGAATTAATATTTGATTTTGTTTTTTAATGTACATTGAAAAAGCTAATACACTGCAAATATTCATGAAATCCACCAAATTAGAGAGACAATAATAGCAGAAAAACAGAAGGGCCAAATCACAGATCAGACTGTCTTTTGGTGGTAAGGCACAGATGCATCATATAAGGTATCTACAATACATTTTAAGAACCATTTATTCTAAACTCCATCATTAATATTAAAGATAATGGTGATCTATGCCCTTAGCTCATCTTATAGATTAAAAAAAAAACACCTCAAAATAGAGCCAGTTGGAATTTCCATAAATTCAACAACTCTAGACATAAACCAAGATGGATTTGCCTGATTATAATTCTGCTATACTGTGAAAAGTTCTAGTGAGAGTCTGGTGCATAACATGCTTTATCTTTATTTGAAATATTTTTTACATTTCTCCCTTCTCCCAATAGATTAAAAGGGGTTTTTTTTAGCTTTTTTTTAAATAAATTAGTTTTTTTCATTTGAAATGAATGGAAATGTGGAAATCTCTTTTGTAGATGGAGGATTAGTGGATGTGAAAATAGGACTTGTTAACCCTCATTATAATAAATATGTAACACTCCTAAAACCTTTCTTAAAAACATTAAATACAAAAATGAAGGACTTGTTTGAAAAGACACGGGTGAGGAGAAAGAGAAAAGCCAAACCAAGAAAAGAGCACTTATTAATGAGTAGGCTTTAGGAAGACAAAATATAAGCAAAAAGAAAAAACAGTCCCTGCCATGAAGGAGTTAACATTATAATCAAGAATACAATACACAAAAAGGATCAAGAAAAGCAGGGAGGGGATAGGAATTATTGGCAGTGAGCATGGTATTAAAGTCTAAGTCCAGAGAATCAGAAGCAGAGACAGGAAGGGAAAGAAGGTCAGCCAGGTTGGAGCACTCTTCCTATAGGGAAGTCCAGGGAGCATGTCATCTGTGGGAAAAGGAGGACCATGTGGCAAAAGATAATGAGTTGTTTTGAAAATGCTGAGTTTGAGATGTCTATGTGACATATGATATATATCCAACAAAGAGCTGGTGATGTATATTGGGGCTACATCAGGAGAGAGACTAGGGCTAGATATAAAGACATGGGAGCCATCTAAATAGATATGATCATTGAACCCTGGAAGCTATTAAGATCACTAAGAGAAGGGGTGTAGAGATAGAACAGAACAGTGACCAGAAGAGAGCCTTGGGGAAAATAGACATAAGAGATTCAAACAGCCTCCCCTGCCCTGCTTTCTTATTACCTGCATGACCCCAACCAAGTCACTTAACCCTTCCGTGCCTGTTTCTTTGTAAAATGAGAAGGTTGGATTAGATGACTGTTAAAGTCCCCTCCATCTTTCAATCTACGATCTTATATATTTTAGATTCACAAAACCATTATAAACAAGATAGTATGATATTCATTGATGAATCTCTTAAGTAAGGACCAATACTGACAGTAAAACAAAGAATTGATTACAATGACTGGTTTTCGTTTTAGCAGTAGAGTATTTACTCCAATTATATTTGAAAGAGAAACAGATTTATGTGCAACCCATTTCTGCAGTCCACACAATTCTTTCAATATTTAACATTAAAAGCAAAGAGCTCCTCCTAGAATCTTCCTTTAAGAAGAATACCCAAGGCTCAGATGTTTTTTGTGTGTTGTCTTCCCTCATAAGACTGCAAGCTATTTGAGGATAGGAGCTGTCTTTCTTTTTCATGTTTGTATCTTCAACACTTAGCACAGGCCTGTCACATAGTAGGAACTAAATAAATGTCTAGTGACTAATATAAAAGTTGGATTCAACAAGTATTTATTGTTCGCTATTTGCCAAGCACTATAGCTTTAGGAAGTGACCAAACAAAAAGTAAAAAGGCCCTGCCCTAAAGAGGCATACATTCTGTTGGGGACAGGAATACAATGTTCAACAATAAGTAAAGACAAAAAAGATGCAAAATTAATAAAGTAACTTCAGATAGGACAGTAATAACTAGGAGATTAAGAAAGCCCAGAGAGAAGATAGAAAGTTGAACTGAGAGAAAGTTCAGACTTTATGAGGCATAAGTGAGAAAAGAAAACATTCTAGGAATAGAGGACTAGCCTATGCAAAGGCATGGATGGGAGAGACTTAATATTGTACATAAGGTATGAACAGGTCAGCTCGGCTAAAATGTACAGGGTAACAAGCATGTAATTTGCAACTGAATAGGAAAAATAGAATGGAATCAGATTGTAAAGTGTTTTTGTTTGTCTTAAATTTAGCTTTTTTTATTCAGAATACCACTAAATAAAAAAAGCATTTATGTATACAAATAAGAACAAGTTAAAAAAAAAAGAGTATATATATAAATTTGAAATTCTTATGTGTAGCTTCCTTTTTCTTTAAGTATATATTGAATTCAACACACAACTCCTTCAAAGCAGTTCTGACTGTCTATATTTCCTTCTGTCTTAATTCTCCAATGACTTCTCTCTCCTGTCTCAGCTTCAACTTCTTATCTGTAAAATGGAGATAATAACAGTACCTACACCTCATAAGTTATTGGGAGGAACAAATGTGATTACACATGCAAAGCACTCTGCAAATCTTAAAGTGATATAAATGTTACCTGTTATTGCTTTTTTTGTAATTTCTATCCCCATCTAACCTCTTCCTCCCACCACTACCCCAATTAAAAAAAAAAAAGAAAACCAAAAACTTTATAATAAATAATCAAAGTCAAGGAAAACAAATTTCCACATTGGCCATGCCCAAAATGTGCAAATTTCATTCTGTACATTTAATCTACCATGTTTCTATCAGTAGGTGGGTAGTAAGCTTCATCATGAGTCCCCTAGAATCTTGGTTAGTCATACAGTTGATCAGAATTCTTAAGTCTTACAAAATTGTTTTTCTACATAATGTTGGGATTATATACGTGGGGTTCTTCACATTTCATTCTGCATAAATTCATCTATATCTTCCCGGGTTTCTCTGAAACCATCACTTCCACCATTTCTTAGGAAAAACAATATTACATTGTCACAATTCTATAATTAAAGGGGACTCCTTTAGCTTCCATTTCTTTGCCATAACAAAAAGAACTGTAACAAAAAATTTTGTATGGATGGATCGCTTTCCTGTTTCTTTGATCTCTTTAGGAAATAGGTTTCTTAGCAGAATTTCAAGGTCAAAGGCATTGCAAAGTTTAGTGACTTTGGGGGGATACAGTTCCATGTTGCTTTCAAGAAAAACTTAATTAATTCATAGTTCCACCGACAGTACATTATTGTGCCAGTTTTCCCACTGCTCCTCCAATAAATATTTTCTCTTATTGTCCTCTTACATTGTCAAACTGACAAGCATGAGGTGGAACCACAGAGGTTGTTTCAATTTGCATTTCTCTGATTAATAGTAATTAGTAGCATTTTTTTACATATATGCTGATCTTAGAATTTCTCCTACAAGAACTACAGATTCATATCCCTGGATCATTTCTCTACTAAAGAATAACTCTTGTTATATATTTGAATTCCTTTCTTATTTAACTTGGATATGAAACTTTTATCAGAGAAAAATGCTGAAAAATGTTTTCCTTCTAACTATTTGCCCTCTAATAAACTACATGATATTTGTACAAAATGTATATAATTTCATGTAAGCAAAACTGACCACTTTCTCTTCTGTGATCCTCTATCTCACTTATTTGGTCATTAACCAGTTTTCTATCTAGTTGCAAAAAGTTTCACCTTCCTTGATGCTTCAGTTTGTTATCTGAGCCTTATATCTAAACAATACATTCACTTAAAGCTTACCTGAGTATATGGTGTGACCCCATTTCATACCTAATTTGTTCTAGACTGGTTTCTAGTTTCCCCTGCAGCATTACTCCATACTCCAGGACAAAGGAGATGTGTATGTATCAAAAACTATGTTAATTTGCTTCTGGATCATGTACTACTATTTTTGATTAATCAACCTTTTTCTTAATCAGTGCCAAATAGTTTTAATGATTACTACTTTGTAGTGGAGTTTGATATCTAGCAGTACAGCTAGGCTCTCTTCATTCTTAATATTTTTCATTATTTTCCTTGAGATTCCTAACCTTTTAATCCCTCTAGATGAACTGTCAGTTATTGTTAGTTGGTATGGCACTGAATTAAAAAATTAATGTGGGTAGTATTGCCATTTTTAATAATAATAGCTAGTATTTGTATGTTTTACAAATATCTCATTTTATCCTCACAATTATCTTGGGAGGTAGGTGCTATTTTTATGCCTATTTTACAAATGAAGAAACTAAGGCAGAGAGAGGGTAAGTGACTTTTCTAGAACACACAGCTATTAAGTGCCTGAGGAGAAATCTGAAGGTGATTCTTCCCGACCCCACAGCCAGCACCCTGCCACTGAGCTGCCTTTATTATGTCTTTTATTATACTGGCATGGTCTACTTACTAGTAATTAATATTTTACCAAGTATTTAGATCTTTCTTTGTTTCTTTAAAGAGTTTGTAGTTGTTTTCCCCTAATTCCAGCATATTTCATATTAGGTAGAATCCCAAATATTTTATGCATACTAAAGATAATAATGAACAAAATTTTTCTTTCTATCTGATCCTACTGGGTTTTGTTGGTAATCAATCAGCAAGCATTTATTAGGTCCTTGGGGCCCCAGACACAGGTACAAAAAATAAAACAAACTCTACCCAAAATAAACTTATAACCTTAAAGAGAAGAACTAAGTGAAGTAGAGGGAAGAAAGGGGTGCATTAAGAGCAGGTGGGACGGCCAGTGCAAGGGCAAAGAGATGGGAGACTTTAGAAGTGGCTTTATGAAAAACTGAGACAAGGACAGTTTGGCTGATCACAGGGTAAAGGGAAGAACGTAAATGTCCAATGGGGCAGAAAAAAAGAGGTTAGGGCCAGATTGTGGAGCGATTTAAAAGCTAAATAAACAAGTTTTCATTTTATCTTAGAGGTGAAGAGAAGCCACTGAAACTCATTAAGGAATATCATGAACAGGTCTACACTTAAAAATTTTACTTTGACAGCAACATGTAGGATGAACTAGATTATTGAGAAACTTGAGGCAGGGATATGAACTAAGGCTGTTGTAATCATCTAGATGAGAGGTGATGAGGGCCTGCTGAGTAAAGAAAAGAGGTCAGAAGGGAAAGATATTACAGAAGTAGAAATAGCAAAATTTGCCAACTTACTGGATGTGTGGAGTGAGGGAAAGGATAATACTGAGATTATAAACCTTCAGACAGGAACAATGGAAGTTAGTACCTTCGATAGAATATGGAAGTCATATAGAGAAATGCTAATGTTGATGTAGATACATTTTATAACTTGCTACATTGCTAAAGCTATTGCTTCAGTCGATAAAAAAAAGACATTCTCCACAAGTTTACATGACATCTTTCTGAAAGGGCCATGCTAATCTCTGTATCTTTCCAATTTCAGTATATGTTCTGCTGAAATAAGCACATTTAAGATAATATTTAGTTGAACCTATAGAGTTCTCTAGAGAGACACCATTATAGCATCCGCAAAAAATGAGCTCTATTTTTCCTTTGCCTATGTTTATTCCATTAATATTTTTCTTCTCACTGGTGTAGCTACCATTTCTAAAACTTGGATAGATATTCAGAATAGAAATTGGTCTACATTTTTCTTTCTCTGCTTTGTCAATTCCTAGTTTAGGTAGCAAGGTTACATTTGGTAGGCTCTCCACTTTTCTGATTTTTAAAAACAATTTATATAATATTGGAATTAACTATTCTTTAAATGTTTCATATGATTATTTAAAAAGCCCTCTAGTCCCTGGTTTGTTTTTTTTTTCTTGTTAAGGGGAAGGGGAGCTCATTTATGGCTTGTTAAATTTCTTTTTAAGATGGCTAGCAACTTTCTTGTTCTATTAATTGTTCTAATACTAATTTATATTTTTCTAAATATATATTTCATTTCATGTAAGTTATAAACCTTAGCAAAATAATTCTTTTGGGTAAAATAATTTGTAGTAGCTTCCTTTATTTGATCTTCAGTTGCAAATAATCCTTTTTGATACTGATGTTTTCTTCCCCCTGTTTTTTGAACAGCCTACCTTTATAAATTTTTTTCTTAAAAATTATCTCTGGGTTTTTATTTATCAATTTTTTTCCTTTCAATGTTGTTAATATTTGATTTTCAGGGATCTAGGGCCAAGATGGCAGGGTGAGGAAGGAACCCTCTAAAGCCCTCCAAAATTCCCCTCCAAAAAACTAGAAAACCACCTCAGAATTGATATACAAGCAAGGAAGCCGCTTACCAGCACAGCAGGAAAGGTCTGTCTCACTGTGGTCTGAGGGGAGCCAGGTCCAAGAGCAGCAGCAGCCAGCCTCACACCATGGGGCCTACACCAAGGCTCCAAGCCTGGGGCAATCCACCAGCAAGCCCTCCTGCAAGGCAGCAGCCTCCTTGCCTTCCTGCAAGCCAGCAGCCCTCTGAGCAAGTGAGCAGTCTGTGCAGCTAGGCAAGGCCCCACCACAACAACCCCATCCCCAGCATAAGCCACAAGCTAGGCCTTGATCCCACTGCTGACCAGTATTTCAGATCACTAGTATTTCAGATCAAGGAGAAAGTATTACAAGCAGTCAAAAAGAAACAATTCAAATATCATGGAGTTACAGTCAGGATTACACAGGATTTGGCAATTTCCATATCAAAGTGGAGGATTTGGAATATTACATACCAAAAAACAAAGGAGTTGTATTACAGCCAAGAATCACCTACCCAGCAAAATTGAATATTTTCAATTCGGGGGGAAATGAACATTTAACAAAATAGAGGACTTTCAAGCATTTCTAATTAAAAGACCAGAGCTGAATAAAAAATTTGACCTCTAAATACAAGACTAAAGAGAAATATAAAAAGGTAAAAAAGAAACAAGAAAGAAAAAACGTAAGAAATTCTTTAAGGGTACACTGTTTATATTTCTATATGGCAAGATAATATGTATAACTCTTAACAACTTTGTAATTATAAGAGCAATTAGAAGGAGTATATGTAGACAGAGGGTGTGAATATAAGGTGATCTTGATGGGATGATATCCAAAAAATTAAAATAAAGGGGTGAGAAAGAAAATTGTGTTAAAAGGAGGAGAGGGGGAGATTGAATGGGGTAAATTATCCAACATAAAAGAGGCATAAAAGAGCTATTATAATGTAGGGAAAAATATGGGGGGGGGGGCGTTGGCAGGCAAACCTTCAGCCTTATTTTCATCAAAATTAGCTGAAGGAGGGAATAATAACATACACACTCAGATATAAAAATTTTACCAGAGGCAGCTAGCGGATAGAGCTCCAGCCTTGGAGTCAGGAGGACCTAAGTTCAAATCCAGCCTCAGACACTTGACACTTACTAGCTGTGTGACCCTGGGCAAGTCACTTAACCCCGACTGCCTCACCAAAAAGAACAAAAAAAAGACTACACATTAAATATTTTAAAAAAATCTATATTACCCTTTAAGGAAGTAAAAAAGGACAGGAATAATAGAAGGGAAAGGGGAGACTGATAAAAGTGAGGGTATATTGGGGAAGGCAGTAATTGGAAGCAAAACACTAGTGAGGAGGGAAAGGATGGGGGGTAAGAGAGGAGGACAAACAAGCAAAAAAAATAACACCAAGAAAAATACACAGTTACCATAACCATAAATGTGAATGGGATGAACTCTCCCATAATATGGAAGTGGATAGCAAAATGGATTAAAAATCAGAATCCTACAATATGTTGTTTACAAGAAACACATTTGAAGCAGAGGGACACACACAGGGCAAAGGTAAGGGGTGACAGCAAAATCTATTATACTTGAGCTGAAGTAAAAAAAAGTGGGGTAGCAAACATGATCTTAGAAAAAACAAAAGCAAAAACAGATCTAATTAAAAGAGATAAAGAAGGAAATTACATCTTGTTGAAAGGTACTATAGACGATGAAGTCATATCAACATTAGATATGTATGTACCAAATGGTATAGCACCTAAATTTCTGAAGGAGATGTTGAATGAGTTACAGGAGGAAATAGAGATGGGGGACCTCAACTTTCCCCTCTCAGAACTAGATAAATCTAACAAAAAAATAAGACAGAAATTAAGAAGGTGAATAAAATTCTGGAAAAGTTAGCTATGATAGATATAAAGAGAAAAATGAATGGGAATAGAAAAGAATATGCCTTTTTTCTCAGCAGTACATGGCATGTACACAAAAACTGGCCATGTATTAGGACATAAAAACCTCACAACCAAATGCAGAAAAACAGAAATAGCAAACACAGTCTTTTCAGATCACAATGCAATAAAAATTACATTCAACAATGGACAATGGAAAAAGAGATTAAAAATAATTGTAAATTAAAAAATTTAATCCTAAAAAAAGCAAACAAATCATAGAAATAATTGATAATTTCATTAAAGAAAATGACAACAATGAGGCAACAGAACCAAAATTTATGGGATACTGGCAAACTGGTACTTAGGGGAAAATTTATATCTGTATTTGCTACATCATTAGAGTAAAGAAAAGGCAGATGAATAAATTGGGCATGCACCTAAAAAAAACTGGAAGAACAAATTTTAAAACCCCAATTAAACACCAAAGTGGAAAGCCTGAAAATCAAAGGAGAGATTAATAAAAATTGAATGTAAGAAAATCATTGAACTAAAAAAACTATAAGCTGGTTTAATTAAAAAAAAAACAATGAAATAGGTAAAACATTGGTTAACTTGATTTAAAAAAAAAAAGAACAAAACCAAATTATTAGTATCAAAAATAAAAGAAGTGAATTCACCACCAATGAAGAGGAAAATAAGACAACTGTTAGGAGCTATCTTGTCCAATTATATTCCAATAAATTTGACAATCTAAATGAAATGGATGAATATCTACAAAAATACAAATTACCCAGATTAACAGAAGAAATAAAATACTTAAATGATCCAATCTTACAAAAAGAAATTGAACAATCCATCAATAAATCTCTTAAGGAAAAATCCCCAGAACCAGACGGATTCACAAGCAAATTCTACCAAATATTTAAAGAATAATTAATCCCAATATTATATAAACTATTTGGAAAAATAGGCGAAGAAGGAGTCCTACCAAAACCCTTTTATGAAACAAATATGCTGATATCCAAACTAGGAAGGGCCAAAACAGAGAAAGAAAATTATAGACCAATTTCCCTAATAAATATTGATGCAAAAAATTTAAATAAAATAATAGCAAAGAGATTACAGCAACATATCATGAGGATCATATACTATGACCAGGTGGGATTTATACCAGGAATGGAGGACTGGTTCAATATTAGGAAAACTATAAGCATAATTGACCATATCAACAACAACACTAACAGAAATCATATGATTATCCCAATACATGCAGAAAAAGCTTTTGTCAAAATATAGCACCCATTCCTATTAAAAACACCAGAGATGGAGCAGCTAGGTGGGGCAGTAGATAGAGCACCAGCCCTGAAGTCAGGAGGACCTGAGTTCAAATCCGGCCTCAGACCAAACACTTGACACTTACTTAGCTGTGTGACCTTGGGCAAGTCACTTAACCCCAATTGCCTAAAAAAGAAAAAGAAAATGTAAAAACACCAGCGAGCATAGGAATAAATGGAGCTTACCTTAAAATAAGTAATATTTATCTAAAATCATCAGCAAGTATTATCTCTAATGGGGACAAGCTAGAAGCCTTTCCAATACAATCAGGGTTCCATGAAGCAAAGATGCCTATTATTACCTCTATTATTTATTATTGTGCTAGAAATGTTAGCTATAGCAATAAGAAAAGAAAAAGAAATTAAAGGAATTAGAATAGGCAATGAGGAAACAAAACTATCACTCTTCACAGACAATATGATGTTATACTTAGAAAATCCTAGACTAAAACTAAAAAAAAACTATTTCAAATTATTAAAACATAAACAAAGTGGAAGGATACAAAACAAAAGCCCACAAAAATCATTGGCATTTCTATATATTACTAACAAAGTCCAACAGCAAGAGATAGAAAGAGAAATTCCACAGACAACATAAAATACTTGGGAGTCTACGCGCCAAGACAAACCCAGGAACTATGTGAATACAACTATAAATTACTTTTCACACAAATAAAATCAGATCTAAACACCTAGAAAAACATTAATTGTTCATGTGCAGACCAAGCCAATATAACAAAAATGACAATTCTACCTAAATTAATCTATTTATTCAATGCCATACCAAACTATGAAAATAATATTTTATAGAGGTAGAAAAAATAATAACAAAATTCATCTGAAGGAACAAAAGCTCAAGGATATCAAGGGAATCAATGGAAAAAAAAATGCGAAAGAAGGTGGGCTAGCCATACTAGACCTCAAACTGTATTATACAGAGGAAATTATCAAAACAATTTGGTACTAGCTAAGAAATAGAGTGGTAGTTCAGTGGAACAGGTTACACATGCAAGAAACAACAGTTAACGACTATAGTAATCTACTATTTGATAAATCCAAAGATTCCAGTTTCTGGGATAAGAAATCACTATTTAACAAAAACTGCTGGGAAAACTGGAGAACAGTATGGCAGAAACTGGGCACAGACCAACATTTTACACCCTATACCAAGATACACTCAAAATGGGTACATGATTTAGATATAAAGACTGATACAATAAGCAAACTAGGAGAGCAGATCCATGGAGAAGGGAAGAATTTATGACCAAACAAGAGATAGAGAACATTATGAAACACAAAATGGCTAATTTTGATTGCATTAAATTGAAAAATTTTTGCACAAACAAAGCCAATGCAACCAAGATTAGGAGGGAGGCAGAACACTGGGAAAGAATTTTTATAACCAGCATCTCGGAGTCAAATTTATAATACAAGTCATTCCCTAATTGATAAATGTTCAAAGGATATGAACAATGAGTTTTCAAAGAAATCCAAGCTATCTATAGTCACATGAAAAAATTCTCTAATTCACTATTGGTCAAAGAAATGCAAATTGAAACAACTCTAAGTTACCACCTCACACCTAATCAAAGTGGTTAATATGATAAAAAAGGAAAATATTGGGTTAGAGAGGATGTGGGAAAACTGGGACACTAATGCACTGTAGGTTGAGTTGTGAACTGATCCAACCATTCTGGGAAGCAATTTGGAATTACGCCCAAAGGGATATAAAACTCTGCATACCCTTTGATATAGCAATACCACTACTAGGTCTATATCCCAAAGACATCCAAAAAAAAAAAAAAGGAAAAGGATTTATTTATACAAAAATAGTTATACCAACTCTTTTTATGTTGGCTAAGAATTGGAAATCAAAGACATGCCCAACAATTAGGGAATGGCTAAACAAGTTGGGGTATGTGATTGCAGTGGAATATTATTGTGCTCTAAGAAATGACAAGTAGGATAATTTCAGAAAAACCTGGAAAGACTTATGTGAACAGATGCATAGTGCAACGAACCGAACCAGGAGAAAGTTGTATTAATAGTAACAATACTGTTCAAAGAAGAACTGGGAATGACTTAGCTATTTTCAGCAATACGATGATCCAAGGCAATCCTAAAGACCTAATGATGAAGCATACTATCCACCTCCACAGAAAGAACTGATATTGATTGAACACAGACTGAAGCATGCTATTTTTCACTTTTTCTTTTTTTTCTTTTGTGTCTTCTTGTACAAAATTATTAATATGGAAATATTTTACACAATTACACATGTATAACCCGCATATGATTGCCTACCCTCCCGGGGGGGGGGGGAAGGAGGGATAGAATTTGGAACTCAAAACTTTAAACAAAAAATGTTAAAAAAAAAAATAATAATAATAACCCCCTCATCGGGCACTCAGCATAGACCTCCTTCCACAGCAAACATCTGAAGACTCAACCCCCATCGATTATTGTTAACTTTCACTACATCCAGAAATGTGCTAGGCTCTGGGGGAGAGATAAACTTGCATAAGACAAGTCCCATCTGCATGGCAATCACCATTTCGTAGAGGGATGTGAAAAATTACTCTAAGACACAGTGATGCGGGAGAAGAACCACTGCAGTTCTTGCCATGGACTGGAGCCTTGGCTCCCAACTAGACTGAGCAGGGCCTACTGGGGCCTTTGAGGGAGAAGCACCTGCCTTCCTGTCCTTGTTCGCATCCCAGGAAATGAGACCCTGGGCTGAGGCCCTGGGCCGAGCCCAGGCAGCCGAGGCCCTTGGCACTCCAAAGCAACCCTGCTTCTAAGACTGGAAGCCAGAGACCAGGAGTGGAGTCCTGCTGTGTGACCCTAGACAGGTTACTGAAAGTTTCTGAGCATGTTTTCTCACTAGAAGGGGGACATCATACTTGGACATCCTCTCTCATAGGAGGAAAAGTGTTTTGGAAACCATGAAGCTATATTAATGTGCCTTATAATTGTTGTTATTGTTAGATGTCATCTTTGCCATCATCAGAGCATTGTTGTATCTGTTTAAATAAAGAAGGATTTTCAGCTGCACCAGGCCACTACCTAGCAAAACAGCAAAGTAAGAGACTTCTCTTTCCTTTTTGTTCTGCTCTTTTATTGTTTTCTTCTAACATTAGTCCTCATTAAACAAATAAGCATCCAAGAAAAACAAGCAACATAAAAATAATTAGGCAGAAACATATAAGCACCAATCATGTGTTTGTTTTCAAAATGTGCATGGTAACCTAAAAAAGAAAAAAAATTTAAAAAAATTATCCAGCCTGCAAAAAAATAAATAAATAAATATAAATAAATAATTGATTTTCAGAATTGTACATTTCGTGTTTAGTTGGAGTCTTCTTATTTACTGAGTTTTTTAGTTGCATGGTTATCAGTGATCTGTTTTTATTTTCTTCAGTTGAAGAAAATGTTAGGAGACATAAGGTTCCCTTAAGGAATGTTTTAGCTGCATACTAAAAGTTAATCACATTATTCTTATTTTTCTCTGATGAATTTTCTATCATTTCTGTGAGTTATTCTTTGACCTGCCCATTCTTTTTTTTTCCACATCTTTTTTTTTTTTTTTTTTGCTTTTTGGTGAAGCAATCGGAGATAAGTGACTTGCCCAGGGTCACACAGGTAGTAAGTGTCAAGTGTCTGAGGCCAGATTTGAACTCAGGTCCTCCTGACTCAAAGGCCAGAGCTCTATTCACTGCGCCACCTAGTTGCCCCAACCTGCCCATTCTTTAAGATTAAATTAGACTCTAACTTTTATTCCTTTCTTGAAAGATCCTTTATTAAATATAATTTTATTGCATTATCACTAAAAAATTTGATATTTATGCTTTTCTGCCATTTTGTGAGATTTTTATATCTTAGTATATGGTCAATTTTTGCAAAACTGCCACAGCTGAGAAATACGTATTTTTTTTTAGTACTTATTAAGTAATCTCCAGAAAGTCATCATATCTAACTTCTACAAAATTCTACTCAGATCTTTAACTTCTTTTCTGTTTACCTTTTTTCATCGAAATATGAAAAAGGTACACTGAGGCTGCACACTATTATAATCTAATGTCTATTTTAGTCTGAAATTCAATTAACTATTCCTCAAAATATTTAGATGTTATTATGTTTCATGTGTGTAGCACATGTGTAAAATACTACTACTTATATTATCTATATTGTTTTTAGTTTCCCTAAACTGGCAAACTGTTTTTAATCAAGCCTGCTTTTTAACTATTTCATGCTCTGAGATGACTGCTACTTCGTTTTCTCTTTCATCTGACACATAATAAACTTTTTTTGACCTCTTATTTTGATTCTTTATGTTTCAAGTATATTTCTTGTAAACAGCATAATATTGGATTATATTTTCTAATTCATTCTGCTAAGCTTTTTAATGTAAAATTTTATTGATTTCACATTCAGTTATTATTAACTGTAGATTTTCCTCCATTCTATTTCACCTTGCACTTTTTCCTCTCTTGCTATCCACTTTTTTTACAGAGAAAAATGTGCTTAACATCACTCATCTATAAAAGATCAATTTTTGCTAGACTGCCCTTATATTCATGCCTTGATCATGATCACAGATTTTTATTCCTTCATTTCTTTTAAACTTCACTTTACTTCCCACCAAATGATTCTTGATTTTGTGTTGCTTAGGTCTTATCAAAGCTACCATCTGTGTTAACTACACCCCCACCCTTCCTTTCCCTTCCCTATTTCCCAGTTAAGTTTAAAATATTTCTACATCAAACTCTGTGTGTGTGTGTGTGTGTGTGTGTGTGTGTGTATGAGAGTGAGAGAGAGAGAGAGAGAGAATTTAACATTCCTTTCTCTGGTTCAAATGAAAATGAGGTTCATGTGATGTCTATCCCACCCATCTCTTCCTCCATGTTTATACATTCTTCATCTTATTACCAATATTATGTGAGATAATAAGTTCCCTCCCTTACCTCTTTCTTCTTTTACTTCCCTCATACATTCCTATTTCCTTCCCTTTTATTTCTTCCTTTAAGACTGTAACAGAAACAGAACTAAACCACCTTCAGGCCTTCTGTCTTGAAGATGTCAGAGTTCTAAGGAAACACGTGTTTATTTTCCCACCTCCTCATTAGACTACAAGTAATTTATCATTATATAGTCACTTTGAAATGCTCAAATGTATCTACATTTTTAGTTTTCTCTTGACTATTTTATTTGTCTTTCAAAGCTTCTACTCAGCTCTATTCTTGAGAGCAGGAATGACTGAAAGTTTTCCATTCAATTAAAGGTCAGTTTCCCCCCCAGTAACTTAGACTGTTTTGTATTATAAGTAATTCTTGTTTGTAACTTTTATCTTTCACCACATGGAATATGATAGTATCAGATTTCTTCTTTCCTTTACAATGGTAGCTGCCAAGTCTTGTGTGATCTGGACCGTGATTTCTTGGTAACCAAATTCTTTTTTTTTTTTAGCTGACTGTAATAGTTTGCTTTGACCTGGAAGCACTGGACACCAGGTTTGGAAAGTTTTTATTTGAAGGTTTCTTTCAGGAACTGACCAGCATATACCTCTGATTTTCATTTTTCTTCTGTTTTTAGTAATCTGGGCAGTTTTCATTTATTGTTTCTTGAAATAGAGTATTAACTAATTTTTTAAAGAATGATTTTCATGTAATCTGATGATTTTTTAGATTGTCTCACTAACTTATTTTCAAGATTGTTTTTGATAGCACATAAGTTAAGTTTTCTTCTTTTTCCCAATCTTTTGAATTTTTTTTTAATATATGTCTTGCAACATCATGAAATCATTGCTTTCTATTTGGCCCATTCTAATTTTCATGAGGAAGCAGCTAGATGGCTCAGTAGAGAGAATGCTGGGCCTGGAGTCAAAAAGACCTGAGCTCAAATCCAGCCTCAGGCATTATGTGACACTGAGCAAGTCACTTAACCTCTGTTTGTCTTAATCCACTAGAGAAGGAAATTGTAAACCACTTCAGCACCTTTGCCAAGAAAACGCCACATGGAGTCACAAAGAACTGAAGGGACAACAGAAGCCAACTCCCTCATTTACAGAAAAGAAAACTGTGGCCAAGGGAAATTCAGTGATTTGGGTGCATGCAAAAGCTATTGAGGGAAAATTGATCAAGAGTTAGCAACTGATTAAATATGAGAGGGGAGAGAAAAAACCCCCAATTGACACTTCCTCATATATCTCTTCTACCTTTTGTAGTTAAACACTTGAAAAAGTCACCTACAATAGGTGCTTCCACTTTCTTTTCTCTCATTCTCTTCTTTACCGCTTACAATCTGGCTTCTGACCTTAACATCCCACCAAAACTGCTCCCTCCAAAGTCACCAATGATCTCTATGTTGCCAAATCCAGTGGCCTTTTCTCAATCTTCATTCTCTTCTATCTCTCTGTAGCCTTTGACACTGTTGATCACTCTCTTCTCCTTGAGACTCTTCTTTCTAGGTTTTTGGGACTCCACTCTCTTCTGCTTCTCCTTCTATCTATCTGACCACTTCTTCTCTGTCTCCTTTGTTGGATCCTCTTCCAGCTCATGCCCTCTAAGTGTAGGTGGTCCTCAGAATTCCTGGGCCCTCTTCTCTCTCTCTATACTACTTCACTTGATGACCTTATCAGCTCATTTAATTACCATCTCTATGCTGATGATGCTCCTGATAATATCCTGCCCCAAACTCTCAGATGATCTTCAATCTCACATCTCCAACTGCCTTTCAGACATCTCTAACTGGATGTCCATTAGACATCTTAAATTTAAATATGTTGAACCACTCCCCCCTCAAATCCTCCCACACCACCTTCCCTATTGTTGCTGTTTGTCCTTCATTTTCAAAGTGGACCAATGACATCACAGGTGAATTGGATTTAAATGAGGCAAAGTTACACAGACATCAGTCTCACTCTCTTCAAGTGTCATCAAAGTCCAGTGGCAAGACAAAAGTCAAGATAATTGGTGATGGCCCAGGATACAGTGGATGACTTTGATGTCTTCAATATCTGACCAAGCTCTAAGCACTCCACAGCACCTGTTTCAGCTACCTTCATGGCCACTGGAACAAATTTTTTTCCATCCACTCATTCTACCAGGAGAAGTCTTCACATGCTTGGATAGACATCTCCCTAACTCACCAACAGGTTTACCTGGTTTACCCATCTGCCAAGACAATTTACCAAGGTGTAGCCGCTGTACACACTACAACTTCTTGGAGCCACAGGTGAAAGTTGGGTGAAAGGTGAACACCAAAGACAGATGAGCAGTCCTGAAAAGGGCTCAGCAAGCACTCACATCAGATGTACTGGTCTTCCTAAAACATTCCATACACATCCCCTATTACTGAAAAGGGCAACATCATCCTTCCAATCCCTCAGGCTCACAACTTAGAAGTCATCCTATACTCCTCACTACCTCTCATCTCCTATATTCAATCTGTGGCCAAGATCCACTGATTTCACCTTTGCAATATCTCTCAAATATGTCTCATTTTCTCCTCTGACACTGCCATCTCTTCAACGCAGGTCCTCATTACCTCACCCTTGGACTATTTCAATAGCATGCCTGCCTCAAGTCTCTTCCCACTCCAATCCATCCTCCAGTCAGCCACTAAAGTAATTTTCCTCACAGATCTAATCATGTCACACACATCCCCTACTCAATAAACTCCAGTGGTTCCTACTGCCTCCAGAAGGAGATAGCTAGCCCCCTCCTACTTTTCCAGTCTTCTTATACCTTGCTCTCTGATAACGTACTTTTCAATCCACGGACCTCCTAGCTGTTCCATGGACAAAACACTGCATCTCTCAGCTCCAGGCATTTTCTCTGGCTATCCCCCATGCCTGAATACTCTCCTTTCCTCCACTCTGAATACTGATCTCCTTGGCTTCCTTTAAGTTCCAACTAAAATGCCATCCTTTACTTCTCCAATTTGCCTTCTCCAATACCTCTTAATTCTAGTGCCTTCTCTTTGTTAATTTTTTCCTATTTATCCTGTATATAGCTTGCTTTTATATTTGTTTGCATGCTGTCTGTCATTACACTATAAGCTCCTTGAAAACAGAAACTGTCTTTTGTCTTTTTTTTTTATCCAAAGGGCTTAGCACAATGTTTGGCACATAGCAGACCAATAAACGTTTATTACTGATTAAGAGAGAAAAGGGTTGAGGAAGATTTGTAGGATGCAAATTTACAAAGAATGGTGATTCTCTTAATAAAATTACATAAGTTAGAAGTAAGAGTGGGTTTAAGAGGAAAAATAATGCATTGCTTAATATACGTTGAATTTGAGATGTTTTGGGACAGAGAGGTAGAAAAGTCTAGCAAGAAGTTTGTGATATAAGACTGCAGTTCAGGAGAGACCTAAGGATTGGATACGTAGATCTGTAATTCATAGGATCACTTAACCAGATTCAGAGTTAAAAAACCATGGGGGCTTAAAGTCCCAGAGATCTAGAGAGGTTAAATAACTTGCTCAAGGTCATACAGAAAAGCCAGGATCCAAAGTCAGGTATTCTGAATGGAATTCTCTGTATTAAGATAATAATTGAACTTACAGAAGCTAATGAAAACACCCAGAAAGTTTAGAGAAAGAAAAGGGTCCAGGACAGAGCCCAAATACACACACACATACACACGAAGTGAAACAAGGATATAGATAATGCAAAGAATACTTAGAAATTAAATAAGTGGTATTGATATGTTTTTCTTTAAAAAGAAGAGGAAGCTTAACCTTTAATCAAGGTGTCCAAGAAAAAACAAAACAAAACAAAACAAAAAAACAAGGTCAGCACTTCTGATAACAGCATCATCAGTCTTAAAAAGGAAGCAAAGGTTCCAGAAGGATTTCATTCTGCAGAAGCACAAGAGCTACTGGTGAAGGTGAGACAGAAGTTAACTCTACTTTTCCCCACATTTACTTTCCATTACAACTAAGTCTAGGGATACACAGGTGAGAAAGGAGAGAGAAAACAGAGAATGACCTTCATGAGATACCAATAGGTACTTCAGTGAATGACATACATTGATCTTTATTAGGTCATAACCTTACAGAAAGGTACAAGGTCAAAACTCTTTCTAGAAACCCAAGTGGTGAGCTACACACACCACCTTCTGAGGATTATTAATAAATTCTACCCTTCAAAAGCAAATTGTTAACCACGACAGAAAACAGAAAACATAGACTGAAAATATAAAATACAAATAGCCTTTCAGAAGTGTGCTACTATCATAAAAATACAAAAATTAGGCTATGAAAATGATAACCTAACATACAAGCAAACTTCTCACACAGTATAATTTGAAAACATGTCAAAGAAAAGACCTCAGTCTCTTAATAAAACTTAATGGCAGATGATATCACCTTCTTTTGAAAAATGACTTCAATATGTCAACTAGCTGACAATTAGCCCCCAAAAGTTACTACAAAAGCTTACAAAGTCACAGCAGTTACCCAATTTCTAACAGTTACATGTTGGTTGCAGTTGAAATGTCTTTTTTTTCCCCAAAGAATTGTAAAACTTGTACAAAACACTACATTTTGAGGGCACAAGACATAATGAGGGAATACAGTATGAAACCTATGATTGTATAGGTGTTCAAGTTAGTGTTCAATAAAGAGACTACAAAGAATGACAAAGACTGTGAAATCACACCGGCAAGACTTATGGACTATAAGCAAACAGTTAGATGCACTGTAAATGATACCAATATCTATCAGTCAAAGAAAGACAATAGGTATAGAAAATACAATCACTAATTCCCTTATAAGTGGGAGTAGCTGGCAAGAAACTGGGGAAAAGCAAATACTGCAGAATAAGACTGAGTACAGGTAGGCCCCAATTAAGGAGAACAATGTATCCTCTAAGGCAGAGTTTCTTAAACCCAGATCCAAGATCCGTTTTGGTTCCTTGGCATTGCATGGCCAGATGGCATGCACAGTACAAAGTGCAGTAAAGTTCCACAATGCATCACGAAAAGTGATGCCAGAAACACCTGGGATTCATTACATGTTTGATTCTGAATTGATTTTTAGTAATTCCATGTTCAGAAACCTTTTACTGTTACCAAATTTTTTGTGATCCCACATGGGTCACATGGGCCACATGGGCCACACCCATAGTTTAAGAAGCTCTGCTCTAGGACAATCATATAATCAAATTCTCACTACTCTAAGTTATAATTTTGTAAAATATGTTAATTTGTTCCAGACCAATAGCAATATGCAATGTGAACTTGAATAATAACTACTTCACTGGATTCATTATTCACACTCATCAGCAAATAGCTGTATTCTCAAAGAGATCACTGTCACTCTGAAGCAGATCTTTCTCCTTCATATTCATACAAGTATTTTCAGAAAAAGAGATGCATTCAAGAGGGAAAATACAACTGAAGTGAGGAAAAGACATATAAATGTTTTAAGTGACAAGTCTGTGTTAAAAAAATTCTCTTTAGAGAAACAGTAAGAAAATCTACATATTTTACTAAAGTTCTTCAATTTTTAAAAAATAAAAATTAATTAATAAATTATGTCAACAATACTATGGCAATTCATCATATACTTAGGAATGCCAAAAGGTAGTAGAAAATTACTAGCCTGGCTATGGCTACCAGGCACCCATAACTCAATTTTTTAAACCCTTAAGTCAACTGTACCCAGGGACTTCCCAAATTCGACAACCAACCTAGACACCTTATTTTGGGCCTAAGCCCACATTAGAGAGTTCAGTAAAAGTCTAGGCTGGCCTAGGAAGACCAACAGAACAAGATGGTATGCAAGGTGCTTAGAAAATTTTTACGCAGCTGCAGGATACTTTAGGACTAGAGACTAGTCCTAAAGAGAAAAGAAAGAGAATACAAAGTAGTATATTTCCATACCAACCTAGGGAATCCCCCAAATGAGGGATCAGGAAGAAGCTTATAGAAAATCTCTAGTCATACCTAACTCCCTAGGCTTATAGATGGGAATGCCATAAAACTTTAACCCACTCCACAAAACAAACAAGTAAATGTGTTAATTAATTAAAAGAAAAAAGTAAATCCATTCATTTATATGGTATACTAATAAAATAAGAATCATAGAAATTAAATGTCCACTTTTCTGTTATTCAAGTTGTCTCTAGTTATTTCAAAGAATGTCAATAAATTCATGCATTCAAAATATTTATATAGCTATTGTGTGCAGAGGATATTAATAAATAAGCAATAAGAGCAAAACAAAGTTTATAGAAGATAAAATCGCTGATCTCGTGGAGCTTATACTGTAGTGGGGAGATAGAACACAAATACTGATAGCAATAACACACAACATTATATGATAAACACACTAGAGAGTTGCAGAACAAGCTATTATGTGAAGTTAAGTCAACAAGCTCATATTGAGTACTTATTATGTGTCAGGCACTGGGCTAAGCTCTGAGAATTCAAATACAAAAGCAAAAAAAAAAAAAAAGGAAAAGTCCCTGCCCTCAAGAAGCTTACATACTAGTGGAAGAAGCAAACATATTAAAGAGAGTTGAAAAGATTGGGAGGAGGGAGGGTCACTAGAAGAAGTGCTTACATGGCCGTATGGTAACAAAGTCAGGAGAATGAAGGATGGTCTGGGCCTACCTCAAAAATAGAGGTTCCTGATTGATTTCACCAATGAGATAAGGGGGTCACAAGGGCAGAGGAAGAAGGCCACTAAGGAATGGTGGACAAAGTGTAAAGAGTGAAGCATGATCGGTCTGGGCCTTTCCTCAAAATGTAAAGACTAAGAAGGATAGTTATTTCCAACTGGGAAGCTCACAACATAGCAGAACAAAATTGTTTTAATTGACCCTCCCTCCTCCCAATCTTTTCAACTCTCTTTAATATGTTTGCTTCTTCCACTAGTATGTAAGCTTCTTGAGGGCAGGGACTTTTCCTTTTTTTTTTTTTTTTGCTTTTGTATTTGAATTCTCAGAGCTTAGCCCAGTGCCTGACACATAATAAGTACTCAATATGAGCTTGTTGACTTAACTTCACATAATAGCTTGTTCTGCAACTCTCTAGTGTGTTTATCATATAATGTTGTGTGTTATTGCTATCAGTATTTGTGTTCTATCTCCCCACTACAGTATAAACAATAAAACCATTTGAAAAATATCATATATAGAAGTTGGTTGGAAGCAGAAACACTAGGAGCTAAGAGCTCTCTACCTTCCTCCCTGGGAACTGAAATATTTCTGTTTTCTTCCCTCTGAGCTGAGATGTGTCTGCCTTCTGGGAGCCAGCTCTGTATGTGCACTAGCCAAATCAACTTGTAGTAGACCAAAGTGTAGAGGTACAGGTCCCTTGGGACCCAGAGACCTTCATCCCAGGAATTGTTGACATTCAAGGATGTGCTTGTGGACTTCACTGAGGAAGAGTGGTGCCTCCTGGACCACTCTCAAAAAGAGCTGCACAAGGAGGTCATGCTGGAGAATCTCCAGAACCTGCTGTCCCTGGATGATATGATGATATGCTTGGAAAATCCCAAAGACTCAACTAAAAAGTTCATTGAAGCAGTTTTACCAAATCATCAGAATATAAAATGAACCCACATAAATCAACAGCATTCCTACATATCACCAACACAACCTTGTAAGAAGAGATGCTAAGAGATACCCCATTCAAAATAACTCTACACAATATAAAACTCCTGTGAGTACAGCCACCAAAACAAAGCCAGGAAGTACATGAACATAAAAATAAATAAAACATTTTTTGTAGAAATAAGAGCAGATGTAAAGAATTAGAGAAATATTGATTGTTCATGGGTAGACAGATCCAATATAATAAAAATGACAATTTTACCTAAACTAATATATAGATTCAATGGCACACCAATTAAATTGCCAAAACATTAATTTACTGAGCTAAAAAACAGATAAAATTTGTGTGGAAGAATAAAAGGTCAAGAATATCAAAGTAATCAATGAAAAAATGTAAAGGAAGGAGGTCTAGCAATACCAGATCTTAAACTCTATTATAAGACAGTAATTATCAAAACTATCTGGTACTGGCTAGGAAACAGAAAGGTAAATCAATGGAACAGAGCAGATACAGTAACAAATAAATATGAGAACCTTATATTTGACAAATGTAAAGGTTTAAGATTTGGGGATCAGAATTCATTATTTGTTAAAAATTTTTGGAAAAACTAGAAAGAAGTATGGCAGAAATTGGGCATAGACCAGTACCTTACACCATTTATCAAAGTAACGTTAAAATGAATGCATGATCTAGATATAAAGCGAGATTTTATAAGAAAATTTAAGGCCATCGGGACTTACGGATAGGATACAATTTATGAATACACAAGAGATAGAGAACAGAGTGATATGTAAAATGGATAATTTTCATTGCATTAAATTTAAAAAGGTCTTGTACAAATTAAGCAAATTTAGTCAAGATCAAGAAGGAAAGCAGTAAATTGGGTAAAAAATTTTATAAACAGTTTCTCAAAGAAAAGGTTCATACCTTAAATATACTAAGATCTTTGTAAAATCTGTAAAGGTACAAATCATTCCTTAATTGGTAAATGATAGAAGGATATGAACAAGCAGTTTTCCAATGAAGAAATCTAAGTGCTGTATAGTCATAGGACAAAATACTCTACTTCATTATTGAGTTAAGAAATGCAAATTAAAACAACCTTGAGATATAATTTTACAGCTATCAAATTGGCTAAGATATTTGAAAGGTAATGTGACAAAATGATGGAGGAGATGTGGAAAAATTAGGACACTAATTCATTGTTGGTGCAATTATGAACTGATCCAACCATTTTGAAGAGTAAACTGGAATTATGCCAAAAGAGTTATTAAACTGCCTATAACATTTGACCAAGTGATACTACTATTAAGTCTATTTCCCATGTTGATTAAAGAAAAAGGAAAAGAACATATATGTTCTAGAATATCTATAGCAGCTCTTTTTCTGGTGGCAAAGAACTGAAAATTGCAGGGATGCCTATCAATTGGAATGGTTGAACAAATTGTGGTGACATGAACTTATATGGATTATACATCTTGCTGTCAAGAAACACTCAAAAGAGCAAGGAAGTGCCAGATATTAATTTCTGTATAATATTATCAAAGTGGTTTAAACCAGTTGGAAATTCAAAAAGCAACTAATAACACTCCAACATTTTTCTCTCTGAGGACCTAAAAACCACATCACATAATGCTTTCTCAGGGAGGCAAAGTTGATTGTACATATTCATAAAAGAATTTAGGTAGCTTTATAGACAGAGATATCTCAAGTTACAAAGTATGAGAAATAATGAATTGAGGAGAAGTGAGGAGGCAGTTTTAAGTGACTAGAGAGAATACTTCAAATGGAAAATACTGTAATTTGCAAATATTTTCCCAAAAGCATAAGAAGTCAGTGTTCAATCATTTCCTTTTTTATTGATCCAACCACTTAAGGAGAAAATTTAAGTTTGCTTTACCATGTAGATCTAAGAGATAAAAGTCTACTTTTCTCAAGTTACATTTCCAAATTACAATTTTAAGTCCCTTTTCTCTCCCTCACCTTCCCCCAAAAAACTCTATCCGATTGAAGGTAATGATGGATTGTACATGTTTTAAGTAATTAATAAAAAAAAACATAAATTACTTTAATATTCAAGAGCAAATCACATTGTATCATGGAACACAAGTTCAAATCCAGCCTGAGATACTTGTTAGCTGTCTGACCCTAAAGCAAGTCACTTAAACCCGTTTACCTCAATGTCATCAACTGTAAAATGGGAATAACAGTACCACCTATATCATAGGGTTGTTGTAAGGACTAAATGAGATAATATTTGAAAAGAATTCAGCACAGTGCTTGGCACATAGTAGGTGCTACACAAATGCTAGCTATTATTATTTATGTAAATGAACACAAAATATAACTAAATTTATAGAGGGCTTTCCCAACTATTTAATCATTACAACGAACTTGTAAATATGCGACTTGCTATTGTAAGTATTCTAGTTGTCTAAAAAGCTGTTATCATTTTTCCTAAAACTCTAACACAGACTATTACCAGAAGTGATTTCAAAGCCACACAAAGAGACCTTACAAAGCAAGAAAAGTCCATAACAAGAAAGGTCAAAAGACAAGGAGTCCTAGTATGTGCTAAGCACTTTAAAAATATTATCTGATTTGATTTTCACAACAACTTTGAGAGGTAGGGACTGTTATTATCCTCTTTCTACAGTTGAAGAAACTGAGGCAAACAGATTTGCCAAGGGTTATACAACAATAAGCGTCTGAGGCAATATTTGAACTCAGGTCTTCCTGACTCCGGGCCCAGCACCCTATCCATTGTGTCACCTAACTG
This sequence comes from Vombatus ursinus, assembly GCF_900497805.2. Classification (NCBI taxonomy): domain Eukaryota; kingdom Metazoa; phylum Chordata; class Mammalia; order Diprotodontia; family Vombatidae; genus Vombatus; species Vombatus ursinus. The sequence continues at coordinate 8,249,661 of NW_020954604.1, read as the reverse complement.
CCTCATCTCATTGTCCAAAGGATAGGGACTGGACTTGTGATTTCATTGTTTAAGAAATTTTTAGATGAGTAAACTCTACCAGTGTAAATTAGCACCTTTTCAGTAACTTAAAGTCTTACAGAATTGCCTTTTAAAGCTATAGGAGGCTGTGACTTCCCAGGATTCTACTATCAATATGTGTTAAAGACAATACTGGAACCCAATATTCCTGGTTCTAAGTCCATCTTTCTATCCTCTATGCTATCCATGGTTGCCTGTGAAATGAAAATAAGTAGAATCTCTGTCTTTCCTGTCAACAATCTCTTACTATTTAATGGGAAAAGGAGATAGACAACTCATAAAGTTAAAAGTTGGATGGACAGCCCACTGCTCCACTGGCGTCCTTGCAAAAAGTTGGGAAGACCTCCTTTAGGGGATTTATGGAAGTACATAGAAAAAAAGTTACACAGGTTGAAAAGGCATGGCTGGGTTATGATTTGCACCTTTGGAGAGGGAGTTTTCATTATAATGTTTTGATTAGTCTTTTATATATAGTCTACTGATTGTAGATACTAATAAATGTTAAATAAAATTGAATTACTGAATTGAAGAAGCTTAAGACATAAAATATTAAGAGTGGGTAGTAGTGATAAATGCTAGTAAAATCAATGCACATTTTATGGATTACTGAAAATTTTCCTAGTCTTGAATCTTTTGAAAACTAACTAAGTTTCAATAGTGAATTCCCTAAGGCTGTTTTGATATTCGATTTTATATTTTGACTGATTAAAATGATTTTGGCAGTGAACCAGACTGTAGAAAAAATTGTATCTTTTAGGGCACTTTGTTCTCATTTGTAAGTAAACTATAATTGTCCAGTTTCATTTTCATGTTTGTTTCATTTGATTTCATACTCTTGCCCTCAGATAACACAGTGGAGTAGAGTTCAAATCCACCCTCAGATTCTTACTAGCTGTGTGACCCTGAGCCAGTCACTTAACTTCTTTTGCCTCAGTTTTCCCAGCTGCAAAATGGTGATAATAATAGCACCTACCTCCCAGGGTTGCTGAGAAAATCAAATGAGACAACTAAAGTTAAGAATTAAAGTTCTTAGCACAGTGACTAGAACATAGTAGGTGTTACTGTTATTATTATTAGACAGGGATTGTTCATGATCAGCATCACTGGGAGAGTATCCACACTGACAATATCACAAATCTACTCAAACGCTACCAATAAATCAACAAGCATTTATTAAATGCCTACTATGTGCCAGGAACCATGTATATAAAACTATTTGATTTAGAACTAGAAAGGACCTTAAATTAACCCCTTTATTTTACAGATGATGAAACTGATTCTTAGAAAGATTATGCCTTGCCCAAATTACATGTAATAAGTACACACATGTTCATGTATTTTTGTTTGTATACATCATATGCAGGTATATGTGTATATATGTATATGTGCCTGTATCCCAGAGACATACTGACATTGATTTTCCAAGGGAATCAGGGCTTTCTTTCTATTGTCCTATCTCTACCCAACTGGGCTACGGGCTACCTACAAATATGAAGAAGGTAAGACAAACAGTGTATCTCACTATACAGAAAGACAACTGCATGTGATTCTCAGTACATTCTAAAATCCAATATTTATGAATAATCCTTTCAATTTTCATACCCAGTAATCTTTATTTAAATATTTTAAGAATTTCTTCTAAAATATTGCCTACATTTTCATTAGAATTAATTATGGACAGTTAACTATAAAAGCTACTCTCATTGTTTGCATTGAAGTGAGAATCACCCCAAATAAAGATACCAAAGATAACTCAAATAAAGATTACCAAGAATAATTCAAAAAGCATCCATATTTGAATATGGAATTCACAGAGTTCCAAACTTATATATGTAGCAAATCTGCCTACTTAACAATTTTCAAAGGTTGTACAAATTACAGAGCCATTTCCTGAGTTTATTACACCTCATTATAGGAGGCATGCAAAGTAACAAGGTAAAAACAAACTGATCTTTAAATTTTCTCCCTAGAAAATTACAGAACAAAAAAAAAATCTTAATAAATTAGAAGGAACTTTATCTACAAAGTAGGGAAACTAGGTGGCATAGCAGACAGAGCACCAGGCCTAGAGTCAGGAAAACTCAAGTTCAAATCGGGCATCAGATACTTATGACCCTGGGCAAGTCACTTAACCCTGTTTGCCTCAGTTTCCTCATCTATAAAATCAACTGGAGAAGGAAATGGCAAATCACTCCAGTATCTTTGCCAAGAAAACCCTAAATGGGGTCACAAAGACTTGGACACAACTGAAACAGCTGAACAACAAATATCTACAAATTGACTTTAATTCTAGCTCTTCCAAAAACCTAACTAATCTGGGCTGAACTAAAACTTTAGTTTTAACATTTAATAACTTAAAATTATTATGCTAAAAGATATGATGGATATGATGAATATCAAGAAGTATGGGAAGGCTTATGTGAACCAATGCAAAGTGAAGTAAACAGAACCAGGGAAAATTATACAAAATTAATGTAACAATAAAACTAGAAAGAAAAACAAAAATAAAAATTATGTAATATTACAATCACTAAATTTAGGTGTGGAACTCCTCATATGACAGCAGACTTTTTTAATATATTATTTAGTTTTGTTGAACATTTTTCCCTCTTTTTTTATTACAAAGAATTACTGCAGAGTAGGGAAGGTGTACTACAAGCTATAAATAAAAATGTATCTTTTTTAAATGTGACCTTACAAATTTAACTAGACCTTAACTTCCTAAACTTAAACAAAAAAAATATGATTTCATATTTGATTAAGACATTGGACTTTTTTAGGTTAAAGTTACTGCAGAACAAAATTGCAGTATCACATCATTTATCTGGCCTTATTAAGGTGTTTCTCCTCTGAATAAAGTGCATGAACATCATAGTATCTATTTTGACCACTCACAAGATTTTTTAGCTTCTTGTGGCTTCTAGCAATATTCTAGACAAGTGACTTTTGAAAATGTGAATTGTAAACAGCACTGGATATGGAGTCAGAAAGCCCAAGTTTGAATCACAATTCTGCTATTTACTACCTGTATAAACTCGGGCAAGTTGCTTCAGCATCCTGGGTGTGACTTTTCCTCACCTATAAAATTAGACTAGTATTAGACTAGGTGACCTCTAATATCTCTTCTAGTTCTAAGTTATATGATACTATAACTAAGCTATTACTCTAATACTGCTAGTGAGCTTTTGTCTCAAAATAAAAATGAATCTCAAAATAAAAATTTAAATTACTTCCCACTGGTTTCACTATTTGCTACTAGAAAAAAAATACTGAAAATTATTTTTCCCCACAGTTCAGTCATCATCACAGAATAAATAAATATGGGTCATAAAAGTAACTTGGTTTATATTTTTCTAATAGTCCCATACATCCTACTGGAGGATAAATAATACTGTGAAGAATTGATGATTTTGTTAACTTTGCTTTCAACATGAATTCTATAAGTTTTCTCATACATGGAAGGGAAATCAGAAAACTACCTTTATCATTACAAGAAACTTAACTCTTGGTATTAAATCTTTTGTGCTGCTAACAAGAGTTAAGAATGACCTTGGGGATAGGACCTAGTTTTGATGAACAACAAGCAATTCTCAGACACGGGAATTTAGTACTACTTAATCTAACAACAGTAAATGTTAAACTTAGGGTTTTAAGGTTTACAACCCTATGAGGTAGCCAGTACAAATAATATTATCCTCATTTCACAGATGAGGAAGGAGAGACTCAAAGAGATTTAGTATTTATAATAGGGCCACACAATTAGTTAGTTTGCAGCCAGATTAAAATCTGGTCTTTTCCTGACTGGTGTTCTAGGCAGGAAAGTTATTATGCTAAAAAGACGAAGTCAGGATTTTAAAATATTTTGACAGGCTAGAACATTGGACTGAATCATATATAATTAAGGATAAAAAGAAAAGTCTTTCACTTAGATTGAAAAAAAATCAACTTAAATACAAAATAGAAGAGGCATAACTAAAGAACAGTTCATGTAAAAAGAGTCGAGGTTTTAGTGGAAAGAAGGCTTTATGTAAATTAACAATGTAATAGGGCAGCTAAAAAAGTTAACAAAATTTTAGATGTATTTTTAAAAAGCTTGAGTCTGGGAATAAAAGAGTTGAAAATCCCAGTATATCCTGCCCTGGTCAGGGCATATGCAGCGCACTGCATGTTTTAGACAGCACATTTGAGGAACAGTACTGATAAACTGGACAGTGTCCAGGCAAGAGCAACCAAGGTGATAAAGGGTCTTTACATTTTACTGCAAGAGGACTGGTTGAAGGAATTGAGGATGTTTACTGAGAAAAAAAGAAGGGAGTGATTGGCACAATACCTGACAAAAACATAGTACATACTCAATAAATGCTTGTGGAATGAATTAATTAATAATTAAGGAGGGCCATGAGAGTTACATTCAAGCACCTAAAAAGGCTTGCAATATGGAAAAGTAAACAGACTTGCCTTATTGTGATTTCATAATTCTATTTGGCCCCAAAGGGTACAATGGTGCAGAATTGGAAAGAGACAAATTTAGATTAGATAGAAGGAAAAATTTTCTCACAGTTAAAGCTATCTAAAAATGTTTCCTGCTGTAGTAGAGTTCAGGTCTTCAAGCAAAGGTTAGATGGCCATTTGTTGGGTATACTATAGAAAAAAATTCTTATTAAGAATCTTCTATATGGGCTATATTAGAAGGCCTCTGAAGTCTCTTCAAACTGTAAGACTGGGATGCTTTCCATTATTTCATAATATACTATTAGTATAAATCTTGATAACTCAAATTGCATTTAAGAGTAATTTTTGAAAATCCAAACACAGTCTAATACAATTTCTAGGTATATTTATTACTTGGAATGATAAAATTTTCTGAAATTTTAGAGATCTTTAAAAAAAAGTTCTTTTCAAACAAATTAACCCAAAAAATTGTATGCTAACTACAAAATACTAGTGTTCACTAAAGTATCTGAATAAACTAATTCAGATAAAATTCAATATTATTTATTTGGAATCTGTTAATTCAGAATTGTCACTTTAGATAGAAGTGAATTGATACTCATTTCTACTTAGCAAACCTACATGGGCAATGCAAATCAATACTAGAAACAAATTTCTGAGAAATTTTTGGACCCAAAATTTTTAAACACCTTTCAGTAAAGAATTGTTTATACAACTGAAATACTAATTATAAGTACTTATGAATAGATCTTCTAAAGATCTTTAGTAGATAAGTGTGTGCCTAAGTTCCTACAGATACATTACAGTAACAAAACTAAATTTAAAAAAATATCCTATGATGTATGCCTGGTATTTTTCAAGTTAATCAAGAGTGAAAAAGCTAAGACTATATTCTAATGTGAAAAGTCTGCAAATAATGCTAATTTTTCAGAACTTTTTTTCAGATATCGTGGGCATGCTACCTATCCTCTTCTTATTTTATCTGGCCTAGCTTAACAGATACTGCAAAGGCTGCATCAAAATAAGCTTCAAGACACTTTCTGTTTCACTCAGAAATGGCAAAATACTAAATTTACAAAGTAAAGGAAAATTTAATCTCCATAAATCTATTCAGATCATGTTCTCACTATGAAACCACCTAAGAAGGTATTCATTAGTATTTACTGTCAACTAGGAACAGAACTGAAACTTTAATCTTGTCTCCCATAGACCAAACATTTGGTTACAATTTACAGTAAATGTCTACCTGAGAAACATTCAAATCATTGATATTAAAGTGAAAAGGCTCATGTCTAGTAACCAGCTGGATCTCAAAAAGCTTAGCTGTAATTCTTTTATGCCTATGTCTTTCTAATACTAATAATTCAGACAAACTATCATATTTTATATAACACATTTGTAAAAGTGGTTTGAAGAAAATGTTTATTCCGTTTCAATAGTTACTTAAAAATCTATCAAATTACTCATTTGGCACAATGAATCTAAATGAATGATACAACTTAATTAAGCATATTTTCTGAATCACCCATCTCCAAATTGGGTACCTTCTACAAATTATATATATGGATCAAAAAGTTAGCTTTTTCAGCAAATGAATTTCAATGTTGTTATTAAATAAACTAAAAATTCCTATATCAAGACTTGCTTTTAGTAATATTTTTAAAATATAGACATTCAAAGAGTAATGGTTACCCCAACAAAAGTTATATGATTAAAGATGCACATGTAAGAAACTCACTCCTGAATTCTTTACCCTGGAACATTTTTGTATTGTTGAACTAATTTGGAAAATAAGTACTTTAGCTGAACAGAAATATTGACAAACTCACAACACCATGAATTCAGTATACTACTGCTTGATTTCTAAAGTGTCTATCTTGTAAGCTTGATTATGACTGAAAACAGATTATTTTCTGCAAAATGTGTAAGAGTTTTACAAATACAGACCTAAATCTGCAATTGCCATTACTAAAACAAATGAAAAAAAAAACTATAAGCAGAAATGAAACTGGCATGCAAATAAAAGGACTGTCAAGACATATATTGCCTAAAAATAAGCTTACAATAACTATTTTAAAGGCTGTGTGTGGTCTCACCCATATATTTTGGCAAGATGCACTTTCTCCAACCACAGCTAGATTCATCCAAAAGCAGTGGCACTGGAGAGTCTCTGTCTCACCTGTCAAAGTTGAAGAACGTTGTTCAACAGACCACCATGAGTCCATGGATAGGATCCATAGTCCTACAGCTGTTCTTGATAAGCGTTCTCTAACTAAAGAAAATACTTCGAAAATTTTCTACTGTTAAGAGAATCATCCTTAACATACATTCACTTGAAAACAATGAGAGGCAAAGAATGTAGCCCCTATGCAAATAAAACATTTTCAATTTTTATGCTGGGATGGCCTAAGGTGTCAGTTCACAGCCTTAAAGTTCTTTTTGATCCCCTGATAAAATACATACATAGTATATATCAATTCAAAAATTGAGCTGACTTTACTTCCTTTAAATCTCAAATTCTACCAAATCACAAAGTTTGTCAGAATCAATAGTATGTAAAGTTTCACAAAATGATGCTACTTAGAAATATACTATACCCAAATTTTAAAAAAAAATTTAAAATTCATTAATATCTTTTCTAGCTACATTTTAAAAGAAACATTCTGGTGAATTATTATCTCTCTTAAGTGACGTGGGAAGGAGAATTGAGTGAAAGGACCTCAATTAAACTGGAAACAGGTAAACTAAAATGTTAATAAAAGCAGAAATCAAGCAAAGAATAATAGAGACAAATAAACACACATATGTCTTAGTGGAAGTTCATGGTCCCCCAAATTAGCAAGAAATTAATGTAAAAGAAACCTGTAAAGGAACAAGAGCATTCCTAAATTCAAGCTTTTCTCAATGAATATGATAAAATATAGTACATTGTTTCAACCACACCAGAACCACACCATAACACAACTTGCCACATAGAATTTAGTAAAAAGCAAGGCCTTCTTGGATCCTCTCCAAGAGGGTTTAGCAAGTACCAAAAGTACCTCATTATAAGACAGTCTCAGCTGAAAACCAGCTCTACAACATGACCCTTACGGACAGAGTTAAACTAGGCTCCAGTGTACTATGATGGCCCAGAGATTCAGTTATTATAGTCAATAAGGACAAAGGCTACTGAAAGAAACATTAGTTTCACTTTTCCCTAGATATATTTAGTATGTTAAACAGCATAGTTATGATATTATTTTCTTTGGTTTTGTCAGTAGCATGTTTGAAATAAATTTTATTAAGTGGTAGTATATGTAACATTGCATTGTGGGTAGTAGTTTCCTGCTGAAGCCTAGCCACATCCTCAGCTGTTACATGAGACAAGTTTCCCATATTTTCTGCAAGTTTTCTTCTTTTTTTCTGTTTTAGAAAATTACAGAAGTAGTAAAAATTATTCTAAGTAAGCAGCACAGATTATACACCTACTTTTAAGAAGTTTGGACTATCCTACACATTTAATAACTGGCAGAGGAAAAGTCAAATAAAAATAAGTGTTGGTCAATAAAGTGTTAATGAAATGATTAATGAAGTGTTCAAGTCAATAAAAAGTATCTACTATCAATGGTAAGCATTAGAATGTTAAGAAAAATTGGGTATATGTATTTCATGTTAATTAAAATTTGTCCTTTTCTAATGCTACCTGACAAATGAGTCTTAGTATCTTAAGGCAAAATGAGGTACACAACATTGCCAAGCGATTATAATTCGTGCTAACTACTTATTACTGAGGATTAATGTCATCTTCACCTATAATTTAGTCAGTCTCTAAGAGGTGTACTTCAGTACTTAATAAAATGTTAAAATAATACATAGCAAAATTGTATGTTTAAATTTGAGTGAACTACTAAAAATCTTAAGTAGTCTCCAATTTCTACATAATATACCTGGGTAAAGACGGGAACAGCTGACTCCAAAAACTGGGGAGGGAATAATGTGATATATCTATAAATCTAGTTACAACAATAAAATCAAGTTTTAGACTTATGTTTATTAGTTTTACTGAAGACCAACAAAGCAAGAAATACAGCCCATCCAATCAAAAGTTTTCATAAATGACCTATGGATAATGATAAATGATAAAGATAAGAAAATTGAATACTTCTTCATTTCTACTCTTTTAAAATTAAAACATTAATTAAAATGTATTTATATTTAGTGGTTGAACAACATGAAATAGCTGAATTATTTAAAGTCACTATTATAAGGCACAAAACGGTATACCAGAAAAAAAATCTGAACACATCAGATCATACTACATAAATATCACCATACAAACTATGGGGAAATGGTAAATTTAGAAATGCCAGTGATAAATTAAACCCTAGATCCACATTTGTTTTTAACCAAATAAATAAATGCTTGTTTCACTGAAACAAAAGCTTCTGTCCGTGAAATTTCCAAATCATATGTTTTTGATGTTCCTTTCAATATATAAAAGAAAAGATTGGGAGGTTCTCATAAGGTATAGCAATATACTACATCCCATAGTGTTACCATGTAAAATTACACTATTAAAATACAGTATTTTTTCACAGGAATAATTGGCTACAACCAAAAATATACCTACAATAGCAAAAAGCATAGGTATACTTAGCATTTAAACATTACGTTATATAATATTCTATTACTTCCAAATGTTTTGTTTTTTAAAAAGAAAAATGCAAGCCATCTAATTCTGACAAAAACATATAACAGACTCAAGGGAATGGAAGAGAATGATACCAATGTCTTTACTTTTTTGTGATTTACTTCAAATTCAAAGTTATATTTCATGTCGTAAAATTAAAGTATATAATTTATACAGTAGATCTAAACTTTCTACTTAAGCATACCAGTTACCAAAATATTCCCAAAGGAAGACGGTTTTTGTTGCTTTTTTAAATAAAATTGAACTGTGGTTTTCAGTTCTGATTTTAAACATAATACTTCATGGATATAAATCTGCAATCAAGAGATTTATTTGCACAGTGACTCTTTTCAGAATTCATCTCTTCATCACTACATTTAGTAAAATTTTCCTAATGAAACAAGCTATTAATTGTCAGATTATGCAAATAACTGCTTTTTGTCTTTAAAAATTCATCACAATGGAAAAAGCTGAACCAAAGAAGATACATATTAATTTAGAGAAAGCACATGCAAGTATAATAAGAACAACACCCCCAAAATACATTAAAGCATGCCTTGGTATTATTTCATCCTTTGTAGAGTTTGATGGGTCTCATGCAAAAATGAAATATCAAAGAGATACATTCAACAAATATTTAACAAGTATCTATTAGATTTTGATAAATAGTAAGTATTAGCCTAAAGAATGCACACTAGATGCTCATTAAGGGAAAATTATGCAAGCAATCACATTACATGATAAGTATTTTTTTCAATGATCATGAAGTTTACCGAAGACTATATATCAGTGTAAAGGTCTAAATTATGAATGTACGGGGGAGGAAATAATGAAGGGAGAGAAAGGAGGAAAGAAGGAAGGCAACAAAGGGCTGGGTAGTTTTCTTGTTTGTTCCAAAGTAACTCAATGTTCAAGTTATATGAGAATGTCAGAAAACATCCAATCCTGATATAAAAATAAGAAATTTGTTCAAAGAAAATTACTTAGCATAACAAAACGGTTAGTTATTTAATCATTAGATTGTGTAATTACTACATAGGCAAAAAACGTTTAGAAGTTCAATTAGAAAATCACAAATTATGACAAAACCCTCAAAACAGTTTTTATCACCATTAGAAGTTGATTAGCTGTCTAGATTATACCACTATACTTTGCTTATGCTAACAGGATAATTAAATTTTTTCTTTTGTTCTTTTTATGTGAATAACTCTATGATAAATTAAAGTTATCTCCTTTCAAATAAAACAAGCATATAGGCATAAGACAATAGTTTAAAATGTTTCTGGTTTCCTAACTTTGTTAGTTTATTATGAAAAGAGAAATAGAAATTTAGAAACAAACATAAACAAAAACCATTCTAACATTTTCCCATTTCGTGTTTTTGAATATGTCTTATATCACAGTACCTTGCACACATCAGGTACTTAAAATGTTCTTTGAAATGCTGAAATCACATTTCCATAAACAAATCTCAAGAATGTGTTTATACCCTTGAAGATAATTTAACAGATAATGGTCTACTCTAAAAGAGTAAATAGATGTATTATACATTTAGCTACAGTTAACTATAATATTCACATGCATTTACCCAGACCTCACCCCATTCACTATACACCTAAAAAATTTACTGCAGATCATAGTCTCCACCCACTCTCTCAGCATTAACTTTATGCCACTCCTAGTTAAAATCACACTAGGAAGAAGTCTAACAACTAGAGACATGCAAATTCAGACTGGCATGAATAAATGGTGAAAAATGCCTAGAAAATTGGGCTGCTCGGTTTTACAATTTTTGCTGAAAAATACTCCATCTCTCTCAACTGATGAAAACAGGAAGCCCTATTCATAAATATAAAATTCACTGCCTATGATATATAATCATCCTAATAAGAAAATGAGTTCTACACATACATGTCCAAAGGGGCAAAAAGGAGATAGTTTCCCAAAGATGTTTCCAATTTTGTTCTGAATCAGAGTTAGCAAATCGAGACGACTAACACACTCTGTCTGTGTGCATTATTCCTTACTACACACAGCATTTTGTAATTTATTTCAAAGCCTCTATTATAAACAAAAAAATACAGCTTCTGTTAACCCACTCCATCCTGAGCCTATAAAATCCTGCATTATACAATCTAAATGACAACGTAAGTGTTTTATCTTACATATGTATAAGCTTTACTATCAAAGAATCTATTAAAGTTAATAGTAGAATAAAGCTGTGGAAAGCAACACGTGAGCCAATTATATTTCAGTCAGAATCATTACTATCATAAAGAAATTAATATAAACAATCAAAATTTTAAAGCAATAAATTCAGTTCTATTCTCTGTATTCATTTTATCTAAATTTCACAACTTATATAACTTCAAACTATTCAGAACTTATAAATAAGATACTGTACATCATATAAAAAGAGATGTGTAATTACATTTAATATTCTTTTTAGGAAGCTGCCATATAGTCTTGATGATACATAAGCTAGACAGACGTGATTTAATATATGTAAAAGAATCCCTAGACTAACACTTCCACGACAGCCAATTACAGCACAAAACACAGCCCAGCAAGTCTGCTACCAGACCTTAGGAAAGGTAAAACTTCTTACAATGAGTTACAGATTCATAAGTACAAGAAGACAAGAAGAAAAAGAAAAACAGAAGGAATCCAGCCACCCAGCAAATATGAAGCAGACCCTAGATCGTGATACAGTCCAAAGATGTAAATTATTGTAAATCATCACTGTTGTTCAGAATTTCACACAGTCACTTGTGCCAATTTTGCTCACTTTTCTACAGACACAATAATGAACTAAAGAGAAGAGGCAAAAGAGGGGGAAAAACCTGCACTGCAGAGTAGAAATAGACTTCTGCTCTACATATGCTTTTACTGTACAGGAGTTTGGGCTCCTTCAGCATTTGTACTCTCTCCAAATCCCCATGAGTCACAAAATTAAAAAGCTATATCCTTCTGGATGCCAGGAAGGGCCTTACCACAGACCTTTTGTCAAAAAAAAAAAAAAAAAAAGGAAAAAAGAAAGAAAAAGAAAAGGAAAAAAGCCACAGTGGTAGGCAGTCCCACTTTACTTTGAGTACTGTGAGGTCACAAACCACATGATTCTGTCTCTCCAGTAATAGTGCTTGCAAAAAAAAAGGAGTTTTAAAGCTTTTGCTTTTTTGGATTTTGTGAATGCTTCATTCGCCTCACAAACAACCACAGAACCACAAGTGCGGTGCAAACTTTCTCCAGGAGGACAGCAAGAAGTCTCTGGTTTTTAAATGGTTAATCTCCGCAGGTCACTACCAGCCACCGAGACCAACAGAGTCAGTGAGTGCTCTCTAACCACAGTCTATGCAGTAATAGTAGGTCCTTCAAATATTTGCTCATTCTCTTTTTTGTTTTGTTTCTTTGCTTTTCACATGTTACCAGCTACATAATTTCTTGACAGAAAAAAACAAATATAAAATCTATGCACTCCAGGCATACTGTAAAACTAAAACAAGATTTGGCTATGGTTTGTATTTTCAGTTTAAGGCTGCAAGCAGTATTTACACCAGAGGGTACAAATCCTATCTGAAAAAAAAGAGGGACTATGGCATCAAACAGCCTCTTCAGCACTGTAACACCATGTCAGCAAAACTTCTTTTGGGGTAAGTGTTAACAATATTTTTAAGTTCTAAAAGTAATTTTGCTTGTCATCAAAATGTAAACCTGTTAAGTAGTAAGGTCTGTTTCTTAAATAAGATATTTGATTTTAGGGATAATGTACCAGGATACAAAAAATAAGTAGACATGAAATGTAGTTTGTTACATGGAAAGCTGGAAAGAAAAATAATCACTGTAAATCTTTGCATTTGGCAATAGGCATACCTATTTGCCACTTATCTAATTCACTGAGTAATGATTGAAGCTAGAAGATAGAAGTTCCTTAGAACAAGATGAAAAGTTGTCTAGAGTTACTTAACTGAAAAAAGATATTATAAAACATTAGAACACTTTTATATATTACCTAATGCATTTAACTAAGATTAGCCACTAAAACTACTATGTTAATAGATGAGCGAGAATTATCTAACCTCTGACAGGACCCAGTTATTTGATCAAATTTCAAAAGAAATGCATTTTTTGCCAAAAATATTCTGCTAATGCATGATCTGAAACTACCATGTTTATAATATACTTTAAACAGGGAACCAACTCCTGTTCAACAGTTATCAGTTTAGCCAATATCATTAATCTGCATTCATCCTTTCACAAAAATGCCTCTGGAAATACTGGCACTGATACTCTGCAGTTTCATATAAGAATAATCAAAGCATGCATATAGTTTACATTGCTGCATAAATATAATGGGGATATATGATTATAAAGGAAAAGAAAGAAAAAAATCATACAAAATAATGCCTGAATTATATAGTAGCAGTTTTAAGAGCTCTGTATAACAGAATGTTGCTAAATATTGCCTTAGATATTCAGAACAGTAAACACAGATGTCTTTTAAAAAAAAAACTCTCCATGCAAACATGTTAATAATTCTCCACTTTTAACTCCCCACATACATGCACTATATAAATTAAAGTATATTGGTATTTACAATAGGCAACAAACACTGAACACTGTACTTTTAATCTTAAGTTGCAGATCTGTCAAAGTGATTATCTTTTAGTCTCAAGGAAAATAAAGTGTCATAAATTACAGAGAAAATCATGCTAATGTATCATTTAAGCAGTCTATATAACTGGATAGGCTTGAATTTAAGATGTGATAAAATGTCAATTCCTCATTAACATTTAATCATAATCCGACATGGTACAAGATTATAGCTGATAAGATCTGCAAATTACTTCATCATCTGACACAGTCTGATAAAGTATCTAAACACTTACAAGATTTTCTTTATGATGTCCATGATGTTCCAACTAAGAAGAGTTTACAACTGGTTTTTTTTTCACTATCTTTGAAAATGAAGAAAAAGGAAAGATACTAGAAATCTTTTCACTGTGTATGCCTGGATTAGGTTTGCTTTGTAACATAACTAATGATTGGAGTTTCCTTCACTCCTCCTACTTCACACATTTTAACTGGCTACTACTTAAGGATCAGTCCTGGTGTAGGTCAGTGAGTGAAAATTAAATCCCTTTAAAAAAAAAAAGCTTGATCTTAAAGGATGGAGGAAATGATCTTATTTTATATGTTTTACAAAACTTCTAACTTGTGGCATAGTTAATGTCTATAAGGAGGTTTACTGAGTTATAAAAATCTGTGAGTATATAAAATCTCACAATGATGATATAGGAAATGATCTTTTGAAATGGAGAGAAGCTAACATTTTCATGACATAACACTCTTACAATAATGAATGTTTACAAATTCAGAGTGCTCATATTATCCTCAGGTTCATAGGAGGCAATATGGTTTACATGAATGGGAACTTCTGCGGCTATTAATTACAAAAGAGATCAACAGATATTTACTTGGTCAAAATAATATAAAAGTCTTAATTGCTTCACACACTTATTTCAGAACTCTTTTTTTTAAAGCAAATTAAGTTATGTTGGAAACACTATTCTAATTCTATTCTGAGCAACATTTTATAGTATTAATAATACTGATAGCATATGTAGATTTTTACAAAGAACTATGCATGATATATCATGTTACTTAAAAATAAAATTAGGAAAATGAGGCTAATCTCAAAATACATTTATTAAACAAAGAGTTTTGGGGTTTTTTGTTGGGTTTTATTTTTTTTTTAACTGAATGGAGAGTACTTTTGTTCACTATTTGAAGCAATAATTATTTCCTCATCATATTTCAAGTATACATCCAATACTTCCAAAACAATGAAAATAAAAGATAAAGGTGACATTGGATTACTTAGAGGATTCTCTATTTTTTTAGGGATAGAGGAGATTAAATGTTATAACCAAAATCTCATTCATCTTCTATAACTTGGGCTTTGTTTTGTTTTCAGAGTTATTGGGGTTTTCTGTTGTTGTTTTTTAAGTTTTCTAATGAACTAATATGCCAAAAGAATTATGAAAGGCTGGATGTGTAGGTGGGACAATTATATACAACCAGCACTATACTTTTTAGATGAATTTCTACATTCTCAAATCTATTTAAATGAAGGTGCTAACAAGTTTACTTGTGTGTCAAAATTCTAATATTATCATTTGAATGACTTCTTAAATTATCAAGAATTATGTGCCCTAGCTCAGTAAAAAAAAAAAAAAAAAAAAGCATTCCATGCTCTTTTTAAGATAGTACAATAGCACAGGCCTAATCAATTGATTGATCTCAAGTTTTGAAAGTTGCGAAGTGTTTTCAGGATGGATAGTACCACTTTTTCAGATAACTGGAAGTATGCCATTTATTTTAAATATTGTCCAGAACCTCATTATATAAAATCTATCAGCTACTTATAAGGAACACAAATGCTATGCAATAGCAACTTGAACAATGCTGATAGAAGATTAAGTACAATACTTCAAATGCATAATATTTCTGAAAAGAAGCTCTTTAAGAGATTAAATATTATACAGTTTTTATAATTCACTATAATTAGACTAAAGGAAGTGAACACTGATTTCTTAAACAACTATAGTAGTCCATCTTCCATGATGCATTAAGTAACTTTTTAGTTTAAAATTTTAACAGCTAAAAAGCCTCATAGTTTCCATGCTAATTAGAATATTACATTCCAAAATTCAGGGAAAGGAAGTGAAAATGCGAATAGGCATTTTCGTGGCCTTGTAAGACAGGGAAAATAACTATTAATACAATTCCCAGGGGGTTACACTATAAGGCATTTTAATTGTAATAATTAAACTCAATTTTATAAATACATATCATATTTATAAAAGATCTTGCTAGATATTCTTTGAAAGAGTCACTATTCCTTTCTCTTCACCTTAGTGTATAGCTTGTGATAGTCTCTAACTCACATGAAAGGCATGAAATATGCATGATTACATCATAATACATTCTAAATGTTTTTAAAAGGACAAAATACTGATCTGTTCAAGTACTTCCTTTGAGCTAATCACTGATAGTCTGACTTGTTTAAATCAGTCATGCTAAAGTTAAATTCAGTAAGATAGAAAATGTTCCAGTTAGTTAAAAGAACACTGAAATATTTGATGGTTAAATAAACTGCAGAGAAAAAAAAAAACCTAACTCATTGGAGGCACTAAGATTTTATCAAACACATAGGATTAATCTTTATTGAATAGAACCATTCACAAATCAAAACTTACTACACTTCAATTCTTTCAAGCAGCGCTAATCAATTACAAACCTTTTCCAGTGCTTCAAAATTCATATGCTTTTAATTTTATACACTGGTGGTCTAAAATATAGTATTGGGGCTGAGCTAATGTATCACAACTTTTCTTTTTTCAATAAATATCCATCTAGAGGTTTTCTTAAAAAGGGCTGCTCATATGAAAACTGTGGTAATATTTTTATACTGTACCTCTTTGTTGAAGCAAAAGGTTAGGGGTTACCTAAATACCTCAACTGTATATACAAAAAAAGGAAAAGGTAAGTATTCACATGAAAAATCCAATGGGACTGGATTATTTATTTTTGCATTTCCTATGATTAATGATGCACCAGTGCATACTTGAAAACAGAAGTCAAAATAGGGTAACACCTCAAATTCCTTGCCAAACTGTACAAATATGAAGCTTCCGTGCTGTACTAACTTGTGCATCAGAAATCAAAATTCAATAACTAAATAACAGAATAATGCAAAATTTCCTAAAAAGCTGTAAGATTTCATATGTTTTCAACCAAACAGTGTTAAGGAGCAACAATTACAAAAACAGCCCCTTTGAATAACTATATTATCAGGCAAGCTCTATGATATATTAGACATATATAATTCACTTGTCTTACTTTTGTTAGAGTCAAATACCCAAGGACTCAAGTGAACATGCCAAAAACTTTTTTTTTGAGAGCACTGACATTTTAAAACTTGCTATTCTTTAATATAAATGTAATTCTTAAGTATTAATGGTCATTCACTTTGTAAAATATATTATTGTATGTCAGCAACACTATAGTTATTTAGGTTGTGGTTTCCAATAAGGAATTTTAAATGCACTACATTTTTCTTCTACAATAATTAATACTATAGCTTCTCTTATAGATAGGATACTTTTCCCAAAGAAAATAAGCAACTGAAGGCACTTCAGTAAAATTTATAATGAACTACAATGTTTACGACACACTAAAGAAAGAAATATTTCTAATTTAGATGCTTCAGAAGTGTAAAAAAACTTAAAATATTAAACATTTCAGGTTTTATGGAAAACACAAACCCTATGAAAAGGAAGTTTCATATACTGAAAATATATAGCTTGATATATTCTATTGTAATTTGAAAAACAGATTATGGAC
This sequence comes from Vombatus ursinus, assembly GCF_900497805.2. NCBI lineage: Eukaryota > Metazoa > Chordata > Mammalia > Diprotodontia > Vombatidae > Vombatus > Vombatus ursinus. Next base: position 8,232,071 of record NW_020954604.1, on the reverse strand, counting down.
TTCAATTGGCCTAGAAGGAATTAAAACTTGCTTTATTATGACAGATGCATTACAATATGAAAAATAATGAGGAAATACTATTCCATGTGAATTTGATCAAGCTTTAAGGAAGCTGACCACAATTTTTGTCCCCTCAAAAGCAAACCCACAAGATAAACCATATATACTTCATCATTACCATCTGGTCCTTAAAAGAAACTTATTAGGAGAGAGAACAGCTATTTGATTATCTTTTGTACAGTATTTTTATACTGTGTAGAATATTTAATATTCTTTTTTCTTTACACTGCTTAATGAAGGATGAGGAATTGAAGGATGGAGTGGTAGAAGAAATGTAAGCAGGATATGAAATACTTCAGGTGTTCATTTTCAATGAATGTGTTAAAATTAGAAATACATTTCCTTTCATAAAAGTGTTCTCTTTTTACAAATGAATGTTATCACCTAATATATTTTGAAGCAGATGCCCACACACGTGCATTTTAAAATGAGTTGAAATACCTGCATATCTGACTACTCAATTTTTAAGAATGGTTTTTTACACAGCAGTTTCCTATAGTGTATGTACTTTTTAATTCTCATTAGCACAAGTAGTCAACCTCCATCACACAACCAAGTATCTTAACTATGATAGTAGCTGTCTCAAAAAAGACAACCAACACAGTAATCTGTTTTGGCAAAATTATTTTAACATTTAAATTATCCCAAATAAACTTCTAAGCAACATCCTTAGATGTCTATGTCTTTTAGAATGTAGATTTAAAAGTAACAATACTATCACATCAAGTTTCAAGCATCTTTTACATTATTATGACTTGAAAAATTTTCCAAGTTAGTTATTCTCAGGAAAGCTAGTTAGGAATATTTTGGCCAAAACTTTAAAGGTTATCTTATCTCTAACAGTTGTTATCTATGTTTTAGGAAACTATTTATCTGACAGGTAGAATTTAACAATAGTCTTTTAACTTCAGCAAGAAAAATAACCTTTGCCATACAAAATAAAGAATTTTCATCTTTAACTCAGTGAAATGATTATTCTTACTGTATTTTTTCAGCTTAAACAGTATTTCTAAAAACTAATCTATTAGAACCATCTAACTAATCTCATCAAAATTTATTCACGTAAAAAGGAAAAGTTAAAAATTCAAGGTCTTAAGATAGGTATTTAAATTTTCTCCTGAATTTATGTGAACCATGAGTATCTCAAACCATTGTTTACTTATCCTTTGTGGTCAGATACCCAACATCTAAATCCACTTTGTGGTTTGGTAAAAGAGAAAGACAGAAAAGTTGACAGTCATATATAAAGTTTTATTGTTTTCCAGGGGGGAAAAAATTATCAAAATCACAATGACAATCAACAGTAAAATCAAGAAAAGGCACATACATTTTGTTGTGAAAAGAGATATGATTTGAGATTTTCTCAGATAAATGTAATACTAGTATACTTCACATGCTAAAATAAAGCATCTTGCCAACTATATTCAACTTGAACTTCCTCTGTGTAACAGTCTAGCTTAAAATTATTATTCATAGCTTAACACATGTATGTTGCACATATGTGTGTTACATGTCTACATTACAGCTAAACAACCTGGGCTCCTATCTATAAACTAAGAATAATTTACTAGTAAATTCATGAGTTGTTCTTCTAATTCTTTCACTGAATTATACAAGTTAACCATATCTTAGTGAACTATCAGGCTATGAAAATATTGACTAACAGTAGGAACTTACTAGGAAAAACATTCTTGAGCAACTAAAATGATTAAATTCAATTGCATTATCTCCCCCTAAGAGGCAGTAATGACAACAATATATCGAGGAGATTTTAGATAAAATAAGTTATTGTACTTGACAAGACTAACTACATGAGTCTCATGAAAATGATTAATAATATTGGCCTTAAGTTCCAACCTAGTTTGGTTCTTAACATACATGTTTTCTATTTGCACTCACATTCTATGTATTTCTATACAAAATATCATAGGCTCCAGAGATATATGTCACAAAGAATTGAAAAAAAAATTTATATTTTTATTTCATATGAGAATCTGTTAATATATAGTTCATTTTAACTATTTTTTTAAAAAACTTTGCATTTCCTCCAGTCATCTGAAATTTTCAAAATGAATCAATATTCTTTCAAGTATATCTACCTAAAAAGGACTAAGTTTAAATAATAAATTACATGTACTTTGTGCTATAAAATTTGCAAAACACTTTATATCTCTCATTTGAGCCTTGTAATATTATGTTTATAGGTACTACCACATGGAACAGAGTCTCTAAGTCTCAGTTTCTTCAAGTGCAAAATGCAGAAAATAAAATCTATAATATTATGTTCCACAGGGTTATTGTGAGGCTCAAATGAAATAATGTGTATAAAATTTTGAAGTCCTACATAAATGTCAGTTATTATTAACTCCATTTTGCAGATGAGGAAACAGGCTCAGAGAGATTAAATATCTAGCCTATGGTCACACAGCTAACTAGTGTGTGAAGTAGAGTTCGAACCCAGATCTTCCTGAGTACAGATCCAGCATGCTAACTATTCTACGACTCAGCATCTAAAAACATAAACATATGCTAGAGTTGATAAACTCAGTAGTGTACTCATGTTTTAAAATTTTTACTGCACTGTACATTTAGTCAGTTCTACAAAGTATCTCAATGCATCATGAAAAAAACATATGTAGCTTTTATTTAATTTTGAAGTAATTTGTTCCTAGAAAATGGCCTCTTTGATGTCCAGAACTTAACAAATTCCTTTCATCAGTATGAATAACTGCATTATAAAAACGGTTTCATATAAAAACTCCTTAAGAAAGAGCAAAAATATTATGGGGAAAGAGTTTTATTTCATAAAACAGCTTTATTTCATAAACATGTTTTGCCTCAACTATAAATCTACTAGTAACATATGTTAATTTTTACCTTGATAATCTATGTTTTTAAAAAATGGTTTTCCTAAAAAAGTGATAACTGCAAAAATGTGACATACCATCCCTATTGTGTCGAATGTCAAAGGATTTAAATGTCCAGCACTGAAATAATAGATTTTATAAGATTTTCATTGAGGAAATGACCTGAAAACAGCAGTTTCCTAACAATGAGGATGTTATATTGTTTTTTACAAAGGAAAGCAATCTAGTAAAGTTATTCTTGAATTTCTATAAGATCTTCAGTAACAGTCATCAAAATAAGTTCATACAAAAGACATACAAATTTTCTAAGTTGTACATACACACACACATATATTTACTTCCCTGTTCATCACATCTTAATTTCACCTTTCTAAACTACCTCTGTTGTAGCATTACTTGTTAGGATATTCTATAAAAATGACTAGAACATAAATATTCACATATTTCCAGCTTTTTAAACTAAGCCCAACTGTTTAAAAATTCAGAAGATACAGATGAATATACTTTTACTGACATGTTTATTGATAACATCAACTTCATTAAAAGAAATCTTAATCATAGCTTGATAGGTAAATCAGTAGAGCCTATTAGACTTCTCTGCACACAATAGGTGCTAAAGAAATACATAATGAGTTAGTTTACTTTAGCATTAAAGAGAAGGAAATGTTCTTTCTATTCTATTTATGCCTGAGATTTAAAAGGCAAGACAAAAAAATTACTTACTGCATTCAATATGACTACAAAAGAAGAGATAAATTTATATTTCTTCTCATTTTTCAAACATCCTAAAAAGCATATTTAAAGTCACATAGTTGCAAGCTGATTATGAACGGAACTTTCTCTTTTAATTTTTTTCATAAATAATTTCATAAATAATTTTTGTCTGAATTTTTATACAGTAGTCTATGTATAAAGCAACATACTTTTATTATTTTAAGTTTTTAAAAATAAAGATCTCAGTTTATGTTATTAAGGATGTTAAAAAGTTCAAATAGGTCCTTGTATACATATATATGTAAAAATATCTTCTGAGAAAATAATTAACCCTGTTTTCTAGTTTATTATTCAAATATGAAATATTAAGGAAAACATGCTCCAATAAATTATTAAAGTCTTACTTTTTGCTATGGATCAACAATTAAAATATTATCAAGGCATATCAGTCATGCATAGTAAGAGACTTTCTTAATATAACTAATTAACACATATGATTGAGAATGAGTCTAATCTCAAAAAAAGTGAATGGTTAACTCACTGAGTTTTTATAGTCAGAAAACATAAACAATAATCACTAGTAGATGTCACTCTTACTTTAAGTTTTAAAATTATTCTATCTTAAAATTCTGCTTCATTCAATCCATTAATTATAACTACCAGCTGAGTGGAGAGTACTATTTTTTATACAGTAATCCTAAAAAAAAAAAAAATAGTTTGGCCTTAAAACCATCACATGCAAAAAAAAATCAACGGGAAAACACTGAAGTGTATTTGAAACCAAATACATAAAATAGAGCTCCATACTGCAAGAAGAACATTCAGCAACTGCTTCAGTACAGGGCATATTCTAAGTACATACGGACACACAGAGATTTTTCCAATAAACCTACAAAAACATACTTTGAAAATTCATGCTGGCCTTTTTAGCTGCCCAAAACAACAAAATAATCACTGCTGAGTGACTACTGCATTTTCTTATATATTTGTAAGACTAAAAGCATCTAATTCCTAAGTTTGGATGCTATGGATTACATACTTTATTTATCAGTTTTAAAATTATCACTCATTCAAAACTGGCTTCAAAGTCTTATGTATTACATCTTGTCCTGTACATACCTGTTTCTTATCAACTATGGAAGAATCTTCAGCATTCTGGTAGCCAAAAATAAAAATCCTTACATGATTTACTAGAGAATACAAAACATGACATGAAATACATCATATGTACAAGGATGTTTTGAAATGTTCTAGAAGCCGAGAAAAATCTGCCTGACTTTTTTTTTAGGCTGATAGCATCTTCTAGAATGTCTGCATGGAGCAAGCAGCATTTAGTAAGCCCTTTTTGCTGCGCCATAATGATCTGATCCAGAAACTCAAGGGTACCTAAAACAACGGGCTACCTGTTCTAGCCATGCTTAGGAATGTGGCCAAATCATTTTTATTGATTTAACCTTTATAGGAATGCTACATATCCTCAGAGCAAAACATTTCTAATGTATTTATAATACGATACACCTCTGAAAAGCCATGAAAAAAAAAAAGGCTAAAAACAAATACACCTCCTCTACCTCTGGTTGTTTTGTTTTCATTTTGTTTTTTAAAAGTACTAACTGCCCGTACTACTCAATGATTCTATTTGTGAAAACTTGGTTTAGTCTGAAGGACTGGTATGATTTGAAATAAAAATGCATGAAGAAATATGTATATTTAAACATATTCTAGCTTTACGAAAAGTGTGACAATGCCCACACCTTCAAGCACCAAATATCCCTTTCATACTTGAGTTAGATATTAATCATGTAACTTACAAACATATCAAACTTAAACTTAAAGAATTTACAGCCCTTACTGAACAAACTAAACAGCACTCTAGCTACATTTAGAGAACTTACAGAGAAAGTTTTGTATAGCGTATCTCTTTAGCTTTCTGCAAGTAGTACATTTCAAATTACTTCAGCAGCTAATGCTGACATTACTTATATTTGCCAAACAATAATTCACAATATTATGCTTCCTTACATTATGGCTCAATGTTAGTTAATTTGAACCTCACCTCTAAAGAGGTTATACTTTCATTGCAGACTGTTCTCTCAAATATGGCAAACAACTCTTGAGCATTTCCAGATGTATTACTGAAAGAAGGGTAAAAATCAAAAGCAAATCTTCTCATAGGATGCTGAAATTGTTAATAAAAAGTTTAATAGAATAAGACTGTACTTACTATTTAATACTTAAAGTATGACCACATAAACTTGAAATAGGAGCTCAGTACAGCCCATTTCAAATTAAGAAGGCTGTGCTAGCTATAAGGACACAGATTTCAGGTAATTATGAACAGGTAAAATTACTTTTTCTGTATCTGATAGACTCTTGAGGACTACTGTAAATGAGAACTGTGACTTTATAACAAATAAATGATACACCAAAATGATATAATTCATAGTGCTGGGGGTTTGAAAGTATATATGCGACATAAAAAATGTTGTCCTATCCTTTAAAAAAGTATCTTTTTTTCTCCTGTTTGGTTCAAATTCAAAGTTCAAATGACATATCTGAACATTAATCGTTACCAAATATTTATTAAACACCCAAGTTAGCCAAAAGCTTTATTAAGTAATTGGGCATCACTCTGTGAGAGCTCAGCTAAGCAGACCATTGAGTCAAAAAATTAAGTAAAAAATTAGGAGAAAATACAGAGATATAAAAATCAAATATAAATGACAAAGTTGTACTTTAAAAGTTTTATGCTTTACCTGGCTTGCATTTTTCTAAGAAAAGGAAAAGTTAACTCTCTTCCCACTTAATCAATGAAGACAGGGTTAAATTTAAATTAACATTTAAAAATTAAGACCATTAGCTTAAAATGAGTATTATTATCTTTTATACTTCAATGTGCTTCTAGACTAAGAGTAACACAAATATTTGTAATTCTTTATTAAATAAGACTAGCATTTTCCAATTTCTTGCCAAAATGGCAATAACAACTCACATTATGATGATGCTTTTAAGGTTTACCAAGCCCTTTCCCTACAATAACACTTTTAAGGTATGTAGTATAAGTATTACTATCCCCTTTTACGAGTAAAGAAACAGACTCAGAAAGGTTGAATAATTTTCCCATGGTCACACAGTTAGAAGTTTTAGTCAATCTTTAAACTCAGGTCTTTTGACTCACATCCACTGCTCACTCTTCTAAAACATAATGCCTCTACAACATTATCACTTGACCTTGAAACCATGAGAATACACGTGCCTGCACACACACACACACACACACACGCATGCACACACGTCCAAAACTAAAATCATGTTTCCTTCCCTCTTCCTAATTTCCATATTACTGTTAAGAGTACCCCATCACAATCTGTCATCCTAACTACTCATTCTCTCTCACTGCCCACCTCTGCTCCCATATCCTATCAAATTTGTTTCCAAAGCTTGTTGATACTAGTTTCAAAATACCTCTTGAACAAAGGCCCTTCTGTCCTTTGACTCTTCCACCACCTTGGTAGGCCCTCATCATCTCACACCTGTATTATAATAACCTGCTGCTTAGTCTCCCTGCCACAAGTCCACTGATAGAACATTCCAGTTCATCAGGTGTTAAAGTGGTCTTCCTAAAACATAGGTCTGACCATGTCACTTCTCTAGTCAGTGAACTTAAATGGTTCTCTATTGCCTCCAGGATCAAATATAAAATCCTATTTGGCTTTTAAAGCCCTTTGTAATCAGGACCCTTCCTACCCTTCCAGTATTTTTACACCTTCCCTCCATACACTCTACAATCCCAGTGATTCTGGCCTCTTTGCTGATCTTCTCCCATGACACTCCAACTTCCAAGTCCCAATTTTCATTGGCTGCCCCCATTTCTGTAATTCTCTCCCTCTTCTTCTTTAGCTCCTGGTTTCCCTGGCTTCTTTCAGGTACCAGATAAAATCCCACCTTCTACAGGAAGCCTTTCGCAATGCCCTTTAATGCTAGTGTCTTTCCCCAGTTGATTATCTCCAATTTATGTTGTACATAGTTGTCTGCACCTCTTACCCCATTAGACAATAAGAGAGTCCCTTGAGAGCTGGGCCTGATTTTTGCCTTTCTTTGTATCTCCAGCTCTTAGCAAGGTGTTTAGTACAAATTTTACAGGTAATAGATGCTTGCTGACTTGACTTAAAACATAGAAAGTGAAGAAATATATTCCATTTTTAATTTAATGGGGTATTATGTGATCTGATATACCTAACTCATTTATTCCTGACAGTAAGGAAGACAGAGAATAGATCAATGAAATAAATTAGTTCCCATATCTTTCTCCCACTGAACATTTCCAAGAACTATTTCCAAGGAATAAATATTTTGAGGTTTCACTTCCTCTCTCTTCCCTCCCTCCTCCTCTCCTTAATGAACAGTGACATGGCCAAACAAAAAAGTATTAGAAAGGAGAAGCAAGAGGGATAGACAATCCAACAGGATGAGAAACACCTGAATGAAAAGCAGCAAAGTTTTTTAAGATTCTATATATATTTTCTAAGAAATATCTACAGATATATTATTGATCCAAAGAAGTCTGCACATCATAACGGCCTAAATTAACTTGATATAATTTGTGCTAAATATCCTGCCTGCCACATAGTATAACATGATAATTTGTGGTCCATGACAAATTATCTTGGAATAGTTCTATATAGCTTCCGAGTATAAATGCATGCATGGCTCCATTTTTGCTTTATATTAGCTTTTTATGCATTAAGAAATCTTAAGCTAATAAATATTAAAACAATTAACTATAGAAAATAATTACCATTTCTGTCCTCTTGCTATCTTCCTTTCTCTCTCCCAATGGCAAATCCTTGACTGCCACAATTCTATGATCATAGCTAGAGCTCTACCAATGCTGAAAAGCCCAACATGATCGATTCTGGGCTTCCTTTTGTATACTAAATACAATCCTTGCTAACATATAGAAAAAGAAATGAGTGTTGAGGTGAGAAGGGATTTAGAACTGGTTGTATGGCCCAGACTCAATGAGTGATTATTACTAGTTTAATGTCAATGTGGCATTAGATCTCCACTGAATTACCCCATAGCGATCTGTGTATGTTGCTTAACAGTTCTATCTATGACGTGGATAAAGGAGTAGTTAGCTTGTAAATCAAATTTACAAATGGCACAAGACTGGTAGAGATAGCTCACATACTTCATGACTCAATACAAAAGGATATTGACAGTAAAGCCCTGGGCTGAATCTAATAAGATTAAATTCAATAAGGAAAAACATAAAGTCTTACCCTTGAGTACAAGAAAAATCAATTTCAAAAGTACAAATTGGGGAAGTTATAGTTAGATAGCATTTGCTCTGAAAAAGATTCAGGGATTTTAGTGGACTGCAAGCCCAATATTAATCAGTAGTGTGATGTGGCAGCTAAAAAGCTACTGTAACCTTGGGCTACACTGAGGAGCATAATTTCCAGTAAAAGGTAACATCCCTACAGGACTCTGACTTTGTCAGGCCTCCTCTAGGGTATTGTATTCAGGTCTGGACACCACAGCATAAAGATAATAGTAAGCTGACAAATGTCCAGAGAAGGGCAACCAGAATGAATGGCCTTGAGTCCATGCCATATCGCTCATGTGTTTCATGTCATATTCTTGGTTAAGTAACTGATCATGTTTAGCTCAGAGAAGAAAAAGACTTAGGGGGAACAGAACAGCTATCCTCAAGGGACCAGAAAGACTAGTTTCTTTTTGCCCCAGAACACAGAAAAAGAAGCAATGGGTTGAAGTTGCAGAGGGGCAAATTTAGGCTCAATTTCAAGAAAAACTTTCCAACAGTGAGAGCTGTTCAAAAGTGAAATAGATTGCCTAGAGAAGTGCTGGGTTACCCCTGGTTGGAAGTCTTCAAGCTGAGTATATTTCAGCAGGGATTCCTTCTTGTACATGAACTGGACTAGAGGGTCACTAAGATCTCTTCTAACTTTCAAATCCTCTTATGGTGAATAATAATGAACCTTTTAACCTGCTTGTTGTTAATAAGCAATAAAAACTCTTAGAAAAAAAGATTAAAGGGACTATATGATAAGAGAAGAGGAGAATCTGTAAGACTACATTCTATTTCATAACATACCAGGAAAAGGGAAAAGTCTCGGTCAGAAATCATAGATGGTGGCAGTGAAAAGATAATAGGAAAGCCAGTCCATAAGGCTAATAAAAGCAAGGGAATAACTAGTGAACTGTCCCAGAACTAAGAGATATTCCCTGTAGTCTACACTTTCAGGTGACCCAAATCTCACACTGTTTATCTTGGAACCTTTGTATCCCCATTGAAAAACACAGTGACTGGCATAAAATAAGTAGTTATAAATGCTTGCTGACTGATGGACTGACACACCCCTACCGAACAGCCTCCATTCCTGCTACTTATTGCAGAGTCTCCAATGCAAATCTTCATCCCTGAACCCCTATAACGCCTAACCCTTAATTACCTATCCTCTGCCAGAACTCCCCATCATCCTGGTTCTGTTCCAAGCCACCACCAGTGATTTGAGTTGAGGGAGTCTTAATTCCTACTACCAAGTGAGAAGAGTAGTAAGAGGAGTCCCCGGTACTATTGCCAAAAGCTGTAGCTAAGGTATACTTTCTGGCTTCCAAACAGCATTTTCCCACAGAAATTTGTATATGTGGTGGATCAGTTTTATAGGTTTTATTAATTCAACATTTCATGTACATTTTAGGTGAAATCGGTTCTTGTGGTTTAATCTATACCAGCATATAGAACAGAATTACTATGTGAACATGTGTTCTTGCTACAAAACAATAAACAAAAGAACTTTTAAAACAACCCATTCACAAGCTTGGGCTGCATATAAATATATACTAAACAAGGAAATTCAAATACAGTATAGAATCTCTATGTAGATGTAACTATTGCTATATCTAGATGTTGCTGCAGAACAGTATTTTAAAAAATACATTTTAATTTTAAATTTAAATACATTTAATTTTTAAAAATACACCCAAAATTATGTATCCACAAGAGTATTGTCTCTTTCAAAGAAATCAACTTAGGAGGCTTTTTGTTTATTGGTGGGACAAATATGATTTCATCACTATAGGGAACCATAGGGTAAAGAAACATCCTCTACCAAAGCAATTTATCAACTATTCTGAAACTTACATTCTTAGAGAATAAACAAGGCACTGAGGTTGTAACTTGCACAGAGGCACACAGTTATTACGTGTCAAAGTAGAACCTTAACCCAAGTCTGGAATGCTGCCTCTCAGAACACCCATATGTTCCAGAAATGAAGCCACTGGTAAAAATGTTTCAAAATTCTCTTTTAGAACGCCCTCCAATTCTTTATAAGTCACATAAAGAAATCACTTTTTTCTTCATAATCATACCTCATTTTTGTCCAAGACCACCACTATCCAGTTTGAACAAGCCTTCTTCATAAGACATGGATCCAAAATATTTTTTTTAATCTACTCTCAAAGGACAAAGATTCAACACCAACAAAAATTTTATCTGCTTCAGGCTTAGAAGATAATACCAAAGTTCCCAAAATGCTTTAATCAAAGGAAGCATTATTAGAAGATATATTATTATAGATTATTAGAAGATTTGTAACCTTCCAAAGGTTACGACTTTGAAGCGTACAACTCCTTTGAATGTACAAACTCGTTAGTTTAAAACAAATCCAATTTTCCTCATATTTTACAAATGTATATTTATATGTATATACATAAGCAAATGGATTCAAATATAAACATATTCACTAAAGGGTGTTAATGTGTATGTATGTATATAAACATATATGCATGTGTTTGTATGCATAACATGCACAGATACACACATATGTATCTATATTTAAGACCTTTATGTAGATAAATATATTGACTTAAAATATATACAAACACACATACACACACCACCAAATTAATGAACAGAGAAACAACCTTTTCCAAGTGTGGTACAAAGTTTTAAGTGAAACATGTAAGGATCATCAAAAGAAGAGAGAAAATAAGTGTTTGAATGGCACTATCAACAAAGGAAGGATGTACTAAGAGGAAAGAATCAATAAACAGGGTCATAGGAAAAGAGGTTTTTTGGTTTTGTTTTGAAGTTGGAAGGGAACTTGTATGTTACCTATTACATTTTGTTTTATAGATGAGGAAACCAAAGCCCAGACAAATTAAATGACCTCATCAAGGTCACACGGTATGTAGGAGAATCAGGATTTAAGCCCAAGTTACAACTCCAAATCTAGTTCTCTAACATGCTTTCTCCTCTATCTCTCCACTTATCCCCTCCCCCTCAACATACACACAGTCTTAAATTTAATTAGGGAACACTGAAGTGAATTTTGAAGGTAAGGGACCCCATGATTTAAAACACTAGGTATACCAACATAAATACAGTACAGATTGACGAATGATTTGGATATTCATTAGTCTAGCCTATCACTAAGTTCACTGATGTAGTTAAGCATACTGTTAATGTGGATAAAATATAAGGAGTGAAAACTAGGAAATCTCACATACACACACACACACACAAAATGTTACAGCTGGGTAATATATGAAATTCTTTTTTTTTAACTAAACAATATTGAATGAAGACTTAACAAACTGGCAGTATAAGGTCAGAAGACTTGGATTCAAATCCCACATTCTCATACTTACTGCTGAGGGAACTTGGTTGGGCAAGTCAGTTGGTCTCCATCTGCTGAGCTGGATGTCTGTCTCTAAGTGAAGGGCATTGGCCTGGACCTCTTCTTAGGCCTTTGCTGACTATCTGTGATTTCTGATTCTACAGTGTGATTCTAAAGTTCAAAAATAAAGTGGCAATGCTTCCAGCAGCCCTGGAAAAGCTGGGAAAGGGTTTAAGTGGAAAGATTCTGTCTTAGTCATTAACATTAGGTTAAAAACATGGTATCATTTTAAAGGTATAGGAAACTTTTTCCATACCAATGGTAAAAAGGAGGTCCAACAAAGACTTTCTTTATGCAACAAATTAAGCTTTGAAATAGGAAACCATTTAAGTCATTTATTTTGAACTGATTTTCAAAAGAAGAAAAATGTTTTAGGCATTATTGGATATTTTACAATCACAGTTTCCTACTCTTGACTTTTCCCTCAATTACTAGAGACAAAGTAAATCATAGTAATTGGGCAGACAAACGTTAAATTTAGGAAACTATCATGCTAAAACTCTATTCTAAGTTTACTCCAGTTACCTTCACATGAAGCAGCACAGCACAGAAGAGAGTGTACTTGAATTGGAGTCAGGAATGTGGGCTCAGTTCTCATCTCTGACACCAGCTGGACGACCTTAAGCAAATCACTTAACCTCTTATTCTTCATTTTTCTCATATGTAAAATGAAAATGCCATCTCATTCAGTTGGTGTCATAAAGAATCTTACAAACCCAAAATCACTATATAAATAAAAAGTGTTTTTATCAATAAGAACTGTTTTTATCAATAATATACTTGACATTAGCCCAATAAAGAAGTCATAAAATTATACTTCCACTGTTAGGTCTTTTCATACTGACCTCAAGAAGACAACTGACAGTTTTCCTTCAATCACACAGACAAGGATACTTTTTATGTCTGTTACCTAAACAGTATATTCCTCTTACTCTTATATCCTTATTGCACTTACTAAATGCACTAAACTAAGTGCACTTATTCTTTAGCTGTATATGATATCAATATTTTGCTCTCTACTCATCTGTCAGACTATCAGATTTGAAAATTTGGTTATTACCACTGTTCTGCCAGATGTATTAAGAAAAATATAATTTAAGGCCTACAAGGGAATTTGATGAACATATAATCAGGGAAAATCAAAGTGGTTAATTTTAAGCCATTGGGCTGGTACACAGTGGGTTACTGGACTTTAGTATCACTCCGTTCTTTCTGTAACCTGAAGCAGATATATTTTTCCATTCAAGAGGAATATGTTTAAAGAATCAGGACCTGCTAACCTCCTTGTACAATGCTAAAGCTGCACTGACCACATACTTTCTCTTTAGGTTTTCTTTATTTAAATTCCATTCTGAATTAGTTATTTCTAATCCCATTTTCTAATTTTCTCTGAATGACCAAAGGGCTTCTACTAATTTCAATCAAAAGATAATTCTTACAATGGAAAACGCAATGGACTTGGAGTCAAATACCACATCTGCCACATTCTACCTGTGTGAATCATTTAACCTCTGCTTATCTTAGCTTCCTCATATGCAGGAATGGGTTCTTAACCTTTTTTTGTCTCATGGACCCCTTTGGCATTCTGGTGAAACTCATGGACCCTCTTCTCAGAATAAGGTTTTTTAAGTACATGTGACTATAAAGAAAACCAATTACAATTATTCCTTCCACATTGAGGGGGTTAGGGGCACAGTGCCTCATAATTGGAAAATCCTTGCAAATTTTTTTCTTCCCTTCATACCAGAGAAGAAGTCTGAATTATTATGGTATTAAAAGATAAAGCATGTTGATAATACACAATACTATACATATATTTTATGCATTTCTGAGTTTCCAAACTTTTTCTGTGTCATCTGATGGTCTCCTTGTGTCATCTGCAGCTTGAGCAAAACTTCTAAAAAAAAAAATCCCCATTTAATTTCTCATGCTGATCTGTGACATATCGAAACTGAGATGGGGAAAGTCACCATGTAGAAGGGATAACTGTGTATTTAAAATGGCAAGTTCCCAGATGCCAGGTTAAGAACCTTTGCTCATATGTAAATAAGGGTAGATACCTCTGCCACCGCACAGTAACTATCAAGGCCAGATCTAGAAGCCAGTTCAGCCATTTGTACAAACCAAGCTGTTTCTTTCTTGCTCCTCTCATTAGGGTTCTAGTGTTGCTTTTATCTACTAAAAAATTATTTATGATTAATTATTAAACTGTAAAATATTTTTTAAATATATTTAGAAATCTGTGGGGGGTAGTTAGGTGGTATAGTGATTAGACTACCAGCTCTGGAGTCAAGAGGACCTGAGTTCAAATCCTCAGACACATAAAACTCGCTCACTGTGTGACTCTGGGCAAGTCACTTAACCCCAATTGCCTCACCAAAAATAAAAAAATATATATTTTATATATATATATATATTTTCTCACAACAAATACAATATACATAGTGCAAATACTCTTTCTATTCTACAGATAAGAAAATGAAGGCTCAGACAGGCTAAACAATTTACCTATGAAGATACAGCTGCTAAGGGCAACATCATAACTTGAACCCCTGGAGTCTCATTCTAATTCCAATGTCCTTCTAATATACCACTCTGCCTCAACTGTACACATTTTTTAAATCATATTTGTGATTTTATCTGTGTAGGAAATTCTTAGTGAAGAAGTTCTTCTACCAACACAGATGGTGACTTACTATGCAATATACAGGCTCACAAAGTTGGCAGAGGCACTAAGAGGATCAGTGACTGGCCCAAGAGCACTTGACCACTATGTGTTGGAGGTGAAACTTAAACCCAAATTTAGGATCATAGGTTGAGCTTTTCTGAATTTGACTATTAAAATATAACCTCAGGCAAATGTCAGGTTAATCTTTTGAACTTTAAAATTCAGAACTTATTTGCTTAATTTCTTTAAAACATACTCTGGAGTATTTGTGATTAATGCAAACCAGCCATTTACTACTTAATCAGGATACCATTAGATAATCTATTGTAGGGTTCACAGTCTTAAAAATACATCATCATCATTTTATTTTATCAGACTATATTTTATCATAGAAATTTTAATATTATAGGTTAAACTTATCTAAAGAACTCTGAACTCAGATAAACAGAACATCTGGTCACAATATAAAAAAGGTCAGCCAAAAATATGGTTCCTTAACACACTGTTCCCTCCATATAAACCACATAATCAATTAAAGGCTGTCAATGTTCTTTTTTATATACACTTAACTCCTTCTATGTCTTCTTTTACATAAAAAGTCAGTTTATCAGAAATACACATTTCAAGTAAAAGTCAAGGATGATTCAAAGCCACAACTATTTAGCTTCGAAATAACTATACAAACAAGAGGGTGAAACTAAGCTAAACTTTAAAAAAAAAAAAAAGCAATTACAAAGGAAGATGAACACTTTATAAAATGTAGGTGCATTAGATCAACAGCTTCTGGTGCCTAAGACCTTAAGCTGCTGCTAACCTGACTAAAACCTTCAAGAAGTTGACAAGTCACCTGCAAACAGGAGTATCTGCAGGAACTCACTATCTACAGGATAAGGAGTCTTCTTGAATTCAGATTCTGCAGAGAACATCTTTCTAAGTGGTCAAGTGATGAATGCCTTTTGCAAAAATGAGTTCCCCATCTCTATACCTGTTTGATAATCAAAGAATCACTAAACAAAGGTATCTTTGAGATTGCATTTACCAATCAATCCTCTCTGATGTTAAGAAATGCATAGGAGGGGGCAGCTAGGTGGCACAGTGGACAGAGCACCAGCCCTGGAATCAGGAGGACCTGAGTTCAAATCCATCCTTAGACACATAACACTTACTAGCTGTGTGACTCAGGGCAAGTCACTTAACCCCAAATGCCTCACAAAAAAACAAAAACAAAAAAATATATATATATATACATATACACACACACATATATATATATACATGCATCAGAGACATCTTGTTAGAGGAAGCTGAATTTTGCTCTGCTGAGGCAAATGCTTTTGTCTACTCAGACAATAAATACAGAGGGTAAATAATACTCTATATCAGAGTATTATTTACTCCTTTCAGGCAACTGTATATCAGTAATGACCTGGTCTGCTACAGAAAATTTGCGAAAACCTTCTTATTCTTTGCCAAGTGGTACAGTGGACAGAGTACTAGGTCTGGACTCAGGAAGTTCTGAATTCAAATGCTACCTCAGATGCTTACTAGCTTTTCAACCTTAGGCAAGTCACTTTACTTCATTCTGCCTCAGATTTCTCATCTATAAAATGGGAATAATAATAGTACCTACCTCACAGAATTCTTGGATCAAATGAGATAATGTTTATAAAGAACTTATTAAGCACAGTACCTGGGCATATAGTAAACACTTAATAAATGCTTTTTCCATTCCTTTCCCTTCCTCATATTTCATCAAACATACTTTTGCTAATTAAGTAGCTCATACCATAAAGATTTTATAAAGGCTATAAAGTAAGAATGTGGATTTGGTACTACTGATGTTCTCTTGATCACCTTTTCTGGGTAACAATACCATCTGTGATTGAACTCTAGCCTCTCTGCAGCCTTTGACACTGTCTTAATACCCTCTACTTCTTGAAAATCTTTTCTCTCTAGAAGCTCATGACACTGCTCTGTTCTAGTACTCCTCCTACTTGTTTACCGCCTTCATACCCACTAACCACTCTAAGGCTGTGTTCCGGGCCTTCTTTTTTCTCCTTCTATACTCTTTCATTTGGTGATCTCATCAGCTCCTATGGTTTCAATTATCACCTCTATGTAGATGACTCCTAAGATATACTTGTCTAACCCAGTTTTCTCTTCTGGCCTTCAGTCTCACAACTTCAACTGTCTATTAGATATCACGAACTGGATGTCCTATAGATATCTTAAATTCAACTTGTCCAAAACTGAACTCATCATCTTCTTCCCACCCCAAACATTCCCCTGTACCTTACTTCCTTTTTTACTGAGTTTCCCCCCCAATCATCCCAATTCCTCACTCTCTCACCACCCCCATATCCAATCAGTTATCAAGTCATATTAATTCTGTCTTCAAAATATCTCTTACATATAACCTCTTCTCTCATCTGACTCCTACCACTCTACTCCAGGTCTTTATCACAACATGCATTGTTGTGCATTGTAATGCATTGCAATAATTTGCTGGCTGGATTCCCCTAATGCCTCTTCTCACTTTGATCCATCCTCCAGTCAACTATTAAAATGATCTTACTGAAGTACAAATCTGAAAATGTCACCCCACTTTTCAATACACTCCAATGGCTCCCATTACCTCCGGGATCAAATGTAAAATCTTCTGTTTAATACTAAAATCTTCAGTATTCACATGTCATCTATACCCTCTGATCAGGGCAAAAGCCATAGGCTAACAGGTTTCTATATAAGGAAGGAGCACGGCACAATCTTCTCCTCCTTTACAACCAGCTAGAGTGCTTTTGGATTTCTATGAATTTCTCCACCATGCTCCTACTCCCATGGCTTTTCAGCTTCCTTTTGTGCACTGCCTTCCCCCATTAAATTGTAAGCTCCTTGAAGGAAAGGGCTGTTTTTATTTGTATTTGTAACCCCAGAACTCAGCAGAGTGCTACCACATAATAGATGATTAGTAAATGTTTACTGAAAAAATAATAATAAAATAAATGTTTATTGACTGACTTTTAAAACCCTTTATAACATGGCCCATTCCTACATTTTCAGTCGTCTTATGATATTGGTCTCCTTGCTGCTTCTTTTACACAACACTCTTATCTCCTTATTCTTGGCATTTTGATGACTGCCTCCCACGCTTATAACTCTCTCTCCTGCCTTCCACGGTTTCCTTCAAGTCTCGACTAAAGTTTCACCTTCTGCAAGAAGTCTTTCTCAATCATAATTAATCTTCATGCCTTCTCTCTGAGACTATTCCCTCAACATCTGTCCTGTATGTACCTCGTGTATGTAGTTATTGGCATGTTGTTTAACCCATTAGACAATGAGTTCCTTAAGAGCAAGGGCTCTTTTTTTTTTTTTTTTGCCTTTTTTTGTACATCCACAGTGCTTGGCACAGTGATTTTTTAAAATCATTCTCTACCTTTTCTTCCTTCAGATGTTTTGAAGATTAGTTAAGGGATTCAAAATCATGTTGTGGCCAGATTCTTCTCTGTGTCTTTGTTATGATCTGTTTTTTCAGTTTTCATTTATTCTTTAGTTCATTTTTTTCAAACATCAAATATTAAGGTGTTAGCCCAAATGTGGTCATTTCATTCTAATCAATAATGAAATACTTTGTCATGAAAATGTTGACAGATTTGTTTCATTTTTCACCTGTTGTTTTCACTCCTTTAAGTTTCATCTATGATCTGACTTACTTGAATATCATAACAAGTTTTCTTTAATTTTCCCTATTACAACTTTGCAGGTTTCTAAAGCAACAGGGCTGTTAATCTTCTACTACCATCCTCTATACTATTTTGCAAAATAGTCTGCACTCTAAGCTGGTATGGTCCTTATCTTCCATGTCTCTCCTCTTGAAAAGAAAGCAAGTATTTGCTTACTGAGTTATTTTTGTTGTGGTGTTTGGTTGTTTTTTAGTTCAAATTGCTTTACATTAGACTATCACCATTTCCTAGAAGTTTGTGTCAATGTTTTTTCTTATATCTATTTCCCATTTCTGAGGATGAATAGTTTGTTTGAATAATTCAGGTTGAAGTTGTAACTGCCTGCAGCATCTTCTCATCTTTATCCTTTCTTGCAATTTGGTGTTGATTTTCACCTCTGATAAAATAAGTCAATGGTCTGATTGTACATACTATGCCTTTTCAGGAATGAATTTCTAACCTCCATAAAAGTTCTATTCTAACATCTCATCATGGAACAGAGTTAACTCTAGGTTCTCAAAGCTGTGCTGGCAAATATACTCTGGTAATTCCTACTAAGATGGAATGGGTTCAGATACTATACCAGTAACAAATCACATCTGCCAACCACAAACCATCCAGCCCAGATAAATATGAAGACATTCATCACTAGTAAGTTGGTCATTGGGTAATGAATTACTTGGTCAAAAGTAACACATGAAAGAAAGAAAAAACACAAAATGTTCTTTGGTCTTGTGGTATGAGTGTGGAAAATTATTTTTAAAATGATATAGCATTTACACTATCTACATAGCACTCACTTAACTTAGTACTCTTAATGTGAAATACCTGTCCAACCTTCAATGAGTTAACATATTTCTTACTGGAGTAGTAAACCGTATCACCATAGACATTCTCAATATATAAATGTATATATGTTCAAACTTAGCTAAAATTATTATTTTGAGATATTTATCCATGACTTATCTAATTAAATTAAATACAACTTAAGTGCTTTGTATATGCAAGGCACTATACTACGTTTAAGGAACACAAAGCTAAAAAGCGACCTACTACTTGCCCCCAAGAAACAGAGGGTTTACTGGGAAATACTCCTGATGGCAGGAGTATCTACACAAATAAGTAGAATACAAAGTCAGATGTAAAGGGAACAAAAAAGGGACCCAGACAAGGCTCTCCAGGAAAATGTGACTGCATTTGCTATACATTTAATGAAGATCCAAAAGGAGAATGAGTGATGGTAATGAATCAAGTGTGTCTAGTAGGGCTGCTCAAGAAATGGCAATTCTTGGGGGGCAACTAGGTGGCACAGTGGATAGAGCTCTGGCCTTGGAGTCAGGAGGACCTGAGTTCAGATCCAGCCTCAGACACTTGACACTACTGTGTGACCCAGGGCAAGTCACTTGGCCCTGACTGCCTCACCAAAAAGCAAAAAAAGAAAAAAAAAAGAAATGGCAACCCTAGCCAGGATCTCACTCCTCAGAGGAACAAGTTCCATGAACAAAGAAGGGGAAATGAAGATTTATATGAAACCATGAATCTCTATCATGTACAGCTTTTTTTTTCAAAGTATGCATTAAATTTAAAATAGTAGTTCCAACACTGCTACACTTATCTGTTACCTTCTGCTCCCCTGGTGTATTGTTCAAAATTTTTCATTTTTGTGAATGTTTTTTGCAGCATCTTTTGACTTTTTATACAAGAAAAAGAACCATTCCCTAACAGATATTTGTATCAATTCCTTAAGTATCTTGGATAGCAGAGCTTTATCAGAAAATATTCTGCAAAGATTTTTTTCAAGTTAACTGCTGATTACATTGATTTTGTGCAAAAATTTTACAATTTATGTAATTAAAATTGTCCAATTTATTTCTTATGATTTTATCCTTTGGTTAATAATGCTTCTCCTGTCCAGAGTAGTGAAAGATTTCTCCTTCCCCCTTTAATTTGTGTCTACATTATGTGGTAAGATATTTGTCTAAATCTAATTTATGCCAGATTATTTTCTAGTTTTCCCAGCAGTTTTTCTAAAATGGTTTATCATTACCCCAGTAGTGGGTGTCCTTGGGTTTACTGAATACTATATTAGTGTACTCAAATGCTTTCAGATCTTATTTACCTGATATATTCAACTGATCAATTTTTCTTTTTTTAACCAGTACCAAATAATTATGATGATTACTGCTTCGTAATATAGTTTAAAATATGATACTGAAAGCCCCGCCCCCCCTTCCATCTTTGTTTTCTTTTTTCTTTTTTTCTCCATTATTTCTCTGGATATTCTTGACCTTAGCTTCTTTTAGCCAAATTCTGATATTATTTTGTTTAGTTTTAAGGAGGCAAACTTTCATAGTTTGATCAATATGATACTGAATCTATAAATTAATGTAGTTTTATCATTTCTAATACATTAGAACAGCGAAATCATGAGCAATTGTCTCTCCCATTATTTAAGTCTTCCTTAAAACAGTAAGGGGCAGGGGCAGCTAGGTGGCGCAGTGGATAGAGCTCCGGCCTTGGAATCAGAAGGACCTGAGATCAGATCCAGCCTCAGATACATTAACACTTACTAGCTGTGTAACCCTGAGCAAGTCACTTAACCCCATTGCCTAGATTAAGAAAAAAAAAAAACAGCGAGGGGCAGCTAAGTAGCACAGCAGATAAAGTGCTAGACTTGGAGTCAGGAAGACCTGAGTTTGAATCCTGCCTCAAACATTAACTAGCTGTGTGACTCTGGGCAAATCACTTATCCTCTATCTGCCTCAGTTTCCTCATCTATAAAATAGGGATAATAGTACCTACCTCCCAGGGTGGTTGTGAGGACCAAATGAGAAAACCTATGTAAAGAGCTTTACAAACCTTAAAGTGCTATATAAATACTAACCACTATTTTTATTTATTGCTAGAGTGTTTTATAGTTGGATTCATATAATTCATATATATGTTATAAATCTGTTTGCATATATGTGTGTAACATTTTTATAGAGGGACTCACAAAAATGTATATATTCACAAGTTATTTTAAATGAAATTTCTCTTCTATCACTTTCTGCTGGTTTTGTCGGTAATATAAAGGAAAGTTAGTCATTTTTATGGATTTTTTTTTATCCTGCTCCTTACTAATGCAATCATTTAAATTAATTTTAGTTGAATATCTAGGATTTCTAAGTAAATCATCCTATCTGCAAAAAGCAATAATTATGTTTGTATTTTTCCTGTGGTTACTCCCTCAATTTCTTTTTCTTATCTTATTTCTATAGCTAGGTTTTCTAGTACTTTATCAAATAAGAGTGGTGACAAAGCACACACACATCTTTGCCTTATCCCTGATCTTACTGGAAAGGCATCTAATATTTTTCCATTTTGGTTCTTGGTTTTAGAAAGATATTATCTACTACATAAAGTAAAAGCATTTCTTTCTATGCTTTTTAATGTTTTTAATATAAATAGGTGTTGTTCTATAAAAAGATTTTTTTACATCTACAGATATAATCATGTGATTTTAGTTAGTATGTCCTATTATATTTCTAGTTTTTCTTATATTGAGCCAATCCTGAATTTCTGATATAAATCCAACCTAATAGTATTAAAATATTTTTAAATACTGTTGAACCAACTTTGTTAATATTTTATTCAATATTTTTACATTATTATTCATTAAATATCTGTCCAGTTTTTTTCCTCTACCCTGTATTTTCTAATTCAGAATAATTAATTAACCCAAATAATAATTAATAATAAGCCCAAAGAGGTATTTTTTCATACAAACACAGAAAGGTACTTTAGCTGATGTTGATGTAGAGAGATACAGAAAGATTCCTTTCCCTGATGCAAATGTTGTTAATATACTACTTGTTTTTAACACATTTTCCCCAAGACCTATTGCTCCCAAATATAACTGCCAGGAAAGTTTTAGCCACCAAATCCTGGTAGTAGAGGGAGGATGGAATAAGAAATCAGAATTCATTCTCTCAGAAAAATTATAAGTGGTAGTTAGGCATAGCTAAAATAGCACTATTAATACTATACTTCAGGTACATTGTGATTAAATAGGCTTTTTTTGGCTGGCCTGGAACCTGACCACCATTTATGACATTACTTCTATAGGAAAATTCATCCTGAGTTCCACACTGACAAATAAATATTTAGAACACAACCAGTTTTTAAGTTGGAAACTATGTAACACCTCACACATACATAGGTCACTTACCTGGCAAGCTCATATTACTACAACACAACCAAGAACCAGAAAAGCCTAAAAAGCCTATGAGAAGTCAAAATTAATGTCCATGCACTACAGTTCATGTATCTGACCCCTAGAAGAATTCCTCAGATCCTTACTTAAGAGTCTACTTACTCTTAGTTTAACAAAGCTCTAATTTATTTATTGTATATAAATGTAAAATACAAGAATTCATAAAAATTAGAGTAGGCTTATTTTAACTGATACAGAATGAAGCAAGTAAGTTGACAGGGTAATATACACATGATCCCAATAATGTCCAAGAAAAGAACACTAGATGACAACAGAATTTAAATCAATAGAATGACCAACCATGACTTCAGAGAACTGATGAGGAATGAAGACAGGATGAGGCACACACTGGCAATCAAGGTCAACATGTTAGTTTGGTTTGTTTTGCTTAAATTTACTTTTTTATTTTGTTTTTTATTACAAGGTGGGCTTTATTGTGGAATGGGAGCTATTAATGATAGTAATGTAAAATATACATATATTACATTTTATTTGGGGGTATTTGGTTGTTTTTCAAGTTTAGTTATCTTGTTCCTAGACCACAGCAATTTATAAGCAGCAAATTATATGGGGCCTACAGCATATACTACCGTCAATAAAAATTAGTAGATGACACTGTGGGTGGTGTAATGAAAAATATACAAAACACAAAAAAGGAACTAAAAAAGACAGCAGGAATGGGACCATTAAGATAAGAGTAAATAACCCCACCACCCTCAATGACCTCTGATGGCATTGAAGAAAGACTTAGTTTTAGTTATCTAGGAAATATATATTAATATTCCTTGAAAATGTCAAATAAGTGATATTACTCCATTTGGATATTAATATGTGTATTTATATTTGCATTTGTATACAAATTTTGGTATGGCATTTGATTAAGAAACAATATTTTTGCTACCTATGAAAAAAGTCCATCAGTTCTCTTTTTAGCTTTTGCTTTTTATTCTTTCATCTTCACTTATCTTCTCACAGAGATTAAATCAGTTACTTTCATAAACTGAAGTCTCAGAAACATTTTAGGGTAAAATATAGTAAATAAATATTAAACACAATTTAGAAAATCTTACCTACAAATTACAGACAGGTTAACCATCTCACTTCTTGGTTATATTACTGATGTTACTTGGACAACAATGTTATTTGAAATGAGCTTTTTAAATTGAAAATCATTTTTCTGGTCATCTTTACAGAAAATCACATCTGAAAAGGTTGAAAAATGCAGGGATATATAAAACATAAGCATAAACACAAAATTAAAATGAAAGAGCAATTTTCATCTTTGAATTAATTTTAAAACATTAATAATTAAAACAAAAAACATAATCTCAAATGCCTCATATGATATTTCACTTGAGGAAAAAAACAGAAATTTCACTATAATTTCCCCTATTCATACATGTTTTTCATCCTACGTTTTATGATCTTTCTGAAGTAGATACTGGACAAAAGTTCAAAAATCAAAACCTTTTTACATATATCCTAGGGTTTCACCCCCAAGCACCTCATTTTATAGATGGGAAAACTGAGAAAAGGTAAAAAGAAACTATTTACATTTAAAAAAAGAAAAAGAAATTAAAGCCCAGACAGATAAGTAATTTTTGCAGTCACACAAGTAACCAACAAAGTAACCATTCAAAGTCCTCTAACCAAAAATCCATTGCTCTTTAACATTATACCTTAAAACAAAAAAACAATTTAGTTTCCTAGGAAAAAAAGAAAACAATGAGGAAATCAAAGTAGTTGAATGTATTCAAATAAATCAAGAGATAGGTGATAAAATGTGTAACACTGCAACTATCTGATTTTCTAACTGCATTTTCTTTAAAATTTGATTCTTCAGGACACTACGTGGAACATCTTATCTAGTGTTGTCATCAAAAGTATAATCCATTATATTTATGACTACTCATTTATAATTTTAAAATAGATAAAATAGTGGAGAATCTTTAAATAATATTTTTAAATTATAAGATATATACAAAACTGATCATCTAAATACATTAATCCCTGCCTGATCAACTCTCCTAACCATGAAGATCACTTTCTTGTTCTCACTTAAGGACATATGCTTTTAAACCTTAATAGAACACACTATCTACCTTCTTAATCTTAACTGGCCTACCAATCACCATAGACCATCAAGACAGCCTTTGACTCTTCACCTTTATTTATCCCCTTGTCTAAGTTCCGAACACTTTCCTAACCTCCATTTATCAGTGGCTCCTGACTGATTACCTGTAGCCTTTGATATTCCTCTTCCTCTGACCAAGACCACCTCACAACTATCACTCTGAACACAGAGTATGTGAAAAGGAATGTTTTACTAACTCAAGTTTACTAATACCACAACAATATTAATATAATAACAGAAAGAGTGAACAGGAGAGAATTTCTGGAGAGATAGTAACAACATGGCTGGAGCTGCAAAGTAATTCAAACCAGAGAAACAGAGACAAACTAGAGCCAACAAGAAAACAAACACACGAAGAATTAAAGTGGGGTTTTTTAGCCACTCCCAAAAGCATGGACTTATGCCTAATCCCCATGCTACTGATGTTCTTTAGCATTCTTTATAATCTATCCCTATCAACAATTATTAGACATTCTGCTTCCCTGGCAGAAGCACCTTGGAAACAGCCTAATCTCAATTTTTCCTTTATCTAATAATCACCTGCTGAATAATCCTATTAAACGTCAACTCCCCTAATCCGTAAGTCCAAATACAAAGCTTTTCAGAATCTCAGAGATAGAATAAATGTCAAAAGTCCTCTAGTCCAAACTATATCTGAATAAAAATCCTCCCAACAATATACCAGATTTTTCAACCTTTGCTCAAATGTCTCTAGGGAAGGAGAATGTATTACCTCATGAAACAGCCCATTCCACATTTAGATAGCTCTAATTGTTAAAAATTCTTCCTCCAAATAAAACTTATATCTACCTCTTTGCAATTTCCACTGATTGCTGCCTAGTTTTACCCTCTGGCATCAAGTAAGTAGAACAAGTGTAACCACGTCCCATGTGACAGGCCGTCCAAAATTTGGAGACTGTTACGTTCCCCCACAAGTCTTCTCTTCTTCAGGTGAAACACCACCATTTCTGCAATATTCAGCTGAACCTTTCCGTATCCAGCATGCCAAGAAAGCCTCAACCTTCCAATACTCATGTCATATTTTTTTTTATGTTTAAGTGATTCTCTGGACCACTGTCCATAAATAATGATTACTGAATGTTCTGGTAACTAATATTATATGCCAAAGAATATGAGCTTAATTCCTCATAACGTGACCAGTTGTGAGAGTTAGCATTTAAATAGCCGTTAAAGGTTACGATGATCAAAATATTCTATATTCACATTTTGCAAAACAAAGAAAAGTTTTACATAGTCTGATTTTCTTTAAAAGTAATAGGATAAAAATGTTCTGAAAATTAAATGAAAGCAATAGGATACACAAAGGTTCAGTTCTTCACTTTTAAAACAAATTTACCTGTAAACATGTTCACCTCAATAAGAAAAGGAGAAATTTGCCATAAGAGAAAACACTAAAGCTTTTAAACAAGAAAAATGTGATAGAGAATAACAGTAAATGCTTAAAAATATCACTCAAATACATGCAATTTTATTTTTCAGTATTGTAAAAAGATTTTCAGTCACAATTTAAAAAAAAAAAAATGAAGATTTAGTTTGAATATAAAGCACACCATAAAATAAAAACCTATGTTTTAAAAAATGAGTGAAGGTCATGTATAATTGACATCATGTTGCTTTTTCTTCTCAATGTGAGGGGAAGGGCTTGAGAGAATTAGAAACTCAAAATTTTTAAAAATAAATGTTTTTTTAAAATGAGTAAAGGGGGGGGGCAAGTTAGGTGGCGCAGTGGATAGAGCTCCGACCTTGCAGTCAGGAGGACCTGAGTTCAAATCTGACCTCAGACACTTAACATTTACTAGCTGTGTGACCCTGGGCAAGTCACTTAACCCTGATTGCCTCACCAAAAGGCAAAAGAATAAAATAAAATAAAATGAGTAAAGGGAAATAGAGATAGCCTGTGAAATAAGCATAAGAATCTAATGACAGATTTAAATCATCAAATTATAATATTAGCAAAATCAAGACCTACAAAATGTTTTTAATTCAAATTTGTTTTTAAATTTCAATTGAAAATTTTCCAAAATGAAAATTTACTACATAAAGTTGGAAGTTCACTAAGTACTCGCAACAGAAAATGACACAGATATTTAATATTTCCCACAGCCATACTCTTTTAATGAATAAAAATAATAGCTGACTTTCACAGATGATTTTAAGGTGACATTTTACATACATTAGTGCATTTTGAGCTTCATAACAATTCTAAGAGTTAGGTACTATCCCAATTTTATAGATGAGAACATGAGGTTCAGTGAGGTCATCATGCACCTATGATCACACAGATAGTGTCAGAGGCTTAATTCAGGCCAAAGTCTTCCTAACTCCAGGCCCAGGACTTCTGATCTAACAGTGTAGATGGGGTATGACTCAATAATATAATATTGTCCCTCATACCGTCAAAAGAAGTTTCTCCATACTCTAAAAGTTAGAGCTAACCTTAAAGTTAGCAGTTATTTCCTTTTCTAGAATTTTAGTGTTCCCTATATATTTCACAGCAAAAAATGAGGTGTGAGGGAGAGATGGCATCTGTTTTCTCACGACAACTTGCTATGTGAATTGTGTTTCTTACTTCTCGAATTAATCAAATTATAATTCACTTTGGAAAGCCTAATTAGGCTTTAAATTTTTTAAAAAGGTGTCTTTTTTAAAATAAGTGATTTTCTGTATATAGGCAATAACTAGAATAGTTCTTTTATATGCCATAAAATGTTATAATAATAATACCTAATGCACCACTGAGAAGTATTTTATGGAAACTAAAAAAGTACCAGAAGAACAGAAAGCACAACAGCCTGAATTTACATACTATTTTGTCATTCAATACCTTTCCTCAGCAACCAAGGAACTCAAAATATCTTCACAAGGTAGACTGAGAGAAATAAGTAATTCCATCAAAATGTGCAGTTAGTATGCTATGTACAACTACAGAAACAAACAGAGTATTCATTCAACAAATATTTATTGAGTGCTTACTATGGGCAAGCCACTATTTGATGCCCAACTACTTACCAAAAATAAAAGTCATGCTTGAGAGTGGAATGAAATATGTATTTCAGGCATTGTCAAGTAGTGATTTGTTTTCCTTACTTGTACTTATTTACTACTAGGAAAGATTCTTGGGAGAGTTGGAAGAGGAGGAAGGAGAGAAGCATTGGGAAGTAATTTTTTTAAAGCATCAACTATTAAAAAAAAAATAAGCTTATAATCAAGAGACTTGAGTTGAAATGCCAACTTCCACACTGCATAACCTGAACAACTCATTTAAGCTCTGAGCCTTAGTTTTTTCATGGAGAAAATGCTTGCACTATTTCATGTGATTTTTATGATCAAAGTATTTTGTAAGCCCTGAAGTGCTATATAAATATGTAATTAGTTCATAATAGTGCAGTACTCTTTATACTGCATAACTAATTATGCCTCTAATAAAGACCTGGTCTGATGCTTCATTATGGGCTGGTATTGACCTCAGATTACCAAAGGCTACTCCTACAAGTTCTTGGAGGTTCTACTAAATTGCGAAGGCATGAAGTATAGGTCCAAAGACTAGCTTAGCCACGTCTGGATGCATTATCTCAATAGATCCTTACAAAACAGGTAATATAAATATTATTATCTCTACTTCCAATGCTGAATTATTCAAATGATTCATATTTGTGTTTTACCTTCCCCTTATTTCAAGATCTGATTTCTAGCAAATACACAGGTTTTTTCTTAGTTACAAATTCTTCTATAACAGTTTGTCCAGTTCTTATTTCATTTAATTAAAACATGTACTGAGTACCTACTACATGCAAATTATTATACTAAAGACTAGGAAATTTACAAAGATGAAAGGCCCTGCCTCCATGAGGCTTATAATCAATTTCTTTAGAGGGAGGATTCATCAATAACAAAGGTGAATTTAAGTGTAATGTAAACTAAAACAAACTTATCTTTTGGTATAACTACAGGAAGTTCTGAAGCCCCATCGCAAAACAACATATTTCTAGCAACTGACAAGCTTCCTAATTTCACTGAAAGGAACTATGGCATTGTAGAGAATGATGAACTCGGACTCAGAAAGACCTATATTTGAATCTTTTCTCTGACAGTTTCTGGCTTGTGACATAGATAAGTCATCCACTTCTTTCTAATCCTCAGTTGCCTAGCTATAAAATGACAACAATAATATTCATAGTACCTACCTCACAGAGCTATTATGAGGATCAAATGAGATCATCTTGTAAAGCATTTTGCAAACCTTATGTAGTTGTAAACCTTAAATATTATGTAAATGTCAGCTATTATCATTATTATTATTATCATTATTATTATTATTAGAGAAAAAATTCTAGATCTATAGAACATTATGACTAGAGGTCATAAAGAAAAAATAGAAAATACATTGAAAAAATTCTGAGTGTACAGAACTTTATGACCTTAGAGGTCAACATTTCTCAAACTGTTCCTTAGAACTTATGTGTTTTATACAATGTGAATAATGCTTTATATGAGAATATTTCAGTTCTAGGTAACAATTTTCCCTCTGAAGTATCAAAAATATTTTACTATGTTCAGTATTATGGGAAGGATGACAAAAAAGAATGAAGAGAGGAAGCATGACATAAATAACAGAATAACACACTTGGAACAAAAAGAGCTGGATTCAAATCACACCTGAAACTTTGCCTAGCTATATGAACATAGACAAATCACTTAAAGCCTCAGTTTCCTTCATCTAGAAAACTGAAATATGTAATAATACTTGCACAACCTACTTCACAGGATTATTAGATGGATGTAATTTGTATTAAAGTATTATATCAATAATATAAGTGAAAAGAACATGAAAAAGCAGCCAAACTCTGAGTAATTATAAAAATCAGTCTTGGTCCCAAAGAACAGATAAGGAAAGGTACACCCCCCTTCTTGGCAGAAAGACAGAGGGACTAAGAAGTCCAAATGTCGTACACTTTGTCAGATGAAGATATATTAAAGTAAGTTTTCTGTTCAACTTTTTTCTTTGTTAAAGGAAAGGTTCAATTCCCATGGGGATGAGGGACACTGTATCCAAATATAAATGCAATGTAAAAACAAATAGCATCAATAAAACTTTAAGCCCCACTTGAGTTATTATTATTTCTCTATTTTGTCCCAAAGTAGGCTGAATTATCTTAAGGAAACTACATAGTTCTTTTAACAACTCCAAATTTTTCCCCAACAAAGGGCTCTTTTTTTAATACTAACATTCTTCCATTGCTGTTGTTTTGGCTGTGTATCATAGAATACCAAAATTTCTGAAGAAACTAGAATTTAAGATGAATGAATACCAAAATTTCTGAAGAAACTAGAATTTAAGGTCAATGAAGAGGCCCATGGTAGACAAGAGTAGGCTGCAGGACATTACAAATCAGACTTGCAAAGGAGAAGTGGTTATAAAATATATCATCAGAAAAGAAAAAAAAAAGATAGCTAAATCACATAGTGAGATCAAGGGACAGTCCATGGACAGCATCAAGGGTTAATCCATGGACAGCCTGTTTGTTCTACTGGTGTCTAGACAACATCAAGATAATACAAGAAAACCTCCCAACTTCTATGGATCTCCCAGGATGAATTTACAGGAAGACAAAGTCAAGATCAAGAGCTGCATGGGATGGGCAGGCATTGATAGGGTACACTATTTGTTGGAGGGAATGCCTACATTAATGAGAGCACAGATCCATTCAAGTATTAAAATATTTTATCCCAATATTTTATCAATCTCTAGAATCATTTATGTTTGAGTTAGAAAGGAATTCAGAGATCATCTAGTCCATCCCTTCATTTTACAAATGAAAACACTGAGAAAACTTAAAGAGGGCCTTGTCTCCACCACAACCTTACGCCAAAAAGTATAGTTTAGAAAACACTGATGTAAGTACAAGCTCATTTTACAGATGAACAAACTCAGGCCCAGAAAAATGAAATGAGCTGACATTGCTAGAAAAGACAGTAGCAGACACAGTGCTAGAAAAAACAGTAGCAGACACAGGGCTAGAACCCAGATCTTCTCTCTCTACAACTAGTGCTTTTTCCACCACTGTCTCATGTTTTAAGTATTCTAAAATAGTGTTTACATGCATTACC
Organism: Vombatus ursinus; assembly: GCF_900497805.2. NCBI lineage: Eukaryota > Metazoa > Chordata > Mammalia > Diprotodontia > Vombatidae > Vombatus > Vombatus ursinus. Next base: position 8,200,817 of record NW_020954604.1, on the reverse strand, counting down.
CATATTCAGAAAGAAATATTAACAATGATGCTTGCTTCATCATTGAACTTGTTCCTTCTGCAGTACACCTTTAAGTGAGTCAAGCACACACACATAAAAATACACAAGCATCCTATGATGATTTCTTTAGGTTTCATTTTAACAATAAAAGTCAAATAATACTTTCCCGTTAATTGGTGAAATAGGGGTAAGAAAATTCAGATTCTTGTCTGAGTTCTAACTTACTGCATGACAGGACAAGTCATTGGTCTTAGTTTCCTCATCTGTAAAATGAAAAGACTGAATATTATAACCTCTAAAAGACCAATTTGGTTCAAACACTCCATGATTTTATGATTCCAGTGGGGTAGTCAGTTTTTAATTTATCAGAAATAATGTTTCTCAAGTTGGGAAGGATTATAATTTCAAGATAATACGCTCCTTTGGAACCATATTGTTTACCAAAATGCTAAATATTAGTATTTTTCCCAGCGATTTGGTTACTTTCTTTTCCGATACCTTCACCTGTGAAAGTTGTGATCTTTGATCAAAAACTCCTAAATACACATACTTTAATTATTGTCCAGTATGGGGTTTAGAGTTACTTAGGTTAAGAAAACTACACTAAGTCAATACATATGGTGCTCTGTAAATTCTAAATTAAAAATCAAGGTGCATAAACAAACAAGTTACACTTGTGTCCTTCTTCCTCAAATCTCCACTCTACTTTAAACTCTCCTTTTGTTTCTATCATAAGGTATTTGTTTTTTAGACTATGCTTTGAGTGATATTCCTATAACACAAATACTATGAGTAAATAGGCATTTTCTCTCAAACTGCTGTTCACTAATAAAAAAATGCAAAGAAAAAGAAAAAAGAAACAATGCTGCCCACCTGACATCTCAAAAACTATGACCACTAAATATTCAGACTCTTTTTGTAAGTCTTTCATCTCTATCTGGCATTAATCTACTAAAATATCTGTCTATTATAAAATTGTACAGAGAGAAATCAATATTTAAACCCAAAGATTAAGATAAAGAGATCCTGTTGTGACTATATAATGTCTCACATAATAATCATCCCCTAATTTATCAACTGAAATTCAAGCTTTCATTTATTTGCTTCTTTTAAAACCAGGATGTTGCAAACTTCCACTCTAAAATTATAAATCACTTTATAAAACTCAATAACAACTGAGACAGTTTCAAAAATGACAACAGAAGAGATTTCAAAACTTGTTCTAAAAATAGTTGGACTTCATTTTTAGCACTAACTGTATGACTGAAAATTATGTATAAAACCAAGTATTTGCATATGAAATCACCTTTCCCAAATAACATATTAAAATCTGAGATTCCTACTTGTCTTGTAATTTAACTTCTATCCCCACTACTCTATAAAACTATTTACTGAGATCACAAGTGATCTCCTAATTACCAAACCCAATACCCTTTTGTCTTCCTCCTGGACATCTCTATAGCATTTGACACCTTTGATTACCCACTAAATTATGCTTGTCTAAGACCTTTTTATTTTTCCCACCCATGATATAATCAAGCCATTTTCCACGAGTCTCCCCTCTTCTCTTTATATTTTCTCTCCCAAAATCAGCTTTATTCATTCACTTGGCCACAAACTACAAAAATGACTCCCCAAAGTAAATATATAATCCTGACTAAGAAGATAAAACAGTCAGAACATACATTTCTATCTACTAGATATTCCCAACTCATTAGCCCTCTGGTACTTCAAACTCAATGTGTCATAAAGTACTCATCTTATCTTTCCCACCAAAAACAAAACAAAACAAAACAAAACAAAATTCTCATCATTCTCCTAACTTCTATATGTCTGTTAATAACACTACCATTCTCCCAGTTGCCTATGTTAGAAATGCTGGTGTCACTTTTGACTGTCTCTTTCTCCCACCCTCCATGCTTTGTCATTTGCCAAGTCCAATTGCTTCTACTTCCATAACATCCTTCTCTCATCCCACTGCCATCACCCCACAAAAAGGCCCTTATTATCTCTCATCTGAATATTAGCCTCTTAAGGGGTCACAAACCCTCCAGTAAAACCCCACTTCAGTCATCTTTTACAACATTGCCTGATTAATCTTCCTGATGCATAGAATTGACTTTGTCACTCCATAAATAAAAGCATTTCAATAGGTCCCTATTCCTAATGCCAATGAAATAAAGTTCAGAATTCTTATTCCGGCACTGAAAGCCCTCCACAATCTAACACCAGCATGCTTCTTCAGCTTTTCTTAATACTACTCTCATTCACATACTTCTCACTTTAGCCAAATGGGTGGTCCACTGTTCTATAATTTTCATTTTACTATTTTAGTTTATAAGACATCAAAAAATATTGCAGTCAAGAGGAATTGCAGAGATCATCTATCAAACCTCCTCAATTTACAGATGTAGAAACTGAGGCACAGAGGTACTTTCCCAAAATCACATAGCAAGTAGGTGGCAGAGTTAGGACTAAAATATAGGTCTTCCGACTCCAAGATCTATCCTCTAGACTAGGGCACCCTTCACGAAAGATGTAGCAACTGAGCTGGGTCTTAAAAGATCTGAAGAAGGGTAGAGATAAAGGCAAAAAATGGGCATTGCAGGCATTCACATCACCAGCAATACCTAGAATGCCCACTTTCCCCATGCACTTGATTAACTCAATCGGAAATCTTTTCTTCTTCAAGATCTGAATTTTATACCTCATAAAGAACTTGTGTTTTATGTTACAGTTAACTACATACATATCTTCTATATACTATTTGAGGCCAGGTAATTTATTTTATTTAGCTTTCTATCTCCCTCATCACCTAACACAGAGTTTTTACACACAGCATATACTTTATCTGCCTACTGAATAATGCATTCTCAATATTCATCATTATATTTACATTAGTAATGTAAGAGGTAGTATGTCACAGCAGAAGGAAGGCTGGCCTTGGGATAGGGAAGTACTGAATCTGAACTGAGCCTCAGACTCTAAAGAGTCATGTGACCCTGGCCAAGGAACTTAAACTATATCAACTTCATCTGTAAAATGAGTCATAACAGCACTACCTCACAAGACTATTGTGAGGGTCAAACGAGATAATATGTATCCAGTACTTAAAAAACCTTAAAGTTCTATCTAAACATTAGCACAACTGTTACTATTATAAACAATAACTACTAAATGATATTATATAAGTTCTTACCTTTTAAACAAAAAAAACTATTACTCTATAAATTGTATAATATAATCTTAACTAATATTCTTTAGTGGAAAACTGTAAGATATGATTAAGTTCCATTTTTCCTAGTTCTAAAGTATGTGACAATGTGTGCACAGCTACAGGACTAGATATGAAGTATAGTGAAATGTTTTCAACCAAAAACACTTTCTCAATGTAAAACTGTTTCAAAAGCTGCAAGTATTTTAATCAGAGATGCCATTATAAAAACAAAGTGACAATATCAGTGGAGACTGAATTTCTGAAATAGGCTTAAGATATATTTATGTGCAACTATAAAATTGTGAATCTTTGCAAAATTTTGTGAAAAAAAATATATATCTGTATTTTGCTCAAAGGAAGAAGTCTTATTCTCTCAAAATATTTTAGTTGTATGCCCTATCTTCATTGTTATTAAAAACCTATCTTCATTGTTATTAAAAGAGACACTGAAAGACTTTTTAAACATTAAGCTCTTTTTCAACAATATAGTCTACATTTCCTGTGACAAATTCTTACAATTTGACAATGAATAACATTTTTGCATGAATATCAATATACTACAATTTCTTAACAGATGTACTGTACTTAATACATAAGTGAAGTAATATCTAGAGTAAAACACTTTTCCCCACTAAGTTACATTAAAATAACTGAGGTACTGTATGTCCATTTCTAAACGTTGGTAACACCAGGCTGACAACTGCCATCAAACCTCTAAATTTCATTAGGCTATCGTAATGAAGGTTCCCCTGAAGAACACATAAGTTAGTTATACTAGTTAAAGGAACTTTGCTGAGAGATCCATTTCACAGCTAAGTAATCTGAACTGAAGGGGGAAGAGGGAGAATCTACTTAGCTAAATTCACTGTCTAGGTGACCCTCTATAAGTTCTATACTTACATGATTTAAAGGTCTGTTGTCTTTTTCTCCTCTTCCCTACTCCCCAGCCACTCCTTATCTAATTTAAAAGTTCCCCAAGTCCTTCTTAGGTAATGACTTTACTATAGCGTGTTTTATACTATAAATTTTAAAGATGTAAAGTCTCCCAACCTCTGGGGGGATCATTTATAGAATCAAATACCAGCAAAACAAAAAGAATCACAAACTACTTTAAAAGCTTGTATTTTCCTATACTAAATAATCATATAATAGGGTTCAGCTAAATATGAATTGTAACTGAATCTTCTAAATTCTATTAAGAATCGAGAGAAAAACCTGTCATTTTCTGACCAGAGTTTAGCCTTGACATGTCTCCATTATTTCAAATTATAATTCTCCTATTACTATCCCCCAAAATTATTTTTATCAACATGTCGATAAAATTTTAAGTAATCCTTATCCCATCCAATTAAGATACTCATTTTAAAAGTTAATTTCAGATTATATGCTTTTAATACATATAGAAACTCTTAGCAGTAGTCACTGTACTCACTGGGATATCAGCCCATTTCTTTCACATACACAACCAATGATAATTATGCTCAGAAAATTATCTAGGTTTCTTGATTATGAAGAAATCTGCAAAAATATACGTGTGGAATTTAGAAAGGAAAAAAAAATTTTTTTTAAATTGCCCTTCAGTACAAGCAACAAATTCTCTATATAAAAACCAAGAACCAGACACCTGAATATTTTACAAAAACAAAGTACTAACGGAAACCTCCTTTTTTTTTACATAAAGCTTTTATAGATTAGTTTTCCCTAGGACAATGGAAAAAGTACTGGATTCTGAAAAGTAAAACTTAGGTTGGAAGCCAAGCTCTGCCACTTACACTCTGTGTGACCTCAGGCAAGCACTTCACCTTTCTGGACCTCAAGACTTTCATCTGTAAAATGAAGGGGTTTAGACTAACCTCTGAAGTCTCCTCTAGCTCTACAGCTATGATCCATTTCTAAAATCACGGGACACTTAAAAGGAAATAATGCACAGAATCTCAGAATCACAAAGCTCATCAGTGTTGAGACGGACTTTGGAAGCCATAGAGTCTTATACATCTAAAGCATCCCTGACAAGTGAACCTCCAGCCCCTACTTATAGACTTCCAGTGTCCAGTGATAGGGAACCCTCTACCTTCTGCCCAATCTACTTCTGAATAGTTGTAATTATTAGAAAGTTTGTCCTTCACTTGAACTGAAATCTGCCTTTCTACAACTTCCACTGCAAATCAACCCTCTGAAACTAAGCACAACACAGTACCACTTCTACATGTACTTCAGACACCTAAAGGTGGCAATCATATCCCCCTCTCACTCCCCTTCCCAAGTCTTTTCTTCTTCAAGCTAAACATTTCATGGTCATTCAATCTATCCTCCCATGGCAATGATCAGTTTCCACCTACCTCTTCTAGGTATACTCTGATATATCAAAGTTCTGCCTAAGCCCAGAACTAAACATGACCACTAAATACATAAATGTCTAATACCTTAAAAAAAAACATTATTCAAAGCAAACACATCTTATCCAGCTACTATATTTCCATTTTTACTCTTACTTTCTAAATATTTCACTTATTCTAATGATCTCTATCCATAAGCACTACAAAAATATAGCAATTAGAATAAACAGCATGAGGATTTCAGCTCACTCGTCCAGCAATCTAATATTCTAAAGTCTCAAATTCATTACCTAATTTCAAAGGACTTCACATTCCCTAAAACATTTACAGTTACTTTAAGACCTCAGAGTTTCTATACAGTAGAGGGGCATAAGAAGATACACATGAATGTGTCAGGCAGCAGTATTGTGTCCACAGGTACAAAACAGCGTAGAAATCCTTTATTTCTAGATTTTCTTCCCTAAAGTTTTTTTAAATGTAACCACCACAGAGGGAAGTTCTTATCCCTTCCACTCCCAACTTTGTGACGATGTAAGAAATTTGATGCTGCAAAATCCACAACAAAATACATGATAATACCAAAAAGAAAAACAGAACTAAAACCATTTAGAATGATTCTGATTCATAGAGCAGTTGTTTAAAAATATCTCCAGTCATTAAAAACTTAGAATTAAAATTTTCTGGAGTACTAAGTTTTAATCCATTTAATCTTTACCATCTGCTAGTTCTCCAGCAACCAAATGAAAGGCACTTCAAATACAGAACCTATACATTCTCCTCCTTTAGGTTCCCCTAAGATTTATCAAATTCTTTCACATTTTTCAAACGTAACTAAATACAACTGTGGGAAATATATGTATAAGAAAATGTGTGTGTGTGTGTGTGTGTGTGTGTTTCCAGACTTTATCCATGTGGAAAACTTTCAGTGAGGAACTTCTTCTCCATCGTATAAAGTCTCAGAGTGTTGCTTGTGTCACTGAAAAGCTAAGCAATTTGCCCAGGATCACACAGACAGTATATCAGAGGTGTAACTTGAACCCAGGTCTTGCTGACTCTGAGGCCAGCTCACTACTACCTCAAATTACTTCTTTTGTATGTATCTTTAAAGTTAGATATCCATATCTACAGTAAAAACAGCCCTTCACCACAATGTCTATACTCTTCAGCAGCTCATTTTATCCACATTGTTCCACAGAGTAGAATTTACTTCTACATCACATAATCCTAGAATACAAAACAGGATCACATAGGCCAACTGGTTCAGTGCCCTGACCTTGCTCCAGTAACTGAAAGCAGTCCCAAATGCTGTTCATCAGTAAAAGGAAATAATATAAAATAAAACTTATTGGTTACTTCTGTTTTTCTAGGTAAAAAACACAATTAAGCTCTAAATTGTATTTTTAAAAGGTATGCTATTTTTTAAAAGGCCTATCTTAAGACTTCATAAGCCTTAAATGGAGCCTGAATTAAACAAATGATCTAGAATTTTTATATATTAGTACTATGAATCAGAACTGTAATAATGTTACAAGAGAAATGTTAGAAATGCAATTAAGCTATAACTGTAAAAACTCTTCAAGGATACTTTTCATTAAGGGAGGAAGGGTAGGAGAAGGAAAGGGAATAAACACTTATATAGTGCCCCAGAACAGTACTAAGAGTTTTACAAATATTATCTCATTTGATCCTTATAACAATCCTGCAAGGTAACTGCTTTACTTTCCTATTTAACAGTTGAAGAAACTAAGGGGAAAAGAGGTAAGGTGACTTAACCAGGGTAACACAGCTAGTAAGTGCCTGAGGCTACATTTGAATTCAGACCTTCCCAACTCTAGGGCCTAGCATTGTATCCACTACACCACCTAGCTGCTTCATTAAGCACCAAGACTACTCAAATACAACCACAACAATGTATATATCATTATAATACCATGTCCAGATACAGTTAACTAGAAAATTCTGAACAACAAATCCTAAATTTACTTTATATTTAATTAATAATCATCACTACATGAACTCTATAATTAAACTACCAATTCAATTCACAATGTCTAGCCTTTGAGGGAAGACATTTCATTTTCAGGAAGAAATATCTCCTTTGAGTTATCTGACTGACTGACAAATTATAAAAAATTATCCACATCATTTTGTCCTCTTTCCAAAGATCATATGAAATAAAAACTAAGATGTATTGGCAGACAAACATTTAAGGGGAATAAGCTTCCCTGCCACCAAATCAGGAATTACTTGCCTTGGCCAATGTAGGTTGCAATGCAATAGTAATCAAACAAAATAAAGCCTTAGGAAAGGAACCTTCATAATTATGCAGCTTCTCAAAGGTGGATTAGAGGCTTCTTAACCAAAAATCTAAGCTGTGATATTTAGTAATATTATCACAATTAAAAATTTTGGATTAATCAAGCTTTTTATGATTCAAATGCCATTAAAAAATAAAAACAAATATTTCTCTGATTATCTTTTGTAATAAACTTAAATGGTTTCAATTTCAACCATTTCAAAATATTTAATTTTCTCATAAATGCAGAATTTATAACATACATCTATTTGTTGAAAAATTAAAGCAAAGTCTTTTAAATGTTGAAACCACGTATAAGTCATAGTTTGTCAACATTAATCACTTATATTAACTTTTTCAAAGTAGAACCAAGTGTTCATTATAATCACATAAAGGAATATAAGCAGTTAATATAAGTTAAATAAAAGCAGCTTTACCCTACTAGAAATTTATTTTAAATGTAATAATAAAGACTATTCAACATGGTTTTCTTTCTTAATCATTTCCAAACTTACTTTTCAATACTTTATTTTTGTTAGATCTATGTCCTTCTCAAGAACACTTTTTAAATAGTTTCAAGTCTATATGGATACAATACTTACATCATACTTTGCAGTTCAAGAGCAAAACTCATAGATTTCCCTGTGGCTCTTCCACTACTTGAGGTAGCAATAGCTGACATCGGGCTAGGTGTAGTATTATTCATCTGTATAAACAAAAAGAAATAAAAAAAGCTTGCAAAAAATGTTTGAATTACAAATGAAAGCATATGAGGAACAGCAGCAGTTATAAAACATTTAATAAAATATAAATTGTTTTAAATATCCTACAAAAATCCTCTTTCTTGCTCATCAACACAAGAAAACTAGTATGTCCTATTTTATATAACAAATGATTAGAACTACACATCAGTTATTCAAGAAAGTAAGTATCCCTTAAGGATTTGATACAAAATTCATTTCGGTAAGGAATGCAACTCTGTAAGACTAAGTTGTAGAACAGTTGCTTGCTACCAGTATTGGTAAAGAAAGCTTATTATCACATCAGATGCCAAATCTTGTTGCTTCTGCCTTTACAACATCTCTTCTTTATACTTTATCTACTCACACATCCACAACTCTAGTTAAAGATCCATCACCTCCCACCTGGAATTTTGTAATAACCTTTTAATTAGTCTCTCTGCATCAAATCTTTTCCATTCCAATCCATCCTCCACTCAGCTGACAAAATGCTTTTCATAATGTCTAGAAATGACCATGCCACTGCCCCCTTACTCTGATTCTGCTGGCTCCCTATTTCCTGCAGGATCAAATATAGTCCTTTGGCATTTAAAGCTCTTTGAAATCTAACTCTGAAAAAAAAAAAGAAATAAATCTAACTCTGGTCCCTCATCCAAATTCGTCTACTTGCTGTTCCTCACACAACTACTCCATCTCCCCGCTCTGTGATTCTGAATTAGCCTGAAGAATTCTCCATCCTTACCTATCTGCCTCTTAGAATCCCCAGTTTCCCTTAAGATTCACTTTCTTCAGGAGGCCTTGACTTGTTTTCTTCTTCCCTCACCTCCACCAAGATGCTAGAGTGTTAAAGCCTTAAGGCAGGAGTTCTTAACCTAGGATCCATTAACTTGTTTTGATTGTTTGAGTTTTTTAAAATATTTTCAGAACCATATTTGCATTTTAAAACATTATTCTAAGAATAATAGTATTTATGTGATGCTTTAAGGTTTATAAAGCACTTCACAAATATTATCTCACTTTATCCTCACAACAACCCAACCAACAAGAGGTATATGCTATTATCTCCATTTAACAGAGGAAGAAACTGAGGCACAGAGAAATTAAGTGACTTGCCCAGAGTTACACAGCTAGTAAGTATCTAAGGTCTGATAAGAACAAATATACAAAATAAATACTGGGTAATCATTTGGGTATATCAATTATGGAGAGTTTTGAAAGAAACTAGGGATTCTAACAGGTAGAGTTCAGGTGAGAATGTATTCTAGGCATAGGAGACAGTGCAATAACATGGGAGCATGGAGGTGGGAGATGGTACATTATGTGTGGAAAACAGCCAAAAAAAAAAAAAAGGCCAGTTTGGCCAGAGTATAAAGTGCAGGAAGGGTAAGAAGACAGGCTGGGGCCAGGTTGTAAAGCAGCTTTAAAAGTTAAACAGGAAGCTTATATTTGATCCTAAAAGCAATGGGGAACCATTGGAGTTTATTGGGTAAGGAAGTGAAAAGGTTATTATCTCCACTATAGGAAAATCATTTGATAGCTGTGTGGCAGATGGATTGGAGAGGGCAAAGACTTGAATTAGAGAGATTAATCAAGAGGTTATTGCAACAGTCAAAGCAAGAGGTAATGAAATAGTGAGCATGTGAGCAGTGAAAAAGGGAGGGATGTAAGAGATATTGTGGAGGCAGAAATGATACAATTTAGAAATGTACTAGATATGTGGGGGTGAGAGTGAGATGTCTAGGATAATTCTAATACTGCGTACCTAAGCGAATGGAAAAATCCACATGTCCTACACAGAATTAAGTTCAAAAGTTGGAAGGAGGGGATTGAGAGAAAGATGAGTTTTCTGATACATTGAGTTCAAATGTTTAAGAGACATCTAGTTTGGAATATCCATTTGACAGCTAGCTGATGATGAGCAACTGAAGCTCAGGATAGAGAGTAAGGCTGGACATAAAGATTAAAGAATCATCTACAAAGAGATTATTATTATTATTAAACCCATGGCAGCTTATAAGGTCACTAAATGTGTGTATGTTTTTAAGGTACAAGAAGACTGGGGGGGGGGCGGGAGGAGAGAAGGAGAAGAGAGAGGAGGAAGCTTTATTAAGAATTCTAAATGCCAAGCAGAAGGCTAGTTTATTGAGTGTGGAAATCACATGATCAGACCTGTGCTCTAGGAAAATCATTTTGGTGGCTAAATAGTGGATGGACTGTAGTGAGGAGAGACTTGTGGAAGGCAGACTAACCACTAGCTTCCTGCAATAGTTCAAGTATGAGGTGATGAGGGCCTATACCAAAATGGAGGCAGTATCAGACAGAATGGGGACTATTTGAGAGATGTTGTAAATTTGAAATTGACAGACTTTGGCCTCAGATTGGATATGGGGAAAGGAGCATCTAAGTTTTGAGCCTGGAGAACTGGGAGGTGCCCTCAACAGTAATAGGGAAGTTTGGAAGAGGAAGGAGGTTTTAGGGGGAAAAATAATGAATTCCATTTGGGACACACTGAATTCAAGATGTCTACTAGACATCCAGTTCAAATTGTCTGAAAGGCACTTGGAGATATGAAAATGGAGATCAGCCCAGAGGATAAGACTAGATAGCTAAATTTTAGAATCATTAGGATAGAATCCATGGGAGCTGAAGAGATCACAAAGTAGTTCAGAGGGAGAAGAGGGCCCAGGACAGAACCCTGTGGGACACTCAGGGTTAGTGAGCATGACCTGGATAAGGATCCAGAAAAGGAAAGAGAAGTCTCATAGACCAAAAGAAAATGGTGTCCTAAAAACCTAGAGAGAAGAGAGTATCAAAGAAAAAAAGATGACTGACAGTGTCAAAGACTGCAGAGCAGTCAAGAAGAATAAGGACTGAGAAAGGGACATTAAATTTGGCAACTAGGAGATCATTGGTAACTTTTGGTGAGAGTAGTTTCAGTGGAATGATAATGTCTGAAGTTGGATTGCAGGAGGTTAAAAAGAGAGTGCGAGGACAAGTGGAAGTACCTGTTTTAGTTGGGCATTGAGCCACAATGGGCTGAAGAGATATAGTATGATAGTTAACAAGGAAGGATGGAAGTGAGGGTTTTTTGAGGATGGAGGTGACATTGGCCTGTTTCTAAGCAGTTGGGAATGGAGAGATTGAAGATAATGGAGAGACCAGGACAACAGAGGGAGCAATGTGTTGGAGAAGACAGGATGGAACAGGATCACTTGTGCATGTAGAACAGTTTGCCATAGCAAGGAAGAGAGCCACCTCTTCATGTGAGAAAGGGGTTAAGGAAGAGATAGCAGCAGAGGGCATCTGAGTGATGGGAGATGAAGAAGAGGAGAGAAAAGATCACTATCAGCAAACAGCCTCAATTTTTTTCAGTAAAATATGAGCAAGGAGCTCAGCTGAGATTGGGAGAAGGGGAGCCATGGGAGGCTTGAGGAGGGATGAAAAGGCAAGCAACTGACTGGCTCAGACTGGTGCAACCTCTATATGTCCCATATTGCTCCCTCCCATTTTTTTATTTGAGGGCATGGTTTGTGCTACTCCATCTATAAATACAATGCTAGTAATGGCTCTGGCATCTATCTCTCCTTACTTTACCATCAAATTTTTCCCAAGAACAGCCCATTCTATTTCTCCCACCATCTCACCATCCACTTACTCTTTAACCCCTTGTACTCTCGCTACCATCCCTACTATTCTACCGAAACTTCTTCCTGAAAGATTAGCCACCTCTATACTATCAAATCCAATTCTCTAATCGCAGTCCTTTTACTGATCTCCCTCCAGCATTCCATATGTGCTCCCCACTTCACACAACCTCCTAATCAAAATGTTTTCCTCCTTTGGCTTCCAAAGCACAGCACTCTTCTGGTTTCTTAGTCTAGTGCATCTCCTCCTTTGAATCTTCTTTTTCATACCCCAATCCCAAGCAGACTTCATCATTGATCTGACCTCGAGATTTCTTGCCACCCACACTCTCTCCCTTAGGAATTTCATCTATGGCTTCAGCTATTTTGCTCTTGATCCCTGAACTCTCCATTTCCATCAGTTTGTTGGATATCTCATGTGGATGTTCCACTGGCACCTAATATTAAGCCCAATGTGTGACTTTCCCAAAGAACTTCCCTGCTCCTAATTCTTATTTTCATTCATACCAACATACTCCCTGTAATCTAGGCTCAAAACTCTTTGTATAACAATGAACCTTCCCACTTCTCCAACTTCAAATCCCCAAGTACCATGAATTCTACCTCTACATCTCTGCCATTTGCCCCCCTCTCTATTCTTGTTGCCCATAGGGAGAATAATGTTGTCTTACCACAAACCACTGAAATCATCTCCTACTGCTATCTTTCCTTCCAGTCTCATCCCCCAATCCAATTCAATTCAACTCCCCATTCTCTTTCTAATCTTCAATCTCTCCCTCTTCTTACCTATCTACAAACATGCCCTCTCACAGCTGATGGTCCCCAAGGCTCTGTGTCCTGGGGCTACTTCTCTTTTTGTTCTATCCTGTCTCACTTGGTGATCTCATCAGCTCCCATAGGTTCAGCTATCATCTCTATGCCGATGATTCCAGATCTACTCATACAGCCCTAGTCTCTCTCCTGAGCTCCAATTTCATATCACCTTTTGGACACCTGGATATCGCATCTGCATCTTAAATTCAATATATCCAAAACAAAACTCATTTTCTTTTCCCCAAATCCTTTCCCTCTTCCCAACTTTCCCACTGCTTACTATAGAGGGCACAACCATCCTCCTAATCACACCCAGGCATATGGTTGTCATCTATGACAACCTCCATGTCATTCTCAGCTTCTCACTCACACATCCCACATAGCCAATCTGCTATCAATCTTGTCATTTCTTCACTCACAACATCTATTGCATGCATTCCCTTCTCTCCACTCAGACAGCCATAACCCTAGCTCAGGATCTCATCATTTCTAACCTGGACTATGGTTGGTCTCCCTGCCTCAAGTCTCTCCCCACTCCAATCTAATCCATCTTCCTAAAGTGGAGGTCTGGCCATGTCATACCTTCCCCTTGCTCAATAAACTCCACTGGTTCCCTATTACCTCCAGGATCATATATAAAATCCTCTGCTTGGCATTTAAGGCCAATCACAACCTGACCCCTTCCTACCTTTCCAGCCTTTTTAGACTTTACTCCCCTTCACTCACTCTATAATCCAGCTACACTGGCCTCCTTACTGTTCCTCACACACAACACTGCATCTCTCCACTCTGTGCCTTTTCACTGGTTGTCCCCCATGCCTGGAATGCTTCCCTCCCCATCTCCACCCCCTCAACTTCACCCTTGGCTTCTTCAAGACTCAGCTCAAATTCCACCAGTTGTTTCAGGTCTTTCTGGGTCTTTACACACACCCACACATCCCCCTTTTCTTCACTTTAAGGTTACCTTTCATCTACTCTATATAATCTTGGATGTACATAGTTATTCACATGTTGTCTATCTCATTTTATTGTTAGCTCTTTGAGGGCAGGGACAATGTTTTTGCTTTTTTTTGTATCCCCAGCACTTGATGGGGTCTACTACTGAGTAAGTGCCTAATAAATGCTTACTGATCGACACTTTTGACAAAACCATAACTTTTTGGTGCAAGTGTTTCACATCAGAACCACTGTTGGTGAAAGGAAAGCATCCAGTAATACTTTCTTGAAACTATGGTCATCCTTTCACAAATTATTTAACTTACAAATCAAACAGGTGCTTGGCATTTTCTTGACAAGATGAGCCAATAGCTCATCAAATTCTTTAAAATAATTATTTCCCTGGACTACAATTTTGTTTGATGTTTGAGATAATTAGCTTCTTTGGACATTAACTTCTTTACACATCAAAGTCCTATCACTCAGATGCTTTATTTCCTTTCTTCCAGACATTAAAAAAAATGTCAGTCAAAAGCAGAAGCACTCAAGTCAATTTTCTCTAATAAATACAGTTAACATGGAACTGAAAACCTACTGTAATCGTCTCAATGGGTTAACGTCCTACAGTTGTTATAGCTTTCCAATTGAAATGCAGCTGTTTGCCATATTCTGCAAACTGAATTCAGATGTGCAGATTGGGGCACAGATTATTTCAACATGCAGTACTTTAAACATGAATGCTACTAAGCAGATGATCAGTTCTGATCAACACTACTTAAAACCAGTCATTATGAAAATATTTTCTCTATGTCAAATTTGTAAATTTTCCTCTGAAGAAAATCTGGCATTTATATTTTAATTTAAAAGAACCAAATTTTGAAAGAGGTGGTTTTTATACTAAAGATAGTGCAGTAAAATAATTTTATTTTATTAAATTTAGACTGAGCAGTTGATTTAGCAAACATACCCTGAATATATGATTGCATTTAATTGGCCACTCTATTTTTGGTGATTAATGTAGCCTCGAACAAAGACAAGTAATCATAAAGAAATTTTAAAAACTTAAATATATTAGGACCCTAATTATCATAGTTATAGTCACTTTATACTTCTCTTTAACAGCAGCAAAAAACAGATCAAATCCATCTACCCACCCACTTATTTAGAAATAATGCATACTGAATGTCATTATTTTCTTTTAAGGTGGTGTGAACATAGGAACCACTCCTGAAGTAAATTAATTCTGCAGACCTACATAATGGTTCTACTTTTCTACCGTAATAGAACAGAGGAGTCCCTTCTTAACATAATTTGAACTTTAAATGTGATTTTTAAAAAACTATGCCAAATGTTTGATAATCAAAATATTCTTCTAAAAACTTCAAAAAAGAAAGGAAACCATTGTAAAGCACTTTGTAAATCTCAGTGCTACATGAATGTCAGCTATTATTATTATTACTTTCTAGTTATGTTATATTTTGTGGACAACTAAAAACAATTTGGGCCTTAAATGTACCTGCCCTATTGCAGAAATCATGACAAGCCATCCATATCATTGAATAGTCAAGATGAATACTTTTACAATATCTACTCATGCCCAGAATAATGGTAACAACTTTAGTTTACTAAATTATTGAATATAAACATAAAGGCTTCCATCCCAGTAAAATAGATCTCATTGTAGGAATAAATATATGATACATATAAATTATTACAACTGTATCAGAAAAATCTACTTGTGGATAGTTAATACTTCAATGAAAACTATATAATGCCTGATTTGAACACAGTCTCTAGAATAAGACCTTAGTTTACAAAGAACAAGAATCATTACCATTATAAATAAGTAGATCCAAGATGCTCTTCTGAAGATTTCAAATATAAGAGAAGGGAGCAGTAATATGGATAAACATAATAGTAATCCAAAAATAACTTCTTTGGTTTTAGAATTATGTTGAACACATTCATCCTCCTGTTTTTTTTTCCTTATAAAATATTAAAATTATTTAATCAGTCTAAATATGTCACAGTTCTCCCCTTCCCCAAATCTGGCTTGTCCAAAATTGAGCTTGGTTAGAAGATATAAAAAGTAATAATAAAAAATGAATTAAACATCTATATTTAACTGAAAGAAATTTGAAAAGAAAAACTCTTCCATTAAAAATATTTTTTACATAATAGTTTTGTGTCATTTCTCAATGCATACCTGTATTTGTTTTTCTTCAATACATATGTCATTTTGGGCACATACCTATATTTTAGGGCAGCCTATATCCAGACTAAGAAGGTAGTCTTTATTAATTGACCATATGAGTAGAAGGTGAAGACGGTCAAAAGTTGTGAGACATCCTATGAAATAGGCTCAGAATTTTAAATTCACTGATAAGCCAAAAAGTAGAGATTATGATTAGATTACAGGTAAAATTAATAGTTTTTGAGTTTTCCTTAACTCATAAATCTACTAAGGATCAAATTACAAAATAAATGTGAAAGCACTTTGAAAAAAATAAAGCATTTAAAAACATATCAGCCCCATCATTCATAGACTGTAACTCTCCACAGGTATTAAAATTGGCAGGAATTAAATTTAACTTGTAATTTTAAACAAGTGGATAAAGATTTCAAATGGCCCAAAGGATAAATACCAACTAGCCTAATGGAATTAGTAGAAGCACTGTTTTAATATAATGTCTAAAGATCTTGTACAAAAAGATCTATACCTATGGGTACAGAAAAACCACTGTTTTCACCCATATCCTACACACTCACTTGCACCTTTATTTATATTCCTCATCTTACAATATCCCCATCCTGCCCTTTTTCCATACCTATCTAAACTCTTCACTGTGGTGAAAAACACAACTTTAAGGCTTTTTTTTTCTTTACCCATTTCCCCCTACCAAACCATCTCCCCCTTCCTAATTCATCTATTTCTATCTATGGCAATTAACATTTATGGCAAAATATTACCTATCAATAACCCAGGCTCATCTTTGACTCTTGCTCTCCTTTATCCCTTATATTCAGTCACCAAGTCCTGTTACTTTTTTCCTTTGAAACAAATGTCACTCAACTCTATCTTTTCCTTTTCATTTCCACTGGAAACACCCTACTCTAGTATCTCCCTAGAAAAACAATTTATCTGGTCTCTCCCTGCTCCAACCACCCTTATACAATGATTCCAGATTGATTTTACTAGGGTACCACTTTAATCAAGTCACTCCCTTACTCAAAAATATCCAGTAGTCCAACACTGACTAAAGAATAAGTATCAAACTTGTAAACCTGAGATTCAAGTCTTTCTACAATCTAGCCCCACCTAACTATCAGACCTATTCCACTTGACTCAGGAAAATTTCTTAACTGCACCACAAATTTGCTACACTTTGCCAATTTTTATTCATTCTCTTCCTCACATCTATAATTTTTTCATTCCCTCCATTCTTATTAGGGGCCTGTTATCCTCTTCCATGAAGCCGTCTCTGACTACTCCAGCCCATAATACAATCTCTCTTTACTGAACTCTGACAGTATGGAGTGCACCACTCATTTTTCCTACTTATATTATTTCCAGGAAATACATATTGTCTCTCAATGAGACTGTGTTCTTCCAGTGCTGTGACTGTTTTTAGTCTTCTTTTCTATCTTACCCCAGTCCAAAAGTTTAGCATAATGCTAACCCAAATGTAAACCACTCAAATACCTATTCAACTGAACTGACAGAAGCTTTCTGATAGGTGTTGAAAGTCACACAGGGATGAGAAATTAAAAATATAAGGAGAAAAGTAAAGTATAAGGAAAAACATGGATTATTTTTGAAAAAAATAAGTATAATTAATATCACATTAGGATACACCTCCTATGCCTGTGATGATGATGATAATAGCTGACATTTATATAACACGTGAAGATATACAAAGGGCTTTTACAAATATTATCTCATTTAATCCCCACAGCACTTCACATAGTAGGTACTGCAAATATTATTATCCTCATGCTAAAGATAAGGACACTGAGGCTGAAAAAGCCCATGCTTATACACTGGTGTTTAGAATCAGAATTCAAATCCAGTGCTATCAAGACTCTAAGTATAGTACTCTTTCCAGTACTTTTATACAACACTTAATTCCCAATTATAACCTACATACAACCAATAAGGAAGTTTATAGGATTTAAACTGGAGATAAATCTTAGAGGTTATCTAGTCCAGAGGTATCAATCACACGGTAGGCTCACACAGCCCACAACACTCCTGAGTGCAACCCAAGCCAGATTAAAATGTAATTGGAAAATATTTAGCAAAATAAATAAAAATACAACAAAACATAGATAACATTACATTTTAAAATTAAGTCAACATAGGGCCCTCAGGAATCCTTATATATGGCTTAATGGACACATTTCTATTTCAGTTTGACACCACTGATCTAGTCCAACCCCTTCATTTTATAGGAGAAGAAACTAAGGTCCAGAGAAATGACTTGCCCAAAGTCACATAAAAAGTGAGAGTTGCAATTTGAACCTGGGTTATCTGACTCCAAATTTGGCAATCTTTTCAACTATACCACAAACTATTTCTGAAGTAGGAACTAGTTTCTGGGATGAAAATTATAGGAACCTTAGAAGAAACTGATCATTCTTCTATCTTTGAAAATGTGATGGGGGGGGAAGGAAAGTTGGGCACAGTTAGCTCCCTTAATTTGAGAAAAGCTTATTTCAAATGGTTCAAAGCAAGAATTAGTGTGATCTGATGGTCTAAAATTCTCTAGGTGAAACAGGGATAGGAAGCTCTCAAAAATTATAAATTGAAGCCAAGAACTGAAACAATTCCACTGGGAAAAAAGAGGAGTTGTCAGAAAAGAAGAATCTGGATGCAGAGAATACTGCATTCAGAGTTAGAGGACCTGGGTCCAAATCTAGCTCTGCTTTTTGCAAACCTCATGACCCTGGAAAAAAAACACTTCATTTTCCTGGCCTTTAGTTTCCTCATCTGTGAAATGGGGTAGGGGGCACTGCTCGAAATGATTTCTCAAGTTCCCTCTAGCTCTAAATCTATGATTCTAAGATTTTATAAAGACATATAATGAAAATGGAAGCAAGGGTAGGTAACAAAAAATGAATATAAAAGTATGGCACAGTCTTGTAAAAACGAATAGTTTCAGGAGTGCTAAAAGTTCAGAATAATCTGAGATTAGTAATAAACACTAAGAACCAAGAAGGCCCATTTAGTGACACAGTAAACAAAATAAAAAAGTATAAGGGAATAGGATCTGTCTGTTGCTGAAAGGTATGGGGCAAACTCGAAAGAGTAGAACAAAAATGGCAGATAGGGAGTTGATAGCTAAGATATATAAGGAAATGTTAAGAAAGCACCTAATTACCTATGATGAGTTCAGATTACAGAGATCATGATCTACAGCCCAGAGTAACAAAAGGACTAAGGGACATGATTCCAGAGCCATCTGTGATACTCTGATTTTTCAAGAACAAAGGAAGTTCCCCGGGTACTTGAAAAAAGTAAACTTTGTCTCAAATGGGGAAAAAAAAAAGAGGGAAAGAACACAATCAGAAAACCACAGGCCAAATGAACTTAGCTTTAA
Organism: Vombatus ursinus; assembly: GCF_900497805.2. Taxonomy (NCBI): domain Eukaryota; kingdom Metazoa; phylum Chordata; class Mammalia; order Diprotodontia; family Vombatidae; genus Vombatus; species Vombatus ursinus. The sequence goes on along the minus strand of NW_020954604.1, from coordinate 8,181,235 downwards.
TTTCTGGCAAAACTCTATATTATTATAAAGGTATGGTTTTCGTTGTTGAGTCATTTCAGTTATGTATAACTCTTTGTGGCCCCATTTTGGGGTTTTCTTGGCAAAGAAACTGGAGTGGTTTGCCATCTCCTTCTCCAGCTCATTTTACAGATGGAGAAGCTGAGGCAAACAAGGTTAAGTGACTTGCCCAGGGTCACGCAGCAAGTAAGTGTCTGAGATTGGATTTGACTCCGGTCTTTCTGACTCCAGGCCTGGAATTCTTATTCATTGTAGCACCTAACTGCCCAAACTTAGCTTTAATTTCTGGCAAAACTCTCTATTATTAAAGGGATGCTTAATAAACATCTAAGAAAAGGAAACAGTGATGACAGAAAACCTACTGGCTTCATGAAGGACCTTTGACACTAGATTTATCTCATTTCCTCATTTCAGATTGATATATCAGGAGAATGCTAAAATATAGTTTCAACAAAGTATCTACTTCTCTCTTGTTATTCTTGTGGTCATGATAGAAACGGATGTGACTAGATTATAGTACAATCAGGATTCAAAACTACTTGAATGACCACTCCTGAAGAATATGGTTCAATTTAAATTTTAAGTGATGTCTCTAGTGAAGTGCCCCAAGGATTTCTCTTGGGCCCTGAGCTATCTAATAATTTTATCCATGATCTGAATGAAGGCAAATGTGATCTGTTTATCAAATTTAAAGATGACACAAAATTGGAAGGAAACAATAACACAATGGACAAAAGAGCCTAGTTCCAGAAAGATCCTGACAAGTAAAAGCAATGAGTTGGGGGGAAAAACTAACTCTAAAAGTAGAAGATGGAGAAGTTATGGCTAGGTAATAGGTCACTGAAAAAAGATATGGGGGTTCTGCTTGTCTGGAAATTCAGTTTAAGTCATAAGACATTTCATGGCAACAAATAAGTTAAGACAATTTGATGTTCTACCAAGAGAAGTATTGCATACACAAGAGGATATGCCACTGTACTCTGTCCTAATCAGACTGTATTTATAGTATTGTGTTTAACTCTCAACAATACATTTTAAAGAGGATCTTGACAAATCTGGAGATCAAACAGAATGGTGGCCTTAGACTATATTATATGAGGATCATTTGGAGGGATGATGAAGGTGGTAAAGATAAGGCTCAGTGGGGATACAAATAAGTATTTAAAGGGCTGTCATGTGGAAGATAAATTCAACTTGGTCTCCTTAGCCAAAGAGAGGAGAATTAGGAGAAACTGGTGGAAGTTGCAGAGACATAGTTTAGACCAGATGTAAGAGAAATAACAATTCTAATAACAGAACCTAAATAATTCCTAATTATTCAAGCTAACTATGCAAAAGTGAAATGCGCTGCCTCAAAAAGTATTGGGTTTTCCTTCATTGGAGGTTTTCAAGCAAAGGTTGAATGAGTACTCATTGGAATGGAAATGTCAACCCTAGTTAATTCTAGTGCCTTCTCTCTGTTAATTATTTCCTATTTATCCTGTATATAGCTTACTATATATTGCTGTATATTTGTTTGCATGTTGTCTTTATGTTGTAAACTCCTTCCAGGCAGGAATTGTCTTTTGCCTCTTTCTGTACCCCCAGAGCTTAGCAAAGTGCCAGACACATAGGACACACTTAATAAATGTTTACTATTTGACAGAAGATTCTTATATAGTATCAAATTGGACTACTGGGGTCTGTGGTCTCTTCCAACTCCAGACTGCTGTAATTTCTGAGACTATAGACATTATAAGACCATAGAGAATTTCATACCAGGCAAATATTCAATATTTGACCATGCTTAAAAGGATATTTTATAGTGTTAAAAATTAGGAGGTGTGAGAATAGTTGTTTACATATAAAAACTACCTTAAAACATTTTTACAAAATTTTTTATATAAAACATCTTATTTTTAAAATTCTGGAATCTTTCTGTATATATTTAAGAAAAGAATGACATCTACTATATTTTTAGTAGATTCCCTGCAGGAATGAGGGGCCTGTTTGAAACAGACAGAAGAGAGTATGATTGGAAGATGAGTAATCTGCCAGACTCCCATTTATTCCTCAACCAAGGTTTCCTTGACATGATCTAGGTCTTGAGAGAATGTCATGAAGTTAGTAGGGCTGGTCAAAAAATGGGTAATTCCAGTTATCAGAAATCAAGCACCTCACTTCACAGATTCTAGTGCTAGAAACAACCTCAGAAGGGAGATGATGTAACTCTCCCCCTCTTTTTTTCTTTTCTGGTGAAGACAGCTCTTTCACGGACAAAGAAAGTGAAGCCCAAAGAGAAGCCATGGCTTTCTCAAAGTGAAACACCTGATTATTGATAGAGCCAGGACTAGAACCTAGCTCTTCCAATTTAAAATCCAATAGTCTTTTCATTGAATTACACTTGCCTCCAAAAAAGGCCATTCAGCAAGAGCATTCCAAAGACTAACAGAACTGGAAGGGACATCAATATCATCCTGTCCATCCAACTTCCTTCATTTTACAGTGAATACAACTTGACACTGCTTTACTAATGACTCTGAAGAAGTTGCCACTGGACTTAAAACTGAGGAGCTGCCAACATTTGCTCCAAAAGAATGAATCCACACATCAGATTCTGAGAATTTTTCTTCATGTCCTGAGTTGAAAGAGCCACCAAATATCCAAGATATAAAAATGCTGCCAGAACTGTCTCCCAAAAAGTAACAGTCACAATGCTAAGTAGAAACACCCAGCAAAAGTACCTCAGTGCAGATTTCTGAAGAGTGGAGTTTCTCATACAGGTGCTCCAGGGCACAGGAACTAAGTTATTAGGACTAAGGGTCCCGAATTATATGTGCCTCTGGTCATCAACATAAACAATAGAAAAAAGAATCCCTTTCCAACGATCCCTGTAATTCACCCTCAAGTTTCCACCAATAAAGATGTATTCAGGAAGGGCAGTGACAGTGTCATTCAGAAAAAGCTAGGTAATTATTTTCCAGTCTTTCCAGTCTAGATTAGCAATGTATCAGCTACAGAGATAAACTCAGCAATCTCTCTTCCTCAAAAAAAGAATCAAGTAATTCAAAAGGTAAGAGGAAGAGGTTAATAGCCCTTTCACGTCCCTGAGTAGGTAAAAGCAACAAAAATCCTATAGACACAAAAGGAGAAAGAAAAAGAGGCACTGGCCAATATGTTAAAAGCAAAAGGTAGAGGAGTGCTTGAAATATATCATTGTGATGGTCACTTACCGTACAGCTAGAAAGCAATAGACAGTCCCTCAGCATTCTACAGGTTATATGAAGTCTTGCCGTGACATTGATCATTCCAAGCAGCATCACTTGGAAGAAGAAGGCCTGCTTGTGTAAAGCTGAAGAGGGAGTTTGGATTAAGACGTTTCAATAATTCTGTTCCTGCACCAGACAAGGAAGTTTGTGTCCATCATCCCCAACCCAAAGCAAAGCAGTCAGGGAAGTAGTGAAGAATGAAGTCTTCATATATCTTTAAAGAAGGTCAAAGCAAGAATAGTAGAGAAAATTGTCACTGTAAGTCATGAAACAGAAAAAGTATTATAGCTTTAAGAAACCTCAAAGGAAGCAAAAACAGGGTGTAGTAAATAAAGTTCCAGGGCAAGGGGAAAAGCAGAGGTGACCAAAGAAAGATAAAATCCACTTCAATCACTGTCAAGGATAAAAGTAGATATGGCTTTGGTGAATGGCTTTCACCGAGAGGCATGCTGTGGAGCTAGCTGACTTTCCTGGTATGGTCATAGTGGCAAGGATTTAGGATCAGATTAATCTCTCCTATCTAGACAATGATTTGGGAGGGGGGATGTGGACTGCTCTAGTAAGGTGCTTTTACTTGTCTGAAGGAAACAGATTCAATAGCAGAACTGACTTAACCTGGAGATGCTCAATCACCTGAGCTCCTGATACTGGCAAACTAATTAATCAGTTAATATTTATTAAGTGCCCACTACATGCTAGGCACTGTACTAAGTGTGTATCACTGATGTTTATCTGAGCAAAAGTGACAGTAGCTGCTTGCAGACCTATTGGTGCACTGAGGACAAATACTCTTCTTCCTGCCAGATTCAATCAAAGTTATCTAGGTACATCCACCTTAAGATGACCATTTTCCAACCAAACTTCTCTCTGGATGAGAAAAAAGATGATGCCTAACCATGAATGATAACTGAAAGTATTCCAACATCTTTCTAAAGAGTAGGAACGGGACAGCTAGGTGGAGCAGTGGATAGAGCAACCTGCCCTGAAGTCAGGAGGACCTGAGTTCAAATCCGATCTCAGACCAAACACTTGACACTTACTAGCTGTGTGATCCTGGGCAAGTCACTTAACCCCAATTGCCTTTTAAAAAAAAAAAAAGAGTAGGAACCACAATCCTGTCAGTTCAATTTCAGACCCTTTCATGAAAGAAGCTGCTACCATGACTGCAAAAAGGTGGCCCAGGATCAACTTTTTCTTCAGAGTTTTATCTATGTAAAATCTTACCCATCCAACAACTTAGGGGGAAATGTTACAATAAAACTTAGACATACGTCTTTCTCTCCTCAGTACTACTTTAATATTACCATAGCAAAAACAAAATACTAACTGAACTGATCGATTTACACATATGAACAAGAATATCCCACTCAGATATAGTTACAGAAACCAAAAACAATGAAGAATAAAATCTAGGAAATCTAAGACTATTAAATTGGAGAATAATGGAGGGTTGAAGTTCATAGATGGGTTCTGCTGTGGACTTGGATATTCCATAGCCAATCCCCTTATCTCTTATACAATTAGCTTAACAAAGAATGGCAATCCACCTACAACCTAGGCAGAGAAATGATCACTACAAAGTTCTACACACTCATTTAAAGTATTTCTTGTATGCTTAGTATAATAGAATAATTATCTGAGTCTGATGGGAGAAAATGCCATTGTGTAATCATATCTAGAAGCAGGAGAAAAAAAAAATTATACTCTCCTTAAGTCCCTTCTACTCAGTGATTGTATGAGAACAATTCTAAATGCATTCTTATCACCCTTCATATTACACTACCTCAATTTCTTCATATATAAATATAACATTATTTTTCTAATACAAAAAGGGGGTAAAATAACTAACGTTATTTAATGCTCATACCATCTCATGGGGGGAGGTGGAGCCTTCCAGTATAGAATCATAGACTCAGAGCTGTAAGAGACCTTAAAACCCTTCATTTTAAAGATGAAGAAATCAAGGCCCAGAAAGATAAAGTAACCTGCTGAAGGTCCAATTAGTTAGTGGCAAAGCTAGCAAGAATGCAGGGTTTATGACTACTAATTTGATGAGCTTTCCATATATTCCTGAAGAATTTTTTCAAAACTTTAATAATTTTCTGGAGGATGATGCAGATGAAATTCCTACTGCTGCCTCTGAAGTTTCTAATATATATAAATGGAATGTATCTTCTTCATTAGAGGATATAGACAATACTTGATTAGATGATATAGATATAGTTATTAACTCTTTAAACATCAAATAAGATGCTTTAGTGAATAACTTCATTGTGAGAAATCATATTTCAGGTCTAAATGGTTGGAAATGAAACATGTTCACTTAAATGAATAAACAATTTAGAAAGTTTTAAGTTACCATACCCACACAGACCAGACCTTTCTTCCTTCAAGTGTTGTATATTGACTTTTATTTTAGTGATTTGGGGGGGGGGGGTTTGATGTTTGTAGAGGGAGGGCAGGGAAGTTGCTGGATAATTTCTTTATAACAAGACCCCCCGCCCAAAAAAAGCTACAATCTTCTATAAGAGCTAATTAATCAGAATCAAATGTTCTCCAACTGTATTCTAAATTACTTATAGGCAGGCACAATGCCTTATACAGGTAGTACTAATTTCCAACACAATTGTTGTCAGAAATTACATCATAAAGGAGATTGCCATGAAGCAAATTCTGTCTTCCCATAGGAACAACACTATAACTGAGGGTTGTACTCCCCATCAAGGACATCAAATAAATCATATGTTATAACCAAATTTAAAAACAGTAAACATACAACCACAAGTTTATATAATCTTTTAAACTAATAAAATTATTATTTAAGTCATATGAAATGGGAATGAATGAACTTCTATATATATAGAGAGAGAGAGAAGTATAAAGCTTCTACAAGGGACCCCAAAGTACCATACAGTATACATTCATGGCACAAAAAATACATCCCTACTTATATCATAAATTTAACCTAAAACTTAATCTGCTACCTATAATAAACATTGAACATTTAATTTATAACTGTTTCCCCTAGAATTCAGAATGATTTTTAGGAGATGATCTGGATCACCCAAGTCTCTTCAAAAACTGTACAAGTTTAAAATGGTATCTTTTTCTTTTGATAAACTACTCTGTAATATTAGATTACATGCTACTTAAGAAAATGATCTATGTGTATCTATCTTTGTATCCCTCTTACCACAGGGACTTGCACAAAATAGAGACTTAACAGATGTTTATTAAACTGAATTCCAAGTAACACATTAAAAATGCTTTCTGCAGTAGTTATTTATACATATATCGTATTTCTCTTATTAAGCCATAAATTCCTTGAGGGAAGAAACTAAACTCTCTCACAACTTTGTATCTCCAAAATACCTACTCCAGTGTCTGGAACACAGAGATACTTTAACAGATTTGTGATCTTACTGTCTAGGAGTCAGGAGATCTGGGTTTAGATCCCGGCTCTGTCCATAACTAACTACAGTGTGTAATTTCATCTACAAAATGAGGCATGATCTACATTATCATTAAGGTCTCTTCTAGTAATCTGAGTCTATTATTTATTCAGGGGTGGGGAACCTGCAGCCTTGAGGCCACAAGTGGCCTTCTAGGTCCTTAGGTGTGGCCTTTTGACTGAGTCCAAGTTTTACAGAACAAATCATTTTATTATTAAGGGAATTTGTTCTGTGAAAGTTTGGATTCTGTCAAAGAACCACACTTGAGGACCTAGGGGCCACATGTGGCCTTGAGACCACAGGTTCCCCATCCTCAAGGACAAAATAATCAGTCATATCAACTTCAAAGATGAGTGTGGCAAAGGAAATAGGGAAAATAAGTCAACATAAAAAATTTTAAATTTAAAAAAAAATTGGTTAAAAAAAATACAAGCATGAAGAACATCTGTTCTTCAGAAGCCTCACTTTAAAACTGAATAGATGTGAGGAAAAACCTAATAACTAGAGCTATTCAAAAATGGAATAGTTTGCTTCAGGAGATTTCCTCTCACTTATTAAATGACCACTTGCAAAATATATTATGGAGAATATTCTTGTTCAGGTGCTAGCTGAACAAGATAGCCTCTAATATGTCTTCTAATTTCATGATTCTGAGTTTCCTGGTCTCTCTCACAGAATTTCTAGACAAGCAAAAAGCAGTATCTTGATTAAATAGCTGCTGCTTTTGATTTCAGATTTCTGGTAGAAACTAAGGAATGAATAAAGGTGACAAGATAGATAATTCATAAGGATCACTGGATTTGGGTCTGGAAGGGACTTTTTACAGATCACCTAAGTTAATTTCTTTATTTTACAGATAAGGAACACTAAGGCCCAGGGAGGTTAAATGACTTCCCTAAAGTCATAAATATCTTGAGGAACAGCCAGAATTTGAACTTAGGCCCTTGGACTCCAAATCAAGTGCTCTGACACTAAATTTCTCACTGTTCAGTACATCATCTTTAGAGCTAGGAGGTACTTCTCACTTAGTCCACATTCTTATTTTACAGATGAAGAAACTGAGACCTGGAGGTCAACTGACCTGCCCAATCACTCAGCTAGCAAATGTCTAAAGCGAGATACAAACCCAAGTCTTCCTGACTCCAAGTCCAGCAGTCTATCCACTATACCAATTTATGTAACTTAAAAGAATCAGACCTAAGAACTAGTATTAGCAAACGAGTGCATCAAAATCCAAAGTCAGGAAAGACAGAAACTGTTCATTTGCGCTTTCCTGAAACCAAGTACAGTGTTTGCCTTGAGGTCTCTTCCTTGCTTGATTTCTTAGGTATGGTGGGAAAAATGACACACTTGGAGTAAAAGGAAATCTTTGATAATTATCAGTTATGTAGCAATGGACATCTCCCCTAACCTCTCTGAGCCTGAGTTTACTCATTTGCAAAATGGAACTAATAATGCCTATAGTGCCTAACAGGACTGTTGAAAAGGTCAAATGAAAAAAAAAAAGTATGCAAAGCACTTTTCTACACTATTCCAACTATAAAGTACTATATAAATATCAGCTGTTGGTGTGCTTACTATTGTTGTATGGAACTGTCTGCTATAGAAAATGGTATTTTAGCCAAAGCACTGTTACTATGCACATGGAAATATCTTAGCTATACAAAGCAATCCTTAAAATGGACTGTACACGTACATGTATTACAAAAGAAAATAAATATGCTTTTACATGGTTTAAATACAAAGAAGGACCTAGATAGCTTTGAGGTCTCTTCCAGCTCTATTACTTAGTAAATTCAAATACATTATGCTGAAGGCATTCTATTTATTACCTACATAATCACTAAGCTGCATATGAAAATAAGGATACTGGACTAGGTGAGAGGTGCCTTCCAGCCTAGACTATAAGTCATTTAGAGATAACTAAAAATCAATAAACTACCAAGCAAGCATTTTTGCTAAGTTACAGTCAATTTCAAAGGATATCACTATGTACTTTCATTCCAGAGAAATCATTTTATTTCAATGAGTTTAGGAGAGCTGTCTTTTATTTACTTCTAAACCAATGGAATTTAAGAAGGAAAATTAATGGACAGAAGATCTAGTTTCTTAATCTACATCTGCCATTAGCCAAGTATATAACCTTGGTCAAGACATTTCACCTCACTGGAACTCAGTTTCCACATTTGTAAAACAATGGGGTTGGGCTAAAGAGTTCTTAAGTTAGAAGTTCTATGGCTTTCATCCAGGCTTTTGAAACTTTGAAGATGGTTAATCTCCCTAAACCACATGGTAATAAAATTTACCACTACTACATCAAACTAAAACAATAATAACAATAATAATAATAATAATAATAAATGACACTAGTTTCTGTACATGTGCTGACCTCTAGGTCTACAAAACACTCTGTATAGTTATAAAATGAAGGTCTTAAGTCTAGATGGTCTCTATCATTCCTTCTAGCTCTAAAATTCTACATATCTGTAGGTAATACTATTGGACCACTAATCAGTAGGACACTTGCTAGATATGAGTTGTTCTACCAGTAGTGATGAGATAGTTGGTAATACGAAGCCCTGTGATCAAGGGCACTATCATAAGGACACCAGGACAACGACAGAGCAGATAGAGCAGGGATAGAGCAGTCCTTCCTAAGAAAGTTCTTAACTGTTCGGAGTTAACTAGCTCAACAGGTCAGACTTTGGTCTCATTAGCATCTAATGCTAATCAAATGAAAACCTGAAATCCATGATTAATAAAAACAAACTTATTTTCAAAGGAAAAATTATCTTGTAAGGCACATTTTTTCCCAAAAAAAAAAAGTGTAATTTAGTGTCTTTTTAACACCAGGTTAAAAAGGAAGTACGAGTTCATAAATAGAGGGGTTGGCCTTAGGATGAGGAAAATCTGGGTTCAAGTCCTGCCAAGACACATACTAGCAGCTAAGTGAAAAAGTGGATAGAGTATTGGACTTGGAGTGGGAAGACAGAAATTGTAATTCAACTTGGATCCAACAATCAGACACTTACAGGTTCTAAGTGATACTGGGCAAATTACTTAACATCTCAGCCTCAGTTTCCTCATGTGTAATGGAAATAATAGCACCTGTCTTATAGGGTTGTTATGAGCATCAAATGAGATTACATTTGCAAAGCATTTTGCAAACTTTAAAGCACCATATAAATGCCATTATTGTTAATGTTACTGTTGTTACTGTTATTATTATTATTATTTTTATTATATGATCATGGCCAAGTCACTTAACCTGTCCCAGGCAACCTTCTAAGATTATGAGTTACAAGTAGAGGAAGTTTGTGCATTGATTAAATCACCAGTTGGCATCAAAAAACTTCGGATTTAACCATGTGACACCTGTAATTTGTTAAATTACTTTATTATGCAAAAACAAAAGCTTTTCTGACAAAAGTTAAGGGACCACAGATTCTGAAAATGAAAATACTCCAAACTAAAAAGTATACTACCAAAATGGAGGTAAAGAAAAAAAGAAAACTAAGAAATGAATATTGATTAGCTGGAAAACTGTAATTAAATGTCTGATCCTACAACTAAATCTGGCATTAATGTGTTGCATGATGCTGGGCAAGAAAGTCACAACCACATTGTTCCCCAATGTATCTATATATATATTGGAGAAAACATAGTTACATAATTTGAACTATCACATTTGAATGGGAAACAATTTATAACTCATTACCAAGCAACAATTAGTATTACCTAAGGCAGGAAACTTCCCAAAGATTTAGCAAGCATTTTCTAACTTCATCACGAGGAACCTTGACAGGAGAAAGGACCTTAAAAGTCATCTGATCCAATTTACCATCCCCTGCAGATAGACAGATAGGATAGATAAATTGATCTATGTAATCAATGTATATATGTGTATGTATACATAAGGCACATGCACACACACACAATATCCCTGAAAAGTGGTCATCCAGCCTCTGCATAAATTCAACCAGAGATAGGTAGTGCCCACAAATCATTTCTCAACATTTTTACTTACTGGAGGAGTCTTTATATATTGAGCTGCAATCTGTCTCATGTTAATATGTAGTCTTAGTTCTTTCTCCAGAAGCTACAGAGTAAGTTTAATGATTCCTCCTCTAGATAATACCTTCCAAATATTTGAAAGGAGCCATTGACTACTGTGTCTTGCATGCCTAACCTATTCCACTGACCCATCACTCTATTTCTTAGCCAGTACCAAGTAGTTTTGATGATTGCTGCTTAATAATACAATTTAAGATCTGTAACGGCTAGGCCACTTTCTCCTGCATTTCTTTTCATTAGTTCCCTTGATATTCTGGACCTTTTGTTATTCCAAATGAATCTTATTATTTTTTCTAGTTCTATAAAATTTTGGTAGTTTGGTATAACAATGAATAAGTAAATTAGTTTAGGTAGAAATGTCATTTTTATTATATTAGCAAATATTTCAAATATTTGAAAAGAGCCATCATGCTCCTTTCCTCACCTTGCTTTAGGAGAATAGGTTCTTCAAAGCTAGAAGGGTTCTTAGGAACCACTTAGTCTCTTGTCCAAGATAAACATTGGTTAATCAACTGTTCACTTTATATAACACAGTATTTCAGGCTTCTTACCATTTCTGGACCCTTCCAGTTTATTATTTGCCTTTAAATGTAGGTTCAGAACTGAATACAGTATTTCAGAAGCTGTCTGATCAGTACAGAGGATGTACTTAACAATGGAGTTCTGGATGCAAAAAAGAGAAAACTCTGGAATATAACTCTTCTCCAGAGTTACCAATGATCTCTTAAATGTCAAAGTTAATGACCTTTTCTCAGTTCTCATCCTTCTTGACCTCTCTGCAGCCTTGGACATTGTCAATCACACTCTTCTGCCTGATAATCTCTAGGTTTTCATGACATTGTTTTCTCTCCTGTTTCTCATCCTACTTCTCTGACTGCTCCTTCTCAGTCTCCTTTGCTAGACCTCCATTCATGTCATGCCCTCTCACAGCTGATGGTCCCCAAGGCTCTGTGTCCTGGGGCTACTTCTCTTTTTGTTCTATCCTGTCTCACTTGGTGATCTCATCAGCTCCCATAGGTTCAGCTATCATCTCTATGCCGATGATTCCAGATCTACTCATACAGCCCTAGTCTCTCTCCTGAGCTCCAATTTCATATCACCTTTTGGACACCTGGATATCGCATCTGCATCTTAAATTCAATATATCCAAAACAAAACTCATTTTCTTTTCCCCAAATCCTTTCCCTCTTCCCAACTTTCCCACTGCTTACTATAGAGGGCACAACCATCCTCCTAATCACACCCAGGCATATGGTTGTCATCTATGACAACCTCCATGTCATTCTCAGCTTCTCACTCACACATCCCACATAGCCAATCTGCTATCAATCTTGTCATTTCTTCACTCACAACATCTATTGCATGCATTCCCTTCTCTCCACTCAGACAGCCATAACCCTAGCTCAGGATCTCATCATTTCTAACCTGGACTATGGTTGGTCTCCCTGCCTCAAGTCTCTCCCCACTCCAATCTAATCCATCTTCCTAAAGTGGAGGTCTGGCCATGTCACACCTTCCCCTTGCTCAATAAACTCCACTGGTTCCCTATTACCTCCAGGATCATATATAAAATCCTCTGCTTGGCATTTAAGGCCAATCACAACCTGACCCCTTCCTACCTTTCCAGCCTTTTTAGACTTTACTCCCCTTCACTCACTCTATAATCCAGCTACACTGGCCTCCTTACTGTTCCTCACACACAACACTGCATCTCTCCACTCTGTGCCTTTTCACTGGTTGTCCCCCATGCCTGGAATGCTCCCCTCCCCAGTCTCCACCCCTTCACCTTCCTGGGCTTCTCCAAGACTCAGCTCAAATCCCACCAGTTGTTTCAGGTCTTTCTGGGTCTACACACACACACACACCTTTTCTTCACCCTGAGGTTACGTTTCATCTACTCTATATAATCTTGTATGTACATGGTTATTCACATGTTGTCTGTCTCATTTCACTGTTAGCTCTTTGAGGACAGAGACAAAGGTTTTGCCTTTCTTTGTATCCTCAGCACTTAACAAAGTGCCTAGGACACAGTGCAGTTTAATAAATGCTTGCTGACTGAGTAGCTTGTAGTCAGTTAGATGACTTAGGTTCCAGTCCCCAGACAGCCCTGTGACCTGAGAGAATTCATAATTTCTCCAGGCCTTATTTTCACATTTGTAAAATGTGAATAATGATACCTGTGCTACATATGTCACAGAACTGTTACGAAGATCAAACAAGTTCACAATCATGCATTTAGGGCTGGACATGACCCTAGAGGTAATCTAATCCAAGCCGCCTTTTTACAGAGAAGAAAACTGAATCCAGAGAGGTTAAATGCCCAAGACCACATCAGGAATAACAGAGCTTGAATTTGAATTTAAGTCCTCTGACTCCTGATCCAGTGTACTTTCCACTGCACTATGTTAATATTGGTAATGAATTCTACGAAACATAAGGCACATAATTCTTCCACTCAAGTCCTACTTTTATACCTTGTAGAGTAGGGGTAACCCTAGGTTTTTAAAAGGCTATGGAACAGGCCACAAGATGTGAGAAGTATAACACAGCAAGCTGAAAAACTTTCCAATATAATGAAGTCTTGAGGGCAGGGACTTCCCTTTTTGTATTGGTATCCCTTAGAATCTAGCACAGTGACTTGCACAAAGTAGCAATGTATAAGTATGGGCTAGTGATATGTCTATCCTCTGATGACTAGTCAAAGTTTAGATATTCGACAGAAGGCTTACTACTAACCAATAAATTTTCTTTTTCAGTCAAGCTACAGTCAATCTAATAAGACTAGAGGAGTTGATATCTGCATTGGGATAAGGCTGTAAAGCCACACTAATGAAAAGAGAATCACAAGACCTAGTTCAGGCTCTCATTACTCCTAGCCTGGATTATTATAATAGCTTACTGCAAGTACTTAATTGCTCTCCCTGCCGCAAGACTTTCCAATCTATACTCCTCACTTCTGTTACAGTGATATTCCGTAAGTGTAGGTCTAACTTTGTCAGTCATTGAACTCCAATCGTTCCCAATGCCTCTAGGATCAAATATAAATTTCTCTATTCAGATTTTAACACCCTTCATAACTTGTTCACAATCTACCTCTCCAACCTTATTTATTACACATCACTTACTTTCCACATTCTATGGTCCAGACAAACTAGCCTTCTTGCTGCTACTCAAAAAAGACATTTCATCTCTACCTCTGTCTAGTCATGGATGTTCCCAAGTCTTGGAATGCATTCCTTCAACTCCCACAGGAGAGCCCCTAGTTTGCTTTGAAACTCAAGGGCCAAGTTCCACACGAAACCTTTGTATATCCCTTCCCAGCCCTCCTCTACCCCAAAATTATATTGCATACTTTTGTATATACTCACTTATGTACCTGCCTCTTTCCCCTTGAAATGCAAGCTCCTAGATAGCAGGGCAGGTTTGTGAAGTCAGAATCTATAGCACCATACTTGGCATACAGAAAGACTGTAATAAATGTTTGCTTATGGCACCAAGTAATCATTAAGGAAGTTCAAAATTTCACAAACCTCGCCCGCAGACAAGATGGGCACCGCACTTGAGAGTCAGAGGACCTAGGTTCAAATGTTACCTCTGCCACTTACTACTACCTTCGTGACCCTGAGCAAGGCACTAAATCACTCTGGGATTTACTTTTCTCATCTGAAAAATCAAGAGGCTGGACTCGAAGGTCCCCTTTCCGGCTCTCCAATTATAACTAGCTCCCTCGCCCAGGCAGGGTCTCTTGGAGCCGTTCCCAGCTACGACCTCCTCTGGCCCCAGGAGCCCGTCGGTCCTCCCTCACGGCCAAGGGCAGACCGTGCAAACGCACAGAACAGTCCTCGCTCCCACGCGTGCATCCCCGAGCGCAGAAGACGGGGAGGAGTCAGATGGGAAACGCCGGCGGCCTCCTCGCGCGGGCTGAGGCTCCGCGAACAAGGAGGAGGGGGAGGGGAAGAGGGGGCGGCGCGAGCCTCCCGGGAAGGGGAGAGGGGGGCGGCGCAAGCGCTCCCCGCGAAGCTCGACGCCCGCTAGCCCCGGCGCGCGCCCGCCAGCCCAGGGCCAGCAGCGCCGCTCCTCGCCCCTCCCCAGGCGCGGCGCGGGCTGAGCGCGGCCGCGGCTCCGGGCGGTCCTTTCTCCGCCTTCCACCCCGTCACCAGCCCGGCCCCCCCCAGCAACCCTCCCCCCCAGCCTCCCATCCCCCTCCCTCCGTATCTCCTTGCCACAGGCTCCCTCCCCCTCCAACCTCTGCTTTAATGAACCCTTGAGGGGCGGACGGACAGACGGACAGCTGCGAGTCCCGCGCCGCGGAGGTGGGGACGGCCGGAGCTGGTGCTGTTCCCGCCGCGGCTGCCCAGGACACTCTTCCGGGGGGGGGGGGGGGGGGGGGGGTGGCCGGGGGGGGGGGGCGTCGGGGGGGGGGGGGGGGGGGGGGGGGGGAACAAGATGGCGTAACCTCTGCTCTCGTGGTGGGGGGAGGAGGTGCGCGGTTGAGACTGTGCGGGGGAGGAGGCAGAAGCGGGAGGTAATAACTTAGGACTCCCCCACGCCGCAGACCTACAAAGCACTGAGGGGCGGACGCATGCGCCTTCCGCCAACGGGGGTTCGCCGCTGTCTCTCGAGCTACTTCCGCCACGCTCCTGCGAGGCGGGGGAGGGGCGGCGGCGGTCCGGGGCCCGGGGAGGGAGGGGGGAGGGGGGACGGGGGGTTGGAACCCGCCGTCTGCGGCCATGTTCGTGGCGATCCTGCTCCAGCTGTGCGATGCGGGGCGGGTGGTTAATGGAAGTGTTTGGGAACAGGCTTCCAAGGAAGGGTCGTGGGTTTTCAAGGAACTAGGTTAGGAAGTAGAGGGGTTGATTTTGATTCTTGTGAATTAAATCAGTAAGCATTTATTAAATGCCTACTGTGTGCCGGGCTCTATGGCGAGCGCCAAAGGGTGGGGTGCGGGCCTCAGCTGGATCCAGGCTGGACTCAGGGACCTGGGACCCCAGGGTAAATTGAGGCCGAGAGTACAGGAAAGTCAAAATGTGGTATAGTGACTGGACATCAGGAGGACCTGGGTTCAGTTCCTGACTCAGACAGTTGTGACCCTGGTAGAGTCACCTTATCTAAGCCTCAGTTTCTTCTGTAAAAGTGAAGGATCTCTAAGGAACCTTATAGCGTTAAATCCATGATCCTGTACTAGGGAGGATTATTTACCCATCTGCCAGAGCCTTGAGCTAAAATGGGGAAATAGAAGTGGGTGTGGGATAGTAGAAGGAGGGGGAAGGTAATTTCTGACACTTGAACCCAATGCCACACACAGTTCTTGGACACCAACTCCATCTACACAGTTTTTGGCTACTACACTATTCCCTTCAATATTCAATTAAACATTTTCACCCAAATTTTCTTTTACATGATTAATAGCTAACATAAATAGTACTCCTTTTGGGAGCCTGGTTCTATATGAAAGTTTTGCTGGATATTCTCTCCCCATGTGTGCTTTCCTTAGTTTTTTCCTATTAGTATGCCCTCAGGTTCAAAATGAAAAATTGGATATACTTGTTTTCTAGATCATCAGTATCAATTACATAAACATAGGTAAATCAGAGATAATCCAGTTCCTTACCCTCTTCTAAGTTATTTAAAATAAACTAATGGCTTTCTGAAACTGATTTTTAAATTTTTTTTTCTCCATGCTGCCTCGGGGGAGGGATAATCATGTTTGTGGCACTCCTGCACGTGCAGTCTAAATTTCAGCAATGACACACTCTTATAACAATGTTATACATGGTGAAATATTGTGACCCTTTTCTTTTTGATTTTACTATCCTGCCATTGTCTCCTTCCTCTGAATTTGTGTTCCAGATTAATTTTTTTTACAGAAATTTATAGTTGTATTGAGGAAGCCTGGTACAGTAGAAGGAACTTTAGCACTGAAATGAAAGAACCTAGCTTTAAATCCCTTCATTACTGCCTGTGTGACCTTAGGCAAGTCACTAGTCTGTCTCAATTTCCTCTTCTGAAAGTCAGGAGCAGGGTGTAGACTAGAGGGCCTCTGATTTCTCTTCCATTTCCATAATCCTATTGTTTCTTGTGCAATATCATTCACTTCTTACACACATGGTGAACTTAATTTTTGCATTTTGCTTTTAGTGATTTCACAACACTTCAATTTATGCCAAATACCAGGGTGATCATAAGAATAAGGAATACCCACCATAATAACAATCTTGAGACTCAGTTCAATATAGATTGTAGAATTTAGAGAAAGGTAACAAAAGGTGTTACCCTGTATGTGAAGTTGAAGCAACTAACTGAAATCAAGATGGATCTAAAGAAGTCATCTTAAACCAAAACATTTTAATGAAAATTTCACTAAATGAGAATTGATAGTGTTTCTTGATTTAAAGATAGACCTGTAGGTTATATACTCACCGTAATACTACCAACAGTGTTAACAAATACCTCCTTACACAGAAACTGTTTCCAAGAAAGTCCAATCTCATTATCAGTTATGTCCTTCAAGAGACTGAACTTTTAAAATTAGGACATTAGAAGAAGGGGAAGAACTCTAGCTCTCCTCGAATTATTTGTTATTGATAATCATTTCTCTCAAGAGTCAAATCCTGACTCTGCTGCTTATTATTGGTGGGACCCTAGGTAAGGCAATTCCTCTCCCTGGACTTTAGTTTTTTCATCTGTAAAATAAGGAATAGATGATCATTGAGGCCTCTTCCAGCTCTAAATCAATGTTTCTATTATCTTATATACGAAAGAAGTTTTTAAAAGTAAGAACTTGGGGAGGAAATCATATATACAGAATAGTGGAAGTTAAAGGCATCACACAGTAAAAGATGGTATGGGATTTGTGATATTGCCAGAGTTCTAGAAGGTCTTGGAATGTTAGTCATTTATGAGCTGTGCTTCTACCTCTTGTAGCCTGCTAAAACCATAATTGTCTGGGGTGGGGAGGGGAGAGTAAGTTTTACTTTACAATAGTGATGATTTGCTTATAGTTTTACAGGACTGTGGAACTCAGAAGATCAGAAAAAATTTTTTCCACTAAGTACCATATCATTAACATCAATTATCCTAGAATATAAATGCTACTGGGGTGTCATTTAAGTACAACAAGGTAAAACAGTGAAGTTCTTGCTGAAGTTAAGGCATTGGTTACTACTGGTCTCAGAAAAAGAGAAGTGATTTCCAGAGCATGTGGGGAATACACAACAGGAGACCAAGTGAATTCATCATACCACAAAAATGTCTCCATCCTGTCGACAAAGTCATTAAAGAAAAATGAAGCATTGTTTCTGAAGACTTTTACATTCCTTTGGCATAATAACTTCAATATAGAAACACTGGTGCAAAGAGAAATTGCACATATTTAAGTTAAAATGTCTGCTTTAAAAAAAGTATCTGGATTATGTAATAGAAGAAGTCCTCCATGCTCCAAAGAAGAGTCGGAGCCACTGCAGAAGCCACAGCTAATAAGGAGCCGTCTGCAGTGTGATGGAGTGGTTTTTTCTGCTTCTGCCAACAAGTCAAAGCAGATGCCAATGTAGACAATTCATTTCAGATGACCTGCAAATGATGTTGTCCTACAAATACTTTTACACTTTGGTGATGTGTGACTATCTTGTTTTTTTTAGGAAGCCTTTTAGATACGTGTGTGCATGTGTGTATGCATACATGTGAGACAATATGTGTACATACTTACAGGTATACATATGTATATTTTATACATATGTGTGTATATACATGTGCATGCATGTGTATGCATATTTGGTTTTTTGCTATTTTTTCCTTTGCCACCTTTACTTTCTTCAGTGCTTAAGCAGTAACCAAAAAAAAAAAAAAAAAAGTTGAATGAGAATTAGAGAACTTGGCTGTATCCAGTTTATTTTAATTTTCTGGCACTGAGTATCTGAGTCATAGTGAAATGTAGCATTTGCAGTGTCTAAGCTAAAACATGTCAATGTCAAGTATTAGACTTTATTTTAGATACAGATTTCTTTCACTGAGAAGGATCCTCAGCTTTGCCAATAAAAATGCTATATGACCTTGGGCAAGGTACTTAAGCTCCTTTAGGATTTAACCTACTCATCTATAAAACAGGATTGGGACCTCTTCACATTCTCAAGTTCTTTGATGCTTGAAAGCAAAGAGGACCAAAGAGTAGACCCTGAAGTTACATGCTCACTATAGTACTACAAACAGTGTTAACAAATACCTCCTTACACAGAAACTGTTTCCAATTACAGAAGATTCCCCATAAGGCTCTATTCTACTGACTTTAAGCAGTCCAAACTTAGACTAAAAGCAGTGCTAGAATGGCCAAAGGATTAAAAGTTCAAACTGCATTATGTATATCAAAACTAGGTTTTTAATTGCCAACCTTTTTTGGAAAAAAAAAATTTACTAAGCAATCAGAAAGTCAATCTAACTTTCGGAGACTATACACAGAAAAAAATATTCAGTATATATGTATTGTAGTAGCTTTTGTCTTATAGATACTTCAAAAATGCCCTATTAAAAAATTCTTTTTTTCCTTTTTTTATTAGTTTGTTTTGATTTATCAACAATCATTTCCATAAGCTTTTCAGTTTAAAATTTTTCTCCCCCTCCCTCCCCAAGATGGTGAGCAATCTGATATAGGCTATACATATACATTCCTATTAAGCATATTTTCACATTAGTGATGTTGTAAGGAAGAATTGGAACCAATAAGAAGAACCATCAGAAAGAGGAAACAAAACAAAACAGAAGAAAAAAATAGCAAATAGTATGCTTCAATCTGCATTCAAACTCCATAGTTCTTTCTTTGGATGTGGATAACATTTCCCATCATGAGACCTTTGGAGATGTCTTAGATCCTTGCATTGCTGAGAAAGGCGAAGTCTATCAAAGTTAGTCATTGCACAGTGTTGCTGTTACTGTGTACAACGTTCTCCTGGTTCTGCTCACTTCACTCAGCATCAATCCATGCAAGTCTTTCCAGGTTTTTCTGAAGTCTGCCTGCTCATCATTTCTTACAGTATGATAGTATTCCATTACATTCATATACCACAACTTGTTCCTCAATATCCAATTCTTTGCCACCACAAAAAGAGCTGCTATAAATATTTTTATACATATGGGTCCTTTTCCTATTTGTGTAATCTCTTTAGGATACAAAAAAAATCTTGAAATGAATTCACTTTACTCTGAAATAAATGCTATATCTGCAGTGAAGCAAGAAAATCATCAGGAAACTTTTTGAATACTAGCTCAAAGGTACCAATAGGAAACAACAAGCAAGTTATTTATCTTGAAATAGTAGTGTAATTAAAGGAGTAGTAAATCTGGAGTCAGAGGGCTGTTTTAGAATCCCAGCTCTCTGACTTATTTAAGAGTGCTTACTGTGTAACCCTGTACAATTCATTTAGCATTTTAGAGCCTCAGTTTCTTTATCTGTAAAATAAAGGAATTTGAATAAATTATCTCATATGGTCTCTGCTAGCTCAAAACATAATGTTCCTATGACATTTGTGTTTACCAACTATTCCCTGGAAATCATCTGAATTAAAAAGCATATTGTTTTCTTATAGTCCCATTGTTTAAATGGACAAGGACAGTGGTAGAACATAGAATCATAAGTTTATTTGCTCTTATCATAAATGTAGATTAAATGGAAACCAAAGAATAATACAAAAAGAATATATGCAAGCCAAGAAGGAATATTAATTGAAATGCCATGGTAAAGAGTAACATGATGTGTCAGAAAAAGGGTAGTAGCCTAACACCTTGACTGGCAATGGATAAAAGCCATTCAATTTCATTTAAACAAAAATTCCAACCTTGCAGCAATAACCTCACCATCCTCAATATAATTAAAAGAATTTATTACATGCCTAATTGTACAAGACTTTATAAAGCAAATTAAACAAACATGGCCCTTGCCCTCTAGGAAGTTGAAATTTAAAAGCCTGTCTATATATGTAGACATATTGGTCTAGTAGGACCATGAGATTTGGTCTAATTTCCTACAGCTAGGACCAAATCAGAAGTATCACTTGTGGTACTCAAGAAACATTATGCCAATTTATTCATTTCTCTTAAAAAAAAATAAAATAAAAAGGAACCGAGAAGTAGTTAATTGTATACCATGTTTAAAAAGTCTATTCCAAATGCAACCAAATCTAGGAAGGGGATATCAAATCTGGGATATCAGTTAAGGATTTTCTGCTAACACTTTGAGTATCATTTAACACTTACACCAGAATTAATTTAAGAATTAGTTAAGAATAAGGCAAAGAAAGACAGTTGGAGTTAGTAGGGAGAGTATCAGACCTAGGGTCAGAAAGACCTGGTTTCAGTCATTAGCTGTTTTTGTGACCAAGGACAAGTTATTTAGCTTCAGGCAATTCTCTAAAACTGTAATGTATATACACACACATATTTTATATATGTGTGTATACACATATATATAAACTGTAATATATATGTGTGTGTGTGTAATATATATATGTATGTTATATATATATATATATATATATATGTACACATACACATAAAATATCAGGGATGGAGGCCCAACCCTGACATTAATTAATGTCACAGAAGGCCCAAAATATTACCACAAGATAGTCATGAGATATTAAATTGACTACAGAGATATCTTTCTCATCTAGTCATAAAAGTCTCAAGTCTCTTTATGAGTTAGGAATGCATCTCTAATTGAGGGGAGAAGGAATTTGCCTGAGAAAGCTAATTAGCCAAACCTTAGGAGCTTTAAATAGCTAAGCCCATCAAATCTTAGCAGTCAAGGCTCAGAGCACTTGTAGAGTGACTATCCAGGAACTGTGGGAGGAGAGACTTTCTCCTCATGACCATCAGCCTTTTCACTTTGGAGAGGAGCTAATGGACAAGTAGGAGACATTCACTCCAGACGTATAAGATGTATAGAGAGGCAGTTGCCTGAGGGAGGAAACAACTTTGAGAAGTGTGAGAGTCAGACTGTGGAAAGGAACTTAGCCTAAGGGATCTGTAAAGAAAGAAAGTAAAAAGGATAGTAAGGGAATTAAGAGACTAAAAAGGATAGGCAGGGAAATAGAAGTGGAAAGGATAGGCAGAAACTGTAGAAAGGAGAAATTAAGTAGCCTGCTGTGCAAGAATGAAGGACTTTCAAGCAGATGACAAAGAGCTATGTCCTTTTATACATTAATTTAATCTTGGTCCCCCAATCTCATGTAACAATTTAATGAAACATTGCTGTGCTTCTTGCATGTTTATTTATTTTTAGCCAATCAGGTCAGTTGGTTAGTTTGGGTATTAATGAGACCTCAGATAAAATCCTGGTATAAATCAACACAACACAAAAAAAGTTGGAATATTAGTTTGTAATTCCTAAAAACTTTGTTGGTCTCTTAGCCATGTTGGTACATTTTAAGCATCTCCCCTTGTTTATATTCTATTTTACACATTCATTTATATTTCCATTTAACTTTCGTTAAAGTCCTCCCCTTCCCAAAAACTAGCAAAGGACAAGTTTTGCCTGTACCAGCAAACTGGAAAGGCTTTGGGTTCATGATTAGCAATGGATTCCGCATATATTGTCTAAGGACCCATCTAGCTAAATTTAGATAGGTTTATCACCAGAAGGTTGGATGCCAAATTACATTTTGGGAGCAGGTGATTTGGCCACAACAAATCATGAAGAATATCTACTAATGCACAAAGAAATTATGATCTAAATCAGTAGAGGGAATACCCCCACCCATCAATGAAACCATTAATATTTTGAAGAATTGAAGAGCTTCCCATTTTAAAAAGTGAATCTTTTGAAAATCAATGAATTGACAGGTACTTAGCTAATACACACTATAGTAAAAAAAATTAATATAGCTTTTAATATTAAAAACAAATGCAATTAATGATAGTTCAACAGAAAACTCAATTTTTCATTCCTCAAATGAGGATACCACCATTCTAAATATATTTGTGGTGTTGCCCTCAGAACCCACAAGCAGACTATATGACCTTGAGTTTCACTTAACCCCTCTAGGCCCCAGTTCCCTCTTCTAAAAAAAAAGAAGGGTTAGAACAGATGATCCCTTAGGACTTGCTTTTTTGCAGATTTAACATTGTATGATTATGCATAGTATGTTTTATTATTGTTGTGAGGTAGTATATGGGGTTCTCTGAGCTGACTTACCCTAATCTGTCCTCGCACTGGCAGGTCTGGGGTTCCCAAAAAAGGAGAACTACCACAAAACTACAACTCATACACACTCTCAGAGTCCTAGGGGCAAGTCTTTTGGAGGAGGGGACATGCCCCCTACTTGTTGCCCTCCTGAGTGCACACTAGTATAATTCCCATGTACATAAAATCAGTCATAATGATAAAACCCATGAATTCTTAAACATGAAATATTTACTAATAAGGCAAATGTACAAATAGTCATATAATATAATTACTATATGATAAATGCAATAATAATTTACATATAGTCCACATATAAACCTAGATCATATTGTCCCACCAAGGCATTAAATATCAGTGGGGAAGAGTGGACAGGGAAATTCAAGAGTGAGGACAATCCTTGTGTTTGGGTCAACACAACTCTGAACAACAGGCCTTGATCCCTTCAGACACAATCTTCATCACATGAAGGCACTTCTCTGACCACTGTTCCCCTTCCAATCTTCACTATTCTCCTGCTGAATAAATCCATTCCTTTTTTAAAAGTGATGAAGTAATGACAAGTTTTTAAAAATTAATAATCACTCATAAAAGGGCACTGAGGAATTGTTACACTATGGTAATGATAAGCAGTTCCATTAAGCCAAAGAAATATATAACTACTCAGGTTGGCTCTCTGGGTGATGAAGACAAGCCCAGCTAGCTCTTCTGCATTGCAGAATCAGATTTCAATGTTTAATTACAACAAAACAAAACCCAAATCAAGTTTCTCAGGTTGACTCTCTGGGCAATGCAAACAAACCCAGCCAGCTCTTCATTCAATTGGATTCTGTATTATAAATCAGCTATCAGTTTTTCTTACAGCAAAGCAGATGCAGAGCTAGGCTTTTCCCTTCTCATTCTCCCTATCCATACAGTAATGGCAATAAATCAGCATCTTCCAGCACAGCAAGTGAAGCCTTCCTTTCAACATATGCTCTGGTCTTCTTAACTCACTCCTTCCAGCTAGTTTGTCCACTTTTTTTCTGCTAGCTTCCTCACCTCAGATCCATCAAGCTGGTTCTTCCATTCTTAAATCAGAACTTCCTTGTTCTCAACAACTCATCTTTCCCTAATGATATAAAACTCACAAAATAATAATTTAAGATTTGCAAAATGCTTTACATCTCACTTGAACCTCACAACAGTACTGAGAAGCACTGGTTTTTATCTCATTTTACAGTTGAAGAAACTGAAATTGAGAGAAGTTAAGTGACTTGCCTAGGGTCATAAAACTAGTGTCTGAGGTAGGAAATCCAAACTTAGGCCTTCCTTGTCTCAAAAAATCAACCTTTCAGTTAGTTATGAAACCAGCTATCTCCATTTAATCATCTCATAGTCTTCAACACTTATTTTATTTACAACTTTGTAAGTTTTAAATCTTTCAAACTCTAAAAAATAGTTACATGCAAATGAGCTGAGGTACCACAATGCCCTGCATCATCAAACATTTCTCTTTCATCAAACAGATCCTCTCACTTTTTTGTCCAGTCCTCTTAAGTGTCTTCTCACAACTTATTGGAAAACTGTTTCTTCACACTTAGGTTTTATAATTTGTTTTATAAACACATCCTTTTTCTCCTCCTTTTCACAACAAAGCTATTTAGATATGAAAAGTACAGTATATTATATTTTACAAATTGATTTAATTATTTTTTCCACAAAAGTTTAATTTCTGCCCCTTTCAAAAGTAAAATTTCTCACATATAAATTGTGCTTCAGGATTAAGAAACAAAACAAACCAATGTCTTGTGCATTATTCAGAAGCCTTATTCTTACATATCATGTATATTGACACTATCAATTTGTTATAGCAAAGGTCAAAATCAGTATCAATTTAGAAGAAAGGATGAAAAACTATCTGAAGATTTGGCTTGCAATTACGAGAACTCTAACCTTACCTATTCTAAAAAGCTATCAATTTTCAAAAAGGGAAATTTTAAAAAAAGACATCATGATTTCCAACCAAAGTTTAAGTAGTGAAAGTACTTATAGCAAGGAATCCAGAAGTCTCCTCAGCCAGCAGATACTTTATTTCCTTCCCAAGTGGAGAAATATGCCAGCCGAAGGTGTTGTCAACTTAGATGAGAGTCGTTTACAAAAAAAAATATATATATATATATATATGTATGTATGTATATATATATCTCACAAAGGACAAGTGGAATCACCTGAAAAAAAGGCAAAGCTCATTAAAGGGAAAAAGGAGCCTGCAAAAAGTTCAGTAGGAGACTCAATTAACCAGATCATCTCAAGAGCATTTATAAATAAAATTAGAACGTGTATAAATAGACTAAGAATTGAATAGCTCCATCAGCATTTTATTAACAATTTTATTCTTGATGACAACTAGGTCATCACTTTTAAACTCTAACATGTCAATTGTCAGTTTGCTATATTAGGAAGTCAAAATAATACCAAAGATGCATAGGGGGAAGAGTAACTGGAGCAAACAGAGTAAACACACACACACACACACACACACACACACACACACACACACACACTCAAATCCATCCTGAGGGATACATAGTTTTGAAAGCATTAAGGGAAACAATTCTCAAGATGTTGGAAAGGAAGGAAGGTGCCAGACAACTGGAGTGGAGGTGGGGATCATAGATGATCTTACTGCCTAAAAGATGTGATGGAGAGAATATTAATAAGAATTGGTCAATATATCTACCCTCTCATCTTTATAGAGTAGTTGGCATCCCTATCAAGTTTGAGTGGTAGCATAGTATATAGGAGAGTGTCAGACTTACAATTAGGGGAGTCTCAGGTTCAGATTTTACCTCTGACACTTACTAGTGATCATGGGCAATTCACTTAACTTCTCTGCACTTGTCTCATCTATAAAAATGGGCATTACAATGCCTGGAGTAAATCCTTCTGAGGGCTGTTGTGACCAATAAATGAAATAATGTATGAAAGCCTTAAAGTAATGTCAGTTATTGTGATGATGATGTTAATGAAATATATATATTGAGAATATCCTTGATGAAAATATGAAGGGCTTTAACAAATTATTTTCTTTCCTTTTTTTTTTTTAAATATGAGGCAATTGGGGTTAACTGACTTGCCCAGAGCCACACAGCTAGTGAGTGTTATGTGTCTGAGGTCTAATATGAACTCAGGTCCTCTTGATTTCAGGGTTGGTACTCTATCTACTGCACCACCTAGCTACCCCAACAAGTTATTTTCTACAGGAGACTATATCTTCATAGTCACAAAAGTAACTGAAAAATATAGTGATTAAAAGATCCCAATAAGTTGACTGTTAGTTGAATTATCAAAAAGCATTTGTCTTTGAAGAGCAAAATACAACCTTAGAAAGGCTCTCTTCCAACAAGGGGTCACCAATGCACATTTAAGGTCATATAAGACTGCAAACATGGTGATAACTTGGTTCAGTGATTATCTGATTATAAGTATCAAGTGAAGTATATGCATACATGAACACCAAAGGTGTTTACCATTGTCATAGAGGATATCCAAAGCAGAGTCAAAAATGGAAGAGAGATTGCCTATGGATGAAAGATCTTCTAAATGTTCCTGTTTGTAGCTGATTTTGTGCTGGTTGAAGCAAGTCCTAAAACATTACAAAGCCTCCATAGTGAGATACCCCACTGCTTAAGAATAGTTCAGTCCAATAATCTACACAGGAAAAAAATCAAACTATGACTAGTCCCTAGTTTCCCAGGGAACTAATTCCCTAGACTAGTCCAAAATAAATAAAGAATATTAGAGATGGAAGGAGGGAATCTATAGACTCCTTGTAACAACAACCATGGGAATAATAATTGACACATACAGTGCCTTAAGGTTAACAGCATATTGTATACATTAAAATTCAGTGTGGTACAGTATTAAATGTGTGAGCTTTAGGGACAGAGGGCCTGAGTTTGAATCCTGATTCTAATTCTTAATACATGCAGAACATTTCACCTCTGTTAGCATGTTTCCTCATCTGTAATATGAGAGAATTGGACTAGTTTCGGACATCCCTTCTGCCTCTAAATCCAATGATCTCCAAAATTGCTACTGTCCAAACAATAATAACAGTTAGATAGACATTCCATAGTGATTTCCCATCAATAAATATATCCGACAGACATCAAAAATGAACAATGAACTGGGCCTAGAAATGATTAAGAAGATGATTGCAAGAGCTTGTGCAGTGACTTCAGTGATGTTAAGATGCTCCCTGAAAGAAAAATCCACCTTTTTAATACCAGCATTCTTCCCATAATGCTATAATGCTATGAATTGTATAATACAAATAATCTCCTAGGAATCAAAATAAGAGGTGAACCAAAGGGCACAGTGTACTATAGATGTAACTAGGTGCCGTGTAGCCAATAATGATTTGTGTATAAGAAGAGGCATAACATCTGTCATCTAGGAGATGGAGAGACTGCTCATGTTAGAGGAAGAAAAACAAATGGACAGCCCAAGTACTACACTGGAACCCACAAAATTTTGAAAGATGTAAAGGAAAACCTACAGCACGTTGGGTAGAAGATTTATGGGAGGTGACAAATATGAGTTACATAGAATGAAAAGTTATGATTGGTTTGTGATTTGAACCATTGGAAGAAGTACCCATATTGATGAGATTTGGATTCTTTGATGTATATTTAAAGTACATAATATGTAAGGAAGTAGATTTAGGTAACCACTCAAGATCAGGGCAAAAGATTTAGTCCCAATTTGATTTATTTGCTAAAGCATTGCACAGAATTATTTTCCTTTCTTTAGGTTTGTAAAGAAATCATTTTAAATAAAAATATTACTGAGTATAAGAATTACAAATATATCAATACTTTTATACTATTATGATGATACTCTCTTTTTAAAGGTTTAGTTTTGCAAATTCAGCACTCTGTGAGGCTGTTTATTTTCTTCCTTCTTAAGCATTTTTCCAACAATTAGAGTATACTGCCACCAGGTGAGCAGTGGTGACTTCATTATATGGCCTTAGGTTTGATTTGCCAGGATGCAGTAATTGATGTGGTTAACTGAAAGAAAAATGTTAGCATGCTCCTTTAGATAATTGTCCTTTTATAAACTTTTAAACATCTAGATTTTTGCTAAAGCAACTAACCATTTACAACATTCAAGCATCCTATATTAAAATATTATACATAAAAAAAACGATTTTAAGGAAATGAATACCTAACCTCTATTTCGACACCTTTCTAACTAATCTTTAATTTTTCAGTAACTAATTAATCTTTTATTTTAAGAATCGAGTCAAGCGTTTCTTTACAACTTACACTGAATGCTTTTCTTTGAGTCAGGCACCTCCTTGGACAGGTGCCTCCAGGGGACTTCAGGCCATTTTTGTATGAAAAATACCCTCAACAGATTTTCCTCAACTTTCTTGGTAACTTCAGTGTCAAGCTCAGGATTTTTGTTAACCTAACTAAAAGTATACTATTTCTCTGATAAGAGGGTTCTAAATGCCCTGTAAATAATAGGCACTTAATAGATGTTTATTGAATTGTATTTATATTTGATTAAATTGACAGCTTTATTTAATTTTCCTATTTCATTTATCAACTAGAAAGATAATCCATTTCTTCTGCTTCTCCTGCTCTTTTCTCTACATAGCAGAATACTGAGAATTTCCCCTCCTAACCTTCCCATTCTCTAAACTCCCCTGGTTTTGTCAAGGGTCTTATCATCCATCCTATCATCTACTCCTACAACCTTGTAGCTATCTTTCACTTTTTCCTCTCCCTTCCTATTTCCCCCACTTCAATACAACCAGTTGCCAAGCACAACATATTGCAAATTCTTTTCCTTATTTCAATTCATAGGACCACTATGCTAGTTTAGGTCCTCATTGCCTCTTGCCTGGACTATTGCAAAGGCCTCCTAATTGATTTCTCTACTATCCATCCTCCACACAGATATCAAATTAATATTCCTAACACATCTGGCCATGTCATTCCCCTGAACCTGAGGCCCAGGAAAACTAAATGACTGCCTAAGGTCACCATAGCTATAAAACAGTTCCCGCCCTTGAAGAGTTTAGAATCTAATTGAGGAGATAGGAAATACACAGCAAATATTAAAAGATGCTTAAAGATTTAAAGAACACCATCAGATTGGCTAAAATGAGAGAAAAGGAAAATGAAAAATGTTGGAGGGGATGTAGAAAAATTGGAACACTAATATACTGTTGGTGGAGTTGTGAACTGATCCAACCATTCTAGAAAGCAATTTGGAATTATGCCCAAAGTATTATAAGACTGTATACTCTTTGACCCAGCAGTACCACTACTAGATCTGTATCCCACAAAGATTAAAGAAAAAGGAAAAGCACCTATATGCACAAAAAAAATGTACAGCAGCTCTTTTTGTGGTGGCAAAGAATTAGAAATTGAGGGGATATCCATCAATTGGGGAATGGCTAAACAAGTTGTGTTATAAGATTATAATGGAATACTATTGTACTGTAAGAAATGATAAGCAAGATGGTTTCAGAAAAACCTAGGAAGACATATTTGAACTGATGCAAATGAAGTGAGCAGAACCAGGAGAATATTGTACACAGTAATAGCAATATTGTACCATGATCAACTATGAATGACTTAGCTATTCTCAGAAATACAATGATCTAAAACAATTCCTAAGGACTTATGATGAAAAATGCTATCCACTTCCAGAGAAAGAATTGATGGAGTCTGAATACAGATCAAAACATACTTTTTAAACTTTCTTTATTTTTCTTGTATTTTTTTGGTCTGTGTTTTCTTTTGTAACATGGCTAATATGGAAATATGTTTTAATGACTTCTCATGTATAATCTATGTCAAATTGCTTGCCTTTTCAATGAGAGGGGAGAGGAGGAGGGGAAGGAAAAAATTTGGAACTCAAATTTTAAAAAACAAATGTTAAAAATGTTTTACATTTAATTGAGAAAAAAATAAAATATAAGACTTTTTTAAAAATATATAAGCCATGGTTAGGAAGTTCCAACTTACAAATGAGTTGGATTCCAAAAATTCATTTGTAAGTTGGTTGTTTGGAACTTGGAACATAGTTTCTCATAGAAACAACATTATATATGGTGGTTAGAGTGCTAGGCTAGCCCGCAAAAGCCTATTTAATCTGTAACGTAGATGAAATAAAGTACTAATAGGAACATATAGTCTAACCACCATGTATAACAATGTCTCCATGGAAAAAAAATGAATTCAAAGTTCCAACTTGGGAAGCCAGGAACATATCTCAATACCACTATTGCCCTCCCCCACCCTCTATTCCCTCAATCCTGGCAGCAGATACAGGAATTCCTCCTTCCTCTAATTCCTTCCCTTTTCCCAGCCAGTAGTAGGGAGGATTTCTCTCCTTCTTCCAGGCAGCTGGAGGTAGCTTTATTGGCCTGGGGCAGGTATTCTGATAGATTAGGAGCTGAGTGAGGATTGAGGACCAGGTCTCCAATGAGGCCATAATAATAATAAAAATGATGATGATGATAATAATAATAGTTCATATTCATATGGTGTTTTTAGATTTGCAAGTTTAAATATATATATACATTCATGTATACATATGCATATGTCTGTGTGTATGTATATACATACATACATATATATTATATATACACATATATATATTCTTATTTTATCCTCACAACTAGATGCTAGGGATACTTTTCTGGACCAGTGTCTGGGAAAAAAGAGGCAATAAGAAATTTGAGAAAAAGGAGACAAGAGTCCTTGATTTGGTGAAGTAGGGACTGGGAAGTCATATGAAGAGTAGCAAAAAAAGGTTTTCACTTATTTTCCTTTAATTTTCCTTTCTTTTACTATCCATTAAAACCATGAGTGGAAGAACATTAGGAGTAGGATTGAGTGGAACAATGGGAAAAGCAAATCTGTAAGGTCCGTCACAATCTTTTGTTTCCCCTCCTCCTTACTCTTCTCTCTTATGCTCCTTTTTCTTCCCGATATTACAGACCCCATCACTTCACCCCAAAATGACTTTAGGATCTGCATCCTCTTCATGGGGAGGAAAGAGGGAAGGAAATCTCCCAACAGCAGTGGGAAAGGACTGAAAGTTTCAAGAGTAACTGAGTTGGTTGGCCCATTTATATGCAATAGTCCGATATTAATTATCTGTTGATTAATTCCAATTATGTAGTATGTAACACTAGTAGTGAGGCTCTACCCCCTCCCTAGAACTTTATTTTCTCAATTAGAATTTTCTTTTTTGGTTTGCCTTTTAGGAAAGAAAGCTTAAATAACTGCTCACCTATAACTCCTCTTTGAACTTAACAAAACAAAGAACTTCCTTAGCTGATTTCTCTGATATTGATTATGGAGTTGCAGAGATCTCAGCTTCGTAAGTCCAAAACTGACTTTTAAAAGGGTCATGCAGAACAAATAATTTTAAACCAACAGAAGACTTTGAGATTTTTAAACAGATTTAAAGTAATTTCACCAGAGTTGGCTAAGTGCATATTAATATTTCTATGTGTCTTTATAGCTTTTACAGAATGCCTTTAAATAATACCATGACATACACATTGTTTCCAGTGAGTTGTAAAAATGTTGGAAATGGCAGATAGTATTTAATCATCCTTTGTCAGAAAGGCACAAATGTAGGTCAGATTTTTTTTTAATGAATTTTACTACATAGACAGCAACAACTTTTTGCAGCCTTATTGTTATTGTTATTGTTAGTTTATAACAAACATAATAGACTAATTTTATAAGACATTTGTCTTCTTAACAATGCTAAATACTTAGGAAAAATTCAAAAAACCCTTTAAGATCTTGGTATAGGGCCTGAGCATATTAAACCAACTGACCTAATGTTTTCCCAACAGTAAGAAATGTCCGTTGAGATGTTTCAGATTTTCTTCAATACATTGTATTGGTTTTGTGCCAAGCTATCTATAACCAGGAACAGGGATTTAATTTGACAAGTCACCAAGATCCCCATGCTGTGTTTGACACTACTATCCAATCTTATTTCCCACTCTTTATGAGCTATGAACCCGGTGCTGTAGTCAGGCCAGCCTTTTCACTATTCTTCCCTCTCCCATACTACCCCTGCCAGAATGGCATGAGCAAGTCTTTCTCTCTGTCTTTTCTATATTCTTCCTCCGCCTGAAATGTTGTCTCTTTTCTCTTCCATGTACCCAAATCCTACACATCCTTTAAGACTTTTGTCAAGTCCTGTCTTCACAGTGTAGCTTTCTCTAACTATCCCGGTCATCATCGTTGCTGTTGTTGTCACCATCTTCCTCATTTCTTATAATTATTTGGTGTTAGCCTGTGATTTCATTGGTGTAAACAACTTTTGACTGGGAAGTGCCCTCCAATAATACAAATCAGCCACTCTTCTGCAATCTATATTCTTACAGAGTTGTGCAAGACACTGAGAGGTGTTATTACTCAGGGTTACTCAGGCAATGTATATCAGAAATGGAACTTGAACCCAGGTGTTCATGACTGGGAAGCTAGTTCTTTACCTACTATGCCAGGTTCTCTTTCATTATTGTCATGATAACTATTATTATAGTTATAAACATTTATATAGCACTTTCAGGTTTGCAAAGCATGGGATGTATATGATCTAATTGATTTTCCCTTTTCTGAAGTGCTATAGCACTTATATCTACTATCAAATAAATTCACATTAAAGTAGATGCTATCATAATGTTTACTAAGCATATTATATGGACTTCTGTCTCCCAAACTAGATCTCAAATTACTTTAATACAGGGAACACTATGTCTTGTATTTCTCTCTGTCTGCTGCAGTGTCTAGAACAGTTAACGGACACATGTTTGCTGTTTAGTCATTTTTCAGTCATGCCTGACCTTTGTGACCCCATTTGGGTTTTCTTGGCAAAGATACTGGGGTGCCTTGCCTTTTCCTTCTCCAGCTCATTTCACAGAGGAAACTGAGGCAAACATGGTTAAGTGACTTACCCAGGATCACACAGTTAGTAAGCATCTGAGGCTGGATTTGAACTCAGGTCTTTCTGACTCCAGGCCTGGTGCTCTATACTGTGCCACCTAGGTGCCCCATAATGGACACATAATATGCATTTAACGAATGTAAACTATCCTCCAGATAGAACAAATGACTCATGAGTATTTCTTATGTGGCTCCCATAATAAGAATTGATATTAACAACACTTTCCATCACCTTTCATCTTCTCTGGGACTTGCATCTTACCCATAGGGAGAGCTGTAGGGAAGGGAAATAATCCTCTTCTGTTGCTGAGACAGTTTTGGGAAAAGACAACAGATTCTCTCTTAGGCTTTGGGATTATAGTGTGGAGGGAATGGGGAAATATGTTTTTGATGTCCTGAGTCTGCAGTTGGAACTAGGATTGAATTTCCTCATTAAAAAAAAAAGAAGAAGAAAAGAAACTACTATTGGTACTGTCATTTATGGATAGACTTCTGTAAGTCAGCTTCTATCGAACCTGTTATTTATAGCATGGTTTCATGGAAAAAAGCTTTCTAAGTTCTAAATAGCTGGTTTAAAAGCAAACTTCTAGAACATACCAGTTTGTAACTTAGTGATTGCCTGAACTTGTTGATAAATAGATTTTTTTTTCCCAGTAAACTGGTTCATCCTGAGAGATCAAACTTACAACCTGGACTTTACTAACACCATATTCTAACTAATAGAACCAACCACTGGAATTAAAGAAGATAGAAAAAAGACTGAAATGAATTGTTCTCTATGCACTGGGAAAATGCATATTTCTTTAGGAAAAAGAAAAGAGTAGTAGTCTTCTCACATATTCCTTTGATGAGGCTTCCAGCCTTCTTTAATGAACGTGCAAAGGACAGACATAGTTCACATAAGGGACTGTTGTTCTGTTTTTGGAAGAAGGTCAAAGGAAGGAGAGAAATTCTCCACCCCAATGTAAACCTTTGGAAAACTTGTCCTCTACAAGTTTAAAACAGCCCAGTCTTCAAACAGAGAATTCCAAAGAATTGGGTAACATATAAAAATTCTCAATGTGCTCAAACCATAGAAGCCACATATGTTTTTCATGTAATAGTAAGTAATTCAAAGGTGATCTGATTGAGTGGATTAAGGCAAAAAAAAAGTTCTAAAAGAGGCTTCATCAAAATTACGGATAATTATCTGGAATTACAATTTAGTTGCATTCTTTTTTTTTAGTGATGGAAGTGCAAAGCAACAGAAACATTCAAAATTTCTATTTTTCTTCTAGTTTTATAATTTTAACAAAGTCACTAAGAAGAATCCTACATAAAGTTTAGCTTTGCCTTGAAACATTTTGTACCATATTTCTGACTAGAGGGAATTTTTATGAATGAATGATAAACTTCTACAAAGAAAAGCCACAAACTATAATGCTGACAATGTTATTAGTTATATTTTCTTATATATCAGACTAAAGTCATTCATTCATTTTCAAATTTCAGTTATGGGAGCCAACACAGATATCTGTGAATATAATGCTGCTTTTTCTTCTATGCATTGACATTGCATAATTTTTTTTAAACATTTATATAGTGCTTACTATGTGCCAGACACTGTGCTAAGTGCTTTACAATAATTATCTCATTTGATCCTCACAACAACCCTGCAGGGTAGCTGCTATTATTATCACCATTTTACAGGTGAGGAAACTGAGGCAAACAGAGGTCAAATGACTTGTCTAGGAATACATAGCTAGGAAGCATCTGAGACCAGATTTGATCTTAGGCTTTCCTGATTCCAGGCCCAGCTTTCTATCCAATTAGCAGATGAAAAAACTCTCTCTCAAAGAGCTTTTGCAGTCACTGAACTAGTAAGGACTTTTCCTAGAATTTGAAGCCAGGTCTTTAGGTTTCAGATCTCCTGGCTTTAAGTCTTCTGCAGGTTGGACTTGATGATCTCTTAAGTCCTTTCCAACTCTAAAGTCCTAAGTGTGGTGTACTTCCCATTACCAGTTCCATTGTAGTGTACTTCCCATTACCAGTTCCATTGTAGTGTACTTCCCATTACCAATTCCATTGTAGCTGTGCTATTGTGCCATTCAAGAGCCATACTATTTGGCAACGATGAGTGATTTCTGCAGAGTAATGTAATCTCACTTTGAGACCTGTTTCAAGGCAATCCTTCCTAATTGATTTTCTATTTCATTTTCCACAGCAAATGTTTCCAAATATCTCTTCTTTCCTCAAGTCTTTGCTTCTACTCTCTCTGCTGAGGTCTACCTTAAAAAAACCCTCATTTAACCCTGCCATACCCTTACAGTATCATTTTATATCTCCTGTTTGCAGCCACATTCCTAGGGTGGGAAGGTAGAGGGGGAATTTTCACTCTAGTCTTCACATTCCTCTCTTCTAATTTCCTCAGTCCTCTGCAATCTGGTTTCCAACCTCATCAGTCAATTGAAACTACTCTGTTCAAAATTACCAAAGATTTTAATTGCCAAATTTAATAGCTTTTTTCTCAAATTTTGATGCTTTTCAACTTCTTTGTAGCATTATCACAAGGCTGAAAATCCTTTTCTCTTGGATTATCTTTCCTCTCCAGAGTTTTTATGACACCACCTTGTCTTGGTTCTTCTCCATTCTATCTGACTGCTCCTCAGTCTCCTTTCAAGGTTCATATACACTATTTGCTAACTGTGGGTGTTTGCCAAGGCTCTGTCCTGGGGCCTCTTATCCTTTCTCTGTGTGTTCTTTCTCTTTGTAAACTCATAAGCTCCTATTAGTTTAATTATCATTTCCATACAGGTTACTCCCAGAGCTACATATCCAGCCCTCATATCTCTCCATATCTGAATATTGCATATTTGATATTTCGAACCCAATGTCTAGTAGATATCTCAAACTCATCAAATCCAAAATGGAACTCATTATCTTTTCCCTTCAAAACTCATTTTTCTTCCTAACTTCCCAGTTTATATTGAGAGTACCACCACTTCTAGTTATCCATAGTCACAGCCTTGGAGTCATTTTTGACTCTTTACTCTCCATCCCACATATCTTATCAGTTGACATGTCTTGTCCACTCTACCTTTATAATATATTTCACAACTGTCCCCTTCTCTCTACTCACACAGCCACCATCCGTAGTTGACACCTCATTACCTCTCACCTGGATTATTTTAATATCCTCTCTACTTTTCTGCAATTGGCCTCCCTGTCTCAGGTCTCTCCCCTTTCCGATCCACTCTTCACACTGCTGCAAAAATGAATCTAAAGCGTAGGTCTGATTACGTGCTCAATTAACTCCAAGAACCACCTATTGCCTCTAGAATCAAGTTCAAACTCCTCTATTTGTCATTTAACACTCTTCATAGCCTTGTTGTAACTTCCCCATCCAGCCTTATCATATTATTCCCCTTTTTGCACGCTACTGTCTAACCGGGATTGGCCTTGCCATTCCTTATCCATGACACTGTCTTTTTTCTGCCTCCATGCTTCTAATACTGGCTGTTTCCTATGCCTGAAAGGTACTCCTTCCTTACCTCTGCTTCCTAGAATCCATAATTTCCCCCAAAGCTCTGTTTAAGCACTACCTTCTACATGAAGTCTTTCTTGATTCTCCCAGCTACAAGTGCCCTCCCTCCTAAAATTATTTTATATTTTTGTTTTACATTGTTCATATATATGTTGGCATATACACATTTTTTTTGTCAATCAAACATAAGCTCCTTGAAGTCAGAAACACTTCCATTTTTGTCTTTGCATCCTCAGTGCCTTGCAAAGTAACTGGCATGTAGTAAGCACTTAATTGCTTGTTGGATGCCTGATTGAAAAAAGCAGAAAAAGTTAAACCTTTTTTAAAATGAATCTTCTAGATTCAATCCAGATTTTCAGAAAAGTTGGAGAAAATAAAACGTATTTGGACTTGTGCAACCATAGTAAATCAAATATAGATCCAAAACATTTGCTCAATTATATGCACTATAAGCCATCTTAACGTCTTAAAAATAGTGAAACTAGTGTTAGAGACTCAATGTGATGTATTAGAATGAGTACTGTACTTAGAGCTAAAATATTTTGGTTCTCTTCCCTTTGTGAGACTTTTGTCAAGTTCTGTGAACTTTGATTTGAGGTGATTTGTTGAATCATGTAATTATTTAGTACAGAAAGAGAAATAATATCAGCACTGGAATAAAACTCAAGAGGGTTTTATTTATGTCTATGTGTTTTGTTTTGTTTTGTTTCTTGGTGAAAGTCTACTTTCACAGTGATACCAGTAGGATCATTTCTTGCCAAACTCCCTTGTAAACATCTAATCATGTAAACCATTTTGTTTACTTAAAAAGATGCATCTAGTGAATTGAACATGGGCAGCTAGGTGTTTCAGCAGATAGAGTGCTGGGCCTGGTGTCAGGAAGACTAATCTTCCTAAGTTAGAATCCGTCCTTCAGACACATACTATCTATGCAAGTCATTTAATACTGTTTGCCTCAGTTTACTCATCTGTAAAATGAGCTGGAGAAGAAAATGTAGTATCTTTGCCAAGAAAACCCTGAATGGAGTCATGAAGAGTCAGACATGACTGAAAAATGAATTAAACATCAACAATCTACTTTAAAAAGTTGAATGTTTCAGAAAGCTTCAAGTATATTCCATTGGCAAAGTATTTTAATTAAATTAATCTAGATTAGATCCTTTTAAAAGGCATGTAGACACTAAAAAAAAGGCACATCTTCTGCCTTTCCTAAATTACAGCATCAGAAACCAATCATCTGTATTTTTGTTTCTCCTGAAAAAGAAGTTACAACCAGTTAAACTTCTTACACATACACAAAAGAGTGTACTTTCCACATGCAAACTGTGGACCAAATAATTGTTTCTCAGGGCCAAAGAGAAAACTGATCCCAATGATATATGAATAATTGGGAAAAGTAGTGAGTTATGTTATTGTTACATAAATGCACCTATCTTTTAAAATAATTTATTACAAACATGTTAAATAATGCAAATAATTACACCTGCTTTGTAACTTTACATGAAAGTATATGTATTTCAGTGCTTAAAACATTATTTTTCAGTTGCTTCCTCAGTCTCTTTTAGGAGTCCTTTTCCCCCATTCATCCTCATTCACTTTTTCTTGTATGTATCATAGTATGAACTTTTCTAGTTCTACTTTTTTTCCTCCTGTGCATTACTTTATAAAGATTCTTTCCAGATTTCTTTATATTCCTCATACTTGTTAATTTTAATTGCATTGTTTCACCACAATTTATTTAACCATTTCCCTATTTAGATTGCTTCTAGTTTTTCATTATAAATAGTGCTACTATGAGATTCTTTGAGTAGATAGCTCTTTTAAAAAAAATTCTGAACTTAAGAAATAAAACAAGCATTTCCATAACAAAGTAGAATAGAAATAAAGATGATTGTGCATGAAACTGCAAATCTATTAAGCACAACTTGTTTTTCCTTTTAAATATATAATAAAGTTATCACGTAACTTTCTTTTCTTCCTCTCCCTCTCCCCATTCCCGCTAGAGATGGCTACCATTAGACACAAATGTGTGTGTATAACATGTATATATACACATACACACACACATATATGTAAAACCATACTGTACATAGTTATTTATCAGTTCTTTCTCTGGATGCAGATGGCATCTTCCTTCATAGATACTTCGTAGTTAATTTAGGTATTTATAATAGTCAAAATGACTTGGTTGCTCTTAAAACAATATTGCTGTTAACTGTAAACAACATGCTCTTAGTTCTGCTCGCTTCACTCTTCATTATTTCATGCAAGTCTTTCCATATTTTTTCTAAAACTATCAAGCTCATAATTTCTTATAGCCCAGTAATATTCCATTACAATTATATAACACAACTTGTTTAGCCATTCCCCAATTGGCAGGCATCCCTGAAATTTCCAGTTCTTTGCCATCACAAAGAGAGTTGCTATAAATATTTTAGAACATATAGGTTCTTCTCCTTTTTCCCTGATTATCTTCGGAAAAAGACCTAATAGTAGTATTGCTTGGTCAAAAGGTATAGGCAGTTTTATAACTTTTTTGGGCATGATTCTAAATTGCTCTCCAAAATGGTTGAATTAGTTTACAATTCCACCAACAGTAAATTAGTGTTCCAATTTTTCCACATCCCCTCCAACATTTGTCACCTTCCCCTTCTATCATTTTAGCCAATCTGATAGGTATAAAATAATATCTTAAGGTTGTTTTAATTTGTATTTCTCTAGTCAACAATTATTTAGGGCATTTTTTCTTATGATTATAAATTGTTTCTTCTTGCTTGTTCGTATCCTTTGACCCTTTATCTATTTGGGAATGACTCATATTCATATAAATTTGACAATCTGTCCTTTATATGTTTGAGATATGAGACCTTCATCTGAGAAACTGTCTACAACACCTTGCCCCGCCCCCACACCAATTTTCTGCTTTCCTACTGATCTTGGTTCAAAAATCTTGGTTTTTGATCTTAGATCAAAACTGATTTTATTTGTACAAAAACTTTTAATTTAATGTAATCAAAATCATCTATTTTACATTTCCCAGTGCTCTCTGTCTCTTGTTTATTCATAAATTGTTTGCCTATCCATAAGTCTGATAAATAATACATTCCATGTTCTTCAAATTATCTTGTAATATCTCCCTTTATATCTATGTCATATATCCATTTTGATCTTATCTTGGTAAATGGTGTAATATATTGGTCTATGCTCAATTTCTGCCAAACTACTTTCCAGCTTTCCCAACAATTTTTACCAAATAATGAATTCTTGTCCCCAAAACTTAAGTCTTTATACTTGTCAAATACAAGGTTCTTATAGTCATTTGCTGCCATAAATTGTATGTCTACTCTGTTCCAGCGATCTACCTTTCTATTTCTTAGCCAGCACCAGACTATTTTAATAATTACTGCCATATAATATAGTTTAAGAGCTGATATTTTTGGTTTGTTTTTGATGAGACTTTTAGGATCTTTCTATGACAAGCTGAGAAAATAGGTAATTGGTGAGCCTGTTCTCAGGCTTCATCTCTATTACCAAGGCTTAGACTCGCTGATCACAGTGAATTATTTCCCTCTTTCAAGAATGTTCTGGGCCATAGAAGCCTGGATGAGAGAATCACTACTTCTTTGCACCTGACAGTCAAGACTCTCCAAGTCAATAGCTTTTTATTAGTATCTTACATCCTTTTAGGACAAGTTAGTATCTTTGACATAGAAGGGGAATTTGGGCTTTCAAATTTATTCAGCTATTTTGTGAATTCAGTATCATTTTCTAAAAACATTCTAGTTACTTGTACCTGGCATGGAATCACAGTCTTTAATTACACCAGAGACATCTTCACAGTAGTTAATTATGGCTTGGGTTATATTTTTAGATAATAATGAAGGGACAAGTATACATGAGCTCTAAATAATAACTATTAGCACTTATTGCTCTTTTCTTAATTTTCATTAAATTTCCTGTGTTATGATGAAATGAGATGGATTATGTCTGTATTCCGTTGATTGTTCAATCACTCACACTCATCTCAATGGCTTTGGAAATACATCAGTTTGAGAATTGCACATTTAGTAGATATCACATAGCCATAGATTCTCCATAAAGAACACAACATTTAAAAAGAAGTACTTCGTACATAGGGTTACTTAATGTTTTTTTAATTGAATTTTATTTGTGAAACAAAGATATAAGATCAGATCCAAAATTTGTATTCAATAGTCTGGATTATTCTTTAGTTTTGACATCATAGATCCATATGAGGGTCATAGGATCTTCAGATACTTTTACTCAATTGCCATTGTCCATCAGTGACTGTTGACTATTTCTTTAATCCCATATGTTGAGGCTAGATTTTGTATGTTAAGGAAACAAGATTGGACTTCAATAGTTCTTCATGCATGTTTTTCTAATAGTAACACAAAGGTTTTTTGTTCGTTTGTTTTTAGAAAACTTAATTCTAGTTTTTGGTACTTAACCTTCATTGGATTTTCTGTGGTCCCAACAAACAAACCAGAAACCAGTTTCCCAGAATGCAATTTATCTGACCTAGATGGGTCAACATTTAAGAAAAAAAAATCACATCAGGATTGAATTCCAAGTAAATAAATTGACGCTTGATTTTTGGTCATGGTTCATCACTGTATAAGAGGAAGTGGAGGGGATATTCTAATTACTTTGCCAGCTTTATGCCCTCATAGTACTTTCCTCTCCCCTATTTCTGCAGGGTGATGAGCTAATCCAAATAATTCCTTTTTCTCTTCCTCTTTTACCTTACATTTTTTTCTCTCTCTTCCCAATCTTTCTCAGTCCCCAATCCTCAACCATGTCCATCTCACCTCCTGCATTACCATTCTCATATACTGAAGTAGAAAGAGCAGTGGATTTAGACTCAAAGGACAGGAATTTGAATCCTGGCTCTGCTACTTGTAACCTGTATGACCTTGGGAAAGTCACTTCATTTCTCTGGCTTGGTTTCCTGAGTTGCAAAATAAGCAATTTCTAAAGTTCTTTTCAGTTCAATGTTTTATTCTTCTTCCTATCCTTCTCTGAATCTTAATCATCCAGAGTTAATGAGAGCACTGAGGGCTGTTCTTTTTTTTTTAAACAAATCCTCCTTGGTGAATGATTCAAGTTGATAACCTTCTTCCTACATTGACCTAGATATGTAGTGCAACCAGGAAATAAACAAAAAGCCTTTTATTGATATTTATAATTGTTGAATAGCTGATTCAATTTTCAGAACAGAATGAGGCAGAAATTCTATT
The DNA here is from genome assembly GCF_900497805.2 of Vombatus ursinus. Classification (NCBI taxonomy): domain Eukaryota; kingdom Metazoa; phylum Chordata; class Mammalia; order Diprotodontia; family Vombatidae; genus Vombatus; species Vombatus ursinus. Next base: position 8,139,510 of record NW_020954604.1, on the reverse strand, counting down.
CCGCCCCCCCCCCCCAATTGTTAATGCACTGCTCCTCATCTCACTACTTGGTGTGTATTTCCAAGTGACCTATATGCTATTCCCAATATATGACATTCTGTCTTTGATCTCTGTGCTGTCCCCCATACTCAAAGTTCATTTTTCTTCACCTCTGCCTCAGAGAATCTCAGGCTCCCATCACAGCTCATCTCAGGTGCCAGCTCCTAGAGGAGGTACATCCTAATCCCTATAGTTGTTAGTTCCTTGCACCCAGAAATTTCTTATTTTTTTATTTCTTATTTTTTTATGAATAATGTTCTCTCCCAATAGAATGAAAGTTTTTTGATGGCAAGGATGGTTTTGCAGGCAGAATTGGATTGGATTTTCTAAAGTATAGCTGAGGACAGACCTACAAATGAATGATCAAAGAATGTTATTTTGGAAATATATCAATCTATTTACTATAGAAATTATTCACTTTTCTTATCTGTTTATCTCTGTTTATCCATGAACATTTTGGAACATATAACAATATCATATTCCTGAATAACCAGAAGTAGGTTTTTTGACCAAAACTTTAAATTAATAGTGTAGACTTCTGGACTATATAATTCAATTAGTAATCATTTATTAATAACCTTCTCGGTGCCAAGCACTGGTGACACAAAGACAAAAATGCTTTTTGCCCTTGAAGAGCGTATATTCATTCTGTATGAATATCTATAGTATATATAAAATGTATTCAAAGTAACTTTGGTGGTAAAGGAGAGAAGGTATTATTAGCTGGATAGTCCAGTAAAGGACTCATGCAGAAGGTGATTCCAAGATATGCAGTGAGAAGCATGGGAGACAGCTAGTGCAAGCACAGGGGGACAAAAGTACAAAAACAAGAGATGGCATATCCTGGGTAAAGAAGAGCAAAGGAGGCAAGTTTGGTTGAAACTTAGAGTTCGTGTAGGGGAGTCATGTAATAAAGCAGGAAAAGTAAAATGGGGCCAGGTTGTGAGGTGCTTTAAATGCCAAACAGTAATTTATATGTGACTATGGAAATAACAGGGGGTCATTGGAGTTTCAAGCGGAGCGTTGGTGATATAGTCAGACCTGCACCTTCAGAAAAATCACATTGTTGGCTATGAAAAAGATGGATTTAAAATGGAGGAGATTTGAGATACAGAGATAATTGAGAGGCTATTATAAAAGTCCAGGTGATAGGTTATGAAGTCCTAAACTAAGATGGCAGCTATGGGAGTAAAGAGAAAAGAAAGTATTTGAGATATGTTCTGAAGATAGGACTTGGTAACTGATTAGATATGTGGGGTGAGTGTGAATGAAGGGTCAACTATGAGCGTCAGGGAAGATGGTGGTGGTCTCAGTTTCAGGGAGGGGAACCAATTAGTAAGGTATTGCATATTATATCACATGGTGAGTCGTGATGAAAGCCTGAACCAGGGTGGAGAGAAAGAAAAAGATTGGAGAGATAAAGAGATAGAAACAAGTTTTAGCAACTACTTGTATACGTGGAGTGTGGAAGTGTGATGAATCAAGGATGCCACTCTGCTTGCAAATCTAGGTGACTGGAAAAAATTTTCCCCCCAATATCTGCAGTATATGAATTGGCTAACTTCATTAAGTAAACTAAACACTTAACAAATCCCTACTACTTTGTATTCCATTGAAAGACTCAACCTAAAGGAGTATAATTTTTTCTTTTTAGGAGTAAAGTTTTAGAGCTAGATGAGATCTTTGAGTGCAGCTAGCCAGTTCGCTCGCTTAGATTATGAGGAAACCAAGGACTAGACAAATTCAATGACTTACCCAGGCTCATAAAGGCAGAAGTAGCTGAGACAGGATTGAAAACAAGTTCTTTTTCTTCCAAATCAATTAATCAACCAGCAGTTATTAATCTCTTATTATGTGCCAGGCACTGTGCAAAGTGCTAGAAATTTAAAGTTAAAAAGGAAACAATCCTTGATCTCAAATACAATGATTTTCCCGCTTTTCTAGGAGGAATTCTTCTTCTCCTTGAACTCTGTGCAACATATCTTCCATACCCCTGGCGAACAATTTAGTGAAGATTTATGGTTGTTATATGCATCACTTAATGTTGATATTTCAGCTATTTAACTGATACTCAGTTCAACAGAGTTACCTCCACAATCAAACACTCTTATATGATTCATTCATTCATTTGTTCCTTAGAAGAAAATTCTCTATTAAGTTTTGAAGTACTACAACTAATCAGTAATAGATTGAAAGAATTAATAGGAAGACACATTCCCCTACCCCCAGCCAAAACTCATTGAATTATGTTCTGTAAAGTAATAAACTATGTCTTAATCTGGGTTAAATCCCTGAGTTGAGAATGGATGGATAATTGAATAACTGAAAGAGGACCATGGAGGACAGTCCTACTCACTCGAACAGTACAATCATCCTTTTATACCCAGCACTAGATGGATCATAGGCTCATAGGTAATCAGCTACAAGTGAACTAGAAGCCATCTGGTTTAATCCCCTAATTTTGCAAATGAGGAAACTGAGACCTAGGAAGGTTAAGTGACTTGCCTGGGGTCACACAGGTAGTAAGTATTAGAGGCAATATTTGAGCCAAAGTCATCTGACTCTGAAGTCACTGCCCTTTCCACAGCACTAGGTTCTGATCCTCTCTCCTCTTTTCTTTTAAAAGTAGCAATTTATTCTTTTGGTCCTAACTCTTTCTTTTCCACCAGTGGTGTTTTGGCTCCACTGGCCCTGATCTTTCATCTATCAGAATGACAGGAGGACCACTGGGTAGAAAATAATGATATTTATAATCAGATCCTGTGATTAATATTCTCTGTCTCCTCTCCCATGAGAATGTGCATAGTCTAAGTGTATCATTGAGGTCGATTGTAGATAAAGATCCTTTGTCAAAAACTGGGTTCTACAGAAAGCTGGCAGAAGTGGTTTAAGTTACCTTTTAGGATGGTGAGTTCTTGTATAGCCACTAACAGAATGCAGAGGCCAAGTCTAAAGGGAATCCAAATGCAAGGACTTTCCTTATCCTAACAGCAATTAATTACATGTGTTTGACTGAGGCAAAAGTTATTTTGCAGATGTGATACATGAATGATATTTTTGAAGAAGGTGATTTTATAATGACCCAGAGTTGGCTGAATAGAGACAGAACAATGGTGTAGAGGTCTTGAGGTCAGAGAGATAAAGCTCTATGGCAAGAAATGTGGACATGAAGAGAACATGACTTCACAGAGATAATCTGAAGAAAAGTCTTTTTAATTTAAAAAAAAGGAGCTTCAGGAAGATAATTCAAGGTCAGAAAATTACAGTAAAAAAAAAATGTGTTTGTGGGCCTTAATGAAGGCTAGGAAGGAAGGAGGAAAATTATTCTGCAAATTAACCTAGACAGGGGTTACTTAGGAAAAGAACCTTGCTGAAGAGTTTATGGATGCCACCCTAGAAGAACCACCACCACCTTGAGTAGTTAAATGGCAAGCAGTTTTGACCGCTAACTAAAGATGCTTTCCAAAGACGACCTGGTATCCCCAAGGACTAAGACTCAGATATCTAGCTAACTCAGATATAAAACAGATTCAAAAATTTACCAAAAAAAATTATTAAACCTCTATTGTGTAGAGAGCACAGTACTGGGTGAAATAAAAAGTTTAGATACTTCTCTTTCTTCATTGAGGTTGGAATAAGGAGATGGACTTATATATGATGGCATACCAAATTCTAGTGGACTAAGCTGTGTCTGAATCTTGCTTATCAATATATAATTTACCCTGAGGTAGATTTTACATTCTGCCTGAAAGAGTTATGATGTGTATGACTCATTTTGAAGAAAGGGCACAGGAGATAATAAAGGGGTCAGACTATAGTCTTAAAATCTCTAAGGAGGAGAATAGTTCAATCCTTTGGGTAGTGGCAATATACTGAACAGAGGAAAATTCATGAATGTTTCATTTTTTTATTTTAATTTTATTTTTTCAATTAACAAGCATTTATTTTCTCTCCTTCCATCACCCCTCCCCCACCATTGGGAAAAAGAAAAACAAGGACAAAACCCTTGTAACAAATATGCATAGTCAAACAAAACAAATCCCCACAATGGCCATATAAAAATACATCTCATTCTGCAGTACAATCTACCACCTCTGTTTATCAAGAAGTAGATGGCATTGGTCATCATCCATCCTTCAGCACTGCAGTTTGTCATTGGATTGATCAGAATTTTAAAATCTTTCAAAGTTGTTTTGCTTCTTATAATGCTGTAGTTATTGCATAAATTGTTCTCCAGGTTCTGTACACTTCACTTTGCATCAATTCATGCAGTCTTCCCAGGTTTCTCTGAAACCATCCCCTTCATCATGTGTAAACTAAGGAGGTGCTGATCAATTGGGAAATTACTGAACAAATTATGGCATATGAATGTGACGGACTGTTATCATGCCATAAGAAATAACAAAAGAAACCTTTGATTTGAGGCAATCCTTCATGGTTTGATTGCAGACCTTCACAAAATACCATTTAAATATTTCACCATCCTTCCAGCATTGCAGTAGTACCTTGGAATGCTGCCAATGACAGGGCTGATTTTGTATACTGTACAATTAGTACTGATCAGTATTACTAGGTATGGAAAGTGATTTGTCAACTTTAAAGTGCTATAAAAGCATATTGCCATTATTTTCCCTCCACTAACTAGCAAAATATTATATACTTCTGGAAACTTCATGAATTTTTTCATGCCAACAGGGTACCTTTGAGTAAATTGATATTTTAGGCTAATGCAAAGTTTATAATTTTTTGAGTGCCATACTTAGAGATCAACTAAACAAGTGTTCAACTTGATGATAAAGTACAATAATTAAAGTTTATATAGCAAGAGTCTGCCTTAATAGTAACACTGCATGCCTTTATTATAAAAGATCAACATGGACCACTGGACAAGTTAACTAGGAGTAATTGAGAGTAGTATTACAATCCTGAGTCTCCCACTACAAATATTTTATTTATTATAACTATAGATTGGTCCATGGCCTTGAAAAAAATAGCTATTAAATATAGCCCAGACAGTGAGTTAGTGGAAAAATTAATTAAAATCTAAAACATGACCCACACCCATGGGATCAAAGAGGATTGGACTTGGAGTCAGAAAAAACTGGGTTCAAATCCTGACTCAGCTGTGTGACCCTGCAAGTAACTTAACCTCTCTGATTCTTATTTCCCTTAGTTGTAAAATGTGGACTACAATAATAGCATCTAACTCACAGAGTTTTCACATGGCTGAAATGAGATAATTCATATAAAGCACTATGCAAACCTTAAAATGTGATAGAAATGTGAGCTATTAATATTTTAAGTGAGGATGAAGCTAGTGAAAAGTTTATACACTGGTAAAAGCATTGGTAAGATGTATTTATTGTTCCTTCCTACCTCCCTCATAGCTTTACCTCTGAATGGAAGCTCTTTGAGGGCAGGGGCTGTTTCATTCTTGAATTTTATCTCCATCACCTAGCACAATTCTTGGAACACAGAAGAAATTTAATAGATGCTTATTGACTGATTGATTGATAAAGGCATCCAGCAAAGAGCCCTGTTCCTTACCTTCAAATTATATCCAAATTCCTTCATTTCTCCCAATTTATTAATAAAAAATGAAAGCTGTTCAAAACATTCAAAACAACTGGTGAGCTGTGAAAAATATCAGTTAAGAATGAATTGTGAAATTATGCACAAAATTAGTCCATTTTAAAAATTCTTAATTTTTAAATGGGTTTTTTAGACAGTCTGCAACAGAGGTTGTATATAATATAAACTCCTTCAGTGCAGGGACTATCTCAAATTTGTATTCCTAAAGCCTGGCACATAGTAGGTGCTTAATAAATTGTTGCTGACTGATTGATCAATCATATTAAATACCTGATCTTTACTGCTGTCACATTCTACTATGGTCCCTAGATATTTTCTCTTTGTGGGAGCTAGGTGGCACAATGGATACAGTGCTGAAGTTGGAATCAGGAAGCCCTGAGTTCAAATACTGATATTGATGTCTACTAGCTTGGAGACCTTTACCAAGTCACTTAATCTCAGCCATTTGTCAAATGGGGACAAAATAATATACCCTACTTTGCAGGGTTTTTGTGATGATCAAATGAGTTAACATATTGAAAGTATTTTGCAAAACTCAAAGTGCTGTATAAATGTGAGCTATTATTAGTATAAAGTAGTTTGCAATGATACAAGTAATATAAGCACACTTAGCAAAAGTGTTATTATGGCCACACAATCACACTATCCAGTATAAAATAAAGCCCTTTTAGTGAATTCCTGTTTACAAAGCTTTCCCATTTGATACATGCTGAGTTTTAGGCCCCATCCACACATTCGTAATTTTCCATTATACTTTAAGGTTTTTCCACTTAGGAACTTTAAGTTTTTATTAGTTGATTCCTTGAAAAATGTTTTAAAGATTTACTCTATTTGGAAAGCCATTAAAGTTGACTTTTTATGCATTGCCATTTTGATGATGAAATTTACAGCACAAAAATATAAAATGCTGTCTAGAGTTTAGTACCGGCAAGTTGGATGCAGAGACATGATCTATTACCATTTCTGGGATTGATTTACTTGGGTAGACAAATAATCTGACCTCTTCATACCTCACTTTTTTCATTGGTAAAGTTAGAATAACAGAATCACTAGGTATCATTGCTAGACACTTCTACTAATTGTAAGATGATTATCTTTTCACTGACGACCTATTCCGGTACGTAATTTTCAATGCTGCTACATTTTTACTGAGAATATTTGCTTTCTGATGCCATTAAATAGAATCAAGAAGATGAGTATTCCCTGAGAAGAATCTAAGGAAAGTTGTGTACCTTATGTTTTCTGGGAAGAGAAAATCATAACCAAATTGTGAGATCATAAAAGTTATAACTATAACTATATATGTACATTTATATTTAAAATTCCATACTGTTTTCATATGTGCCTTTTATTACCAGGGGAGGTTTTATTCAGAGGTTTCTAAATTTTTTTCTTCTTTTAAAAATAATGTTTTGAGCCAAGAGATCCGTTCCAGGTTTCACTCAGTTCCAGTTGAAAGTGTAAATGTGCAGCAGGATATTTTTGCAAGGAGTCTGAAAAATCACCGGTGCCAGATACCTGAAACTTTGTTAGAGTATTCAGTGGAAAATTTCATTTCCACATTATAAATAACTGTAGGATATTTTAAGAGATCGAGACAAGTACCTTCCAATGGCTGATTATATTCCCTCTATAGAAACGTGAAATAGGGGAAGGACAGGGAGGGTGTCTATAAAACTCAGCTACTGGATGTGACTAATTAAAATAAATAATTTTGTCATTCACTAAATTTTCCATAATTGCCCTCCCCCTCCTCCATGAATTTTATTTGTAGATAAGGTAAAGTTATACTTCAGCGATTTTTTTTACTATTTATCCCAATTCTATCCTTGATGTTAAAGCATATTGAAAGGTACAACATTGAAAAGGAAAGGGAAAGTCCTGAATGTCATTGGCTAAGCTTTCAAACTGCCCTAAATCTTCTTTTAAAAAAAGCAAAGCTCAGCTTTCCCACATTTGAAAATGGGTGTTGAAATTCTCCTTCACCCTTTTCTAATTCAGTGGTTCTCCCGGGAAAAAGACATCAGGGTGGAGAAGGCATGGTTTTCATCTGGGTTGTTGGTTATTAAGCTTCCTATTTCCCTTAGACCAGAGGAATAATTTCACTTCCTGCAACGCCCTCCCTCTTTTGCATTTTGCATCCCCCGCGCAATTTCATTTTGATTGATACCAAGGGGTCTCTGCCAATGTAGGGAATGGTATTGCTTGTCCCGAAAAAAAAAAAAGGTTGGGGACTAGGAAAGGGACAGTAACAAACTGAGAAGTATCTTTTGGTTTTTGGAAAAGAAAATATAATTTCCTCTTCCAGGACGGCAGCCTCAGGCAAGGGGGAAATTGACCACGGTGTTTGCAAAACAGTGAACAGTGCCCAGAATTAGAGCTCTCTCCAGTGACCAAAAAGATCATTAAAACAAAAAACAAAAAACAAAAACAAAACAAAAAACAAAACAAAAACCGTACATACGGACATACAAACAATTCGATGCACAATAAACTTGACTCAAATAATCCCACAAACCTGCGCCCGCCAAGGCTTGGGTAACCGGTCCTCTGTGTGTGTGTTGGGGGGTGGTGGGAGGGACTTACGGATAGGGATCGGGGTGGGGGGCAATGGGAAAAAGGGGATTGTTTCCAAGAGTTGCTGCATTTGTATGTTTCTCCTCTTTGGAGAACTTGTCAGCGGCAGTAGCAACTGTAGGAAGGCAGAGAAAGAAAAAGGGAGGGGAAAGGGAAGGAAGTTTGTGCTTGCATGTGTATGTGTGTGTATGGTTTAAGGTCAGGAGGCAGATGCACAAAGGGTAAATTAGTAAAAAGAGTAAAAGGAAAATGGGAAAAGGAAAGGAGAAAGGAGGGATAGATAGGGAAGAGGGAGAAAAGAACGCCCCCAAAGAGGAGTATTTTTTTTTTTTTTTGGTATGTGTAATCTAGGTCCGAGGAAGCTTATTCCTCTGATTGGCGTGAATTTACACACACACACACACACACACACACACACACACACACACACACACATTTCTTAGGCTCTCTTTTAATTTTCCAGGACTGTGGGGCTTTTCTTGTTTCCGTGTCGCTTTAAAAATAAACCTCGGAGTTTATCTCGGGCTAGAAACCAGTTTCAAAGTCAACACACCGAAAGCCCAACGTCCCTCGCACAAGCTTTCTGCATTCCCCCGCCCTCAACACCTTCCAAATAGAGACCCCTCTAGACCATGTTCAACCCAATCTTTTAACTGGAGCAGTAAGTTGAAGCGAAGCCTTAGAAATTACCAGGAAGATTTTCATAGGTTGTTATCAATGTGGGGGAGGTGTTTACACATTTAGAAAAATTAATATTGAATATGTAAATTATTTTAAGCAAGATTTTTTTTTTTGAGAAAACAATTATACTTTATCTTAAAGTCTAAGGAATGTTTTAGAATTTTCATTCACTTAAGGGAATGTAGATCGGATCCTTACTTGGAGTCTTTGAAACTCCTCTGGCAGCTCATGATTTTCATTTTGTGAAAAACATCTTCAAGTTGTTGGGGGTAAAAAAAAATGTTCATGAAAAGCCGGGAGAGTAGCAGTAACCAGCAGGAGGAGAAAACGGTCCTCCCCCCCCCCCTTCCTGTGGGTGAAATTGATTCCAACAAGAGATTCTCTCTCTCTCTCTTTCTCTCTCTCTCTCTCTCTCTCTCTCTCTCTCTCTCTCTCTCTCTCTCCCCCCCCCCCCAACTATCTCCTCCTACTGTGGGCGAAGCACATTGCTGTATTTATTTTGAAGGCTACAGAGTATGAGGGCTGGCTGGAGACACCCACGTGCTTCTGACTCTCATCAGCATAATGATCGCCTTAGCCAGAGAGTCCTGTCTATATAAACCACAAAAACCTAATCATTAGAAATCCCAGCCTCCAAAAACCACATTTTAGGACAAAAACTGAGGCATTTTTTCTCGCTCCTTCATCCTTTCGACCACATTTTTTGAGACCCAAAGCAGCTCCCCCCCTTAAACTCAGATTTACAAACAAATTACACCCACTGAACTTGAGGGGGGGAGAGAAAATTATTGGGGGGGGGATTTTCAATCTATTAATTTTTAGATTTAGCAGAGAATTAAGGGGCTGAAAGGCACCAGGAACTGCCTATTTGCGTTCCCCCCGTAAATTTTTTGCAACCTATTTTAACCACCAAGCTGACAGTTTTCCAACTGTTTTTAATCCTTCCTTCTTCTTTGGCAGTCACAAGGTTGAGTGTGTAAGAAAAAAGTTTATTTCTTATCCTCTGTCATCAGTCACGCTTTTTTCTCTTTTAATTATTCTTCTGACCAATATTTCAACCCCCCCCTTTTCCTCTTTAAAAACAAATAAATAAGAAGTATTTTTTTTTCCTCCCTCAAGCCTTTTTGACCGTGGTGGGGGTGGGGTAGGGTGGCGGGTGGGTGAAAATAGATTAAGAAGTCAGCAGAGACGCTTTGAGAAAAACGAAAAGTTCACTGCTGTCGGATCAAGCCAGCAGCTCTTGAGCTTCCTCAATACATTTGGTCAGGAAAGTGCTCCTCGGTGTTTTAGGGGAGACAGGAAAAGGGAAAGGAAGAGGACAAGTAGAGGTGAAAACCCCTCTATACTCTGGGAGACATTCACACATCTACCGACACCCCAAACCGGCTCGGTATCCCGAACCTGCGGCACAGACAGACGGACTTGTCCTCTTTGGTGTTTCTCCCCCGCTGGTGGACAGCAGCAGTACAGCAACAATGCAAAGTTAGGACTAGAGATCGGCTGCCACTCAACTTACCTCCTGGCACCTTGAAAATCAGAAGGAAAAGAAACTCTTGCACTTAGAAGCAGAAGTAGTTGCAAGGAGGTGGTGGTGAGCAAGAGAGAAGAAGAGGGGGGAGAAGGAGAGAAAGAGCGGAGCCTTGAAGCTTGCGGAGGGTAGCAGCGGCGGCGGCGGCGGCGGCGGCGGCGGCAGCAGCCGTAATCTGAGTGAGCTAGAACACAAGGGGGGAGCATCTGCGGCAGCGGCAACAGGAGGAGGAGGAGAAGGAAGAGGAGGAGGTGGAGGCTGAGGAGAAGGCTGCAGCTGGGCAGCTGTGGGAAGAGCAGCGGCCGCAGCAGCGGCAGCAGGCAGTCCCGGGGCTATGCTGTTTCCAGCTGGGCGCCGCTGACCAAGAAGCCGTCCGCTGAACTGGACTTTGGGAAGGGGGGGCTCAAGGGAGACCCAGGAACCCAGGCGTCCGAGGGGACCCCATTTAAACCCGCTCCAACCACAAGCTCCCCCCAGCCGCCACACACACCCACGCGCCCTTTCTCGGCTGCCACCCTCGGTTTTTCCAAAGACTCCGGAAAAGAACTGCTCGTCCTCTTCTCCCCACCCCGCCAATCCGACTGCTCAGCCCCCCCCCCCCCCCCTCCCCCCCCCCCCCCCTTCCCCCCCCCCCTGGTTTCCTTTTCCCCCTTCTTTCCCCCCCGGCTTCCCCCCCCCCCCTCCCCCCGGCCACTTCGCTAACTTGTGGCTGTTGTGATGCGTATTCCCGTAGATCCGAGCACCAGTCGGCGGTTCAGCCCCCCCTCCAGCAGCCTGCAACCCGGCAAGATGAGCGACGTGAGCCCGGTAGTGGCTGCCCAGCAGCAGCAGCAGCAACAGCAGCAGCAGCAACAGCAGCAGCAGCCGGAGGCGGCGGCGGCGACGGCGGCGGCGGCGGCGGCGGCGGCGGCGGCGGCGGCGGCCGCGGTGCCCAGGCTGCGCCCGCCGCACGACAACCGCACCATGGTGGAAATCATCGCTGACCACCCCGCCGAACTCGTCCGCACAGACAGCCCCAACTTCCTGTGCTCCGTACTGCCCTCTCACTGGCGCTGTAACAAGACCCTGCCCGTGGCGTTCAAGGTAAGGAAGGGGCTGCCGACTCGCTCTGCTGCCTTGCCCTTCTGACCCCTGCGTCCACCCTCCTGCTCACCCAGCACCGCAGCCCGTCTGAATCCCCCACTTCCAGGCAATGGGTGTGCGTGTGCCTGTTCATGTGTTTGTTTGTGTGAGGAAACCGGCTCCCCCAGACACCATCAGAGGAAGAGGGCAATGCATTCTTCTCTCTTGATCCTTCTTTACCAGTTACCACTAACATAAGGGGAATATTCCCCCAAACGCCTTTCCCGAGCGCTCCGACTCCCCCATTTTAAGTAGGGATCTGTCACCCCCATTTGTACATTTCTTCTAATCCTAACTGAGAAAGGGCATGGTGCTTTCCAGCTCCCGGCTGGCTAGCTCCCCTAACCTCCGAGTGATGCACCTTTTTAATCCCTTCTCCCTTCATCCCAGCTCCACTTTCCTCTCTCTACCGCCAGGGTAGTTTGGCGCACCTCTTTAGACCCCAAGCCACCTTTCCAAATCTCGCCCCTCCCTTACCTTCTGTCCCACTTTCCTTCTTTGACCTCTACCCCCTCCAACCTTTCTATTTACCTCTTTACCCCCTCATTCTCTAGCAGTGGTCTTTCCCACTGCTTCTCTGCCTTTGCTTCAGTCCTACTCCTTAGTTCCTTGTTAACTTTCTTCTAAGCATCTAGACGCAATGAACTCCGACATCGGCAACCTCGTTCACTGCCTTTAACCCTCAAAACACCCCGCCAGTTCCTCTCCACGGTTCCGTTCGTAACCTCCTCGGTCCTCCAACCCACTCCCTCAGTTCTCAGTTTCTACTGCTCCCCCTCCGTCACCCAGACTTCCAGCTGGGTTCGCACTCAGTGGGGGTGAGGGGCACACTCTCTATTTGGCTCTCCACCCCAGTTCAGTTTTCATAGTGTCTCTTATTTGATTTAAGGAAAAGCTAGGGGCCCAAGTCACTTAAGAGTGTTTTCTCTCTCTGTTTCGCCTTCGTCTCTCCGTGCCATCTCTTATGTCAAGGGGTTTCGGGGGGAGATTTTTCCCGGGTCTGGGCTTTCTGTGGACGCCCAGCGACTCTGCCTGGGAGTACCCAAACCTATTATTACCCGGGGAGGTTTAGAGGAGGTGGTATTGGACTAGTTGGTCGGGAAGGCTCTGGGGCAGGGAGCCGCTGGAGGGCAGGTCCGCTGGAGGATTCTGGAGACTGAGGGTGCCGGCTTTCCTGACCCGCTACGGGCTTTGCTCAGTCCCTGAGGCAGGGAAGAGATAGGCGGGGCGGCTGTTGGAGGCTGCCTGCAGTTGTCCAGAAAAGCTCCTGGCTTCGTCTGGGGTTCAAGGGGGAAGTGGAAGAGCGAGGGGAGGGGAGCTTTCTGAGGTGCTCCAGGGCCGAGAGTGGGCTGGGCGGGCGGGGATCTGGCCCCTAAAGGCTATATCTGGCCCCTGTGCACCGGTTTCCGCCCGTATTGGTCCCCGGTGAGTCCCATTTCTGCACCCCAGGAGGTACCCCTGGACTAAGCAGAGATCCTCACGTACTGAACGCCTCACTCCCAGTTTTCCTTTTTCTCCTTCTTAGAGCTCAGTCTGGGAGAGATGGTGGTGGTGGTGGGGAGTAATCACTTGAAAATTCTGCTTCTAACTTCAAAAATTTGGAATAAAACTTGGTTTAGCTTAAAAAAACAAAACGAAACAACTTTGCCCCCTTTATTCCATTCCCATTTTCTCTTTACATCACATTCTCAGTTCCAAGAAGCAGTGGGAGTAAGCTGATGGGTTAGCACCCCCTCACCTTTTTTTGCTGGAAGAGGTACGAGCTTGGAAAGGTGGGGGAATTGGACCCGGCAACAGCGGGAGAAGCCCGAGTTTCCTGCTTTATCAATCTGTCCTCTCTCCGTCTTTCCCCTGTCCCTCCTAGTAGTTTTCCTAGCAAATACCGTTATCTGGGTTAGAATATCAATTCTAGGGGTGAGTTTGGGTTCGGGAAAGCACCTTGTCAGGTTGAGGAGTGTGTGGTCCCCAGCCTGTTGGAACATGGAGAGAAGCAGCCTAGATGAAGGCTCCGGGACAAGCAGGGGCTGCCCTAATACTGTGGAGGCAGGAATGAAGCACCTTCCCAGGCAGGGGGATAACCTGAGGACTTGTTCAAGATAAAGAGAAGATCCTGAAAGGGAAAACAAAATGTTGTTATCCCTGGGGCCTAGATTTCAGAGTTGCAAAACCAAAACGTAAGCTAGACCAATTTTTTCCAAGGCTATACTAATCTTCACCACTCCTAATTAGTAGAACTTATGCAGGTTGGACTTGGGGTCCCTTGGGTTGGTACTATCAATAGAGATCAGGGTAAGGAAAGTTCCGGGAATGAAAAAAGGAGGAGGTGATGCCAGTTATTCCTGTATTGGGGCTGATGCCAAAACTCCCACAGGCCAATCGCAGCTACTAGTCCTTGATCACTTTCACCCCCACTCAACAATTCAGATGCAATGTGTGGGTGGAAGTAGAAAGAAAGAAAATTCCAGGTCAATTAAAAACACTAGTTATCTAGATAGGTTTTTATATTGTTAGTATCAGTACAGAAATCGGAATGAGTATTATGGGAAAGGGATGCTGCACTCTGGGGCAAGTTTCACTTTGCAACTGGCTCATGAAATGTTTTTCAGCCCTTGCCATCTTCCCTTATTAATTACTCATTTTTAATGATTAGCATTTTATATTCTGAAAAATGGAAATCTTGGAACAATAGATATTTAATCTGCCAACTCAAAAGGTGATTTTAAAAGACTCATTTTACCTAAGGCCCAGAATTCTCATTAGACTTGAAGGTAACATGTTAAAGAGTTCGACAATTTAAATTTATTGGAAATATAAAATAAAAAGATAGGTATGAGGTGTCTACACAGCACCAAGCATCTGAAGTAAAACTTGAAAAGTTCAGTGATTAGGTTACTTACGATCTCTGATGCCAGAAATCCGCACATTTAGAAACATCTGGTTGCTTGACCAGATTTATCTAATATTTGGAGTTCTATAAAGAGTTTGGTATAGTAAATGAAAGATCAGGGATAGTAAATTAGTCTCAAGCTATTACTTCATGCAGCTTAATGCTGATATGATAATTGTGTCATATATGCATATATATATATATATATATATATAAATCTGGTATATATATGCTTTGGATGGAAAGTGCTGTTTTTTTCGAACAGAAATGACATAATGTAAGAGATAAATGTTTGAACCCCTCAAAAGTAGAATACCACAGGTAGCTAAATAAAATATTTCACTTAGACACTTTTTTTTTCTCTGAATGTGGTGTTTTTTTCCCCCAACACTTCATTTATTTATTATAATTACATCTTACTCTGTACTGTTAATCATACTTGTTGTCCAGTAATATAGTTAATTATGAACTAGGGTTTTTTAGTTTGTTTTTGTTTTTTAAGAGGACAAGATACTCTTGAATAATAAGTTGAATTTATAGACAACAAAGTAACAGTACTAAATTGAATTAATCTAAAAAAAAAATCCAACCCCTTCTCTTCACATATCACTTCCTATGCATTTATAGGATGGCAAACATCTGAATGTAAACAACAATTCTGCCTAAATTGTGAATGTTTGGCCCTCAAACATCCAGGTATTGGGAAGCATACAGAATTTTGCCAAAAATTTTCAATTTCCATCTGAATGTTGTACAGATACAAACTGTTTTCTTAGTCATTCAGAAAAGAGCTAAGTTTATTGCAAGAGACGTTGCAGTATGCTTTTTTAGTATGGCAGAATTTACCTGTGATGAGGGAGTAAACTCATCCAGACAAATAGGGATTCCTAAAATGAGGCAACTTCTTTGGAGACAACAATTTAGTAGTAATATTTGGAAGGAAAGATGAAATTTTTGTATTCCTGTGCAATGGATTGTTGTTTTTTGATGCTAACAAAAGATGGGTAGATCATTCAGGTTTTTTTAATCCAAGAATTTACTTGTATGAAACTGCTATGGATTCTGTCTCCCTTCATATATTAAGCTTGTCACTGTGATATTGGCCATGAGTCTTAGCATGCTTATGACCTAAGCAAAGACTTTTGGGGACAATCATTATATAATATTTTCAAGATTTAAGTGGATTAGAAATATATAATGAAAAAATAAGACTAGTCAGCAAAGAAGACAAATGTTATTTATCTGCAAATGGGAAGGGGTCTTTTTTTTTTAACCAAATTTTGCAGTTTTGAAATGTTCACTCAGCCCAGGTGTCAAGGAAATGGAGATAAATATTTTTAACTTTTCTTTCTGGGTCATCTTACTGAAAGCTTAAAATAGTATGACTTATTAGTTCAGGGCCCTTTGTTATCCTCTATGATACTAATAATGAAAAAGCAACTTCCAAATTCAACCCATTAGTTAATACTATGCAGAAATAACGGAGAGCAAAAACTTTAAATTAGTTGCCAGTCAGAGCACTATAATCTGTCCACGTATCCATTGTAAAGTCCAGTTTTCAGAATGCATTGCTCAGCTTTTCTAGATAACTTCAAGCTGAAGTACAGTGTAGAAACTCTAATTCCAGATGTATTTTTTTATATACCAGGTAGTACAAGCGTATTTTGCTGTTTTGTGTTAGAGTACATTGGACTATATTTTTTAGTGGTCTCGCTAAAATACTTTTCCAGAAAACTCAAAGTAACAAAGACACTTTTAGATATGACATATCACACATAGCTAATTTGACATTTTAAATGATGCCTTTCAGTATTTCTCAAAAAGGAGGGTTTCAAAATGACTGAGCATTTCCATTTCAAAATCATTTTTCAACATGACTGAACACTCTTTTTTATCTTAAAAAGCTACACCTGAAGCTATTCTGTTGTATTTTTCCTGCACATTGGCATTCCTACACATTCAGGCCCTTTAGATCTCATGCACCTAAACCAGAAACATAGTATATTAAAACAGATGTGAATTGTTATGCAAAAGTCATGTAAATTTATAGTAAATTTCAAGTTGTAGAGTCACAGAAGAAACCTTTTGATTTTATGCCTTTAAATGCAATATGTTTGCATTACTTTTTGTCAGTTAATAGTTTAAATTTGGATAAAAAGATGTACCTTATTGGTAAGTTAAGCAGAATAAATATACCTTTGGATGGCTAGGAAAATAAATATTTTAAGTGATCAGAGGAAGAATATTTGAAAAATAGCTACTGTAGATACCTTGTATAATTCCTCCCCCCCCCCCCCACATACACCTTGGCCTTACTACCAAGATAACGCTTTTAAAATCCCAGATTGCCGATCTTTAGACATTTTCATTTGAGTTGATGCCTGGTGCACACATTGCCAGCTTGAATCAAAACCTTTTCCATAAAATTATTCTACTCTGTGAAATGCATTTTAAAAGTTATAAAGTGGCACATCATGTTTGTTTTACTTTTTGTTTCTGGAATTCAGTTGGCTGTCCTTAAATTCTAGGCCTGAACTTTGAAAGTAGCTGGAACATTTGTGAAAGCTTTTGGGTATTTTGCTTTAAATTATTTTGAAATAACTGCTATACAAATAAAGCCCTTGATTCATTAGAATATTTCTTCTCGGTACTAGTAATTCATGTTTTGAACTACAGACTACAGCTAATAGGCCTCAGTCAGTTTCTGTGTTGTTAAGAACTGCATTTCGGCATTGTTACCAGCATATTGTGCCAAATGATGTGGACAAGGAAGAGTAATTGATTAGATAAAAGCTGCAATTTGACCATGGAAATGTCATGGACAATTTTTATTTTCATTTACTAAGACCATATGAACCTGAATGAATAGCCATGTACAAAAAAATGTAAGGGCCTGGGCTATTCCCTCATTCATTGCTTCTCCTTCACTCGAAGGAATTAATCTTTTAATTTGCAGAATTCCATGCTGAATTTCAGACTAGTGTATGGAGGGTGACCTTCTTTTACCTTAGTGTGTTTAGGCTATTTGTCATTTGATCTTAGCACCTTGTTACCTTAAGGTGAGCTAAGGACAAAGGTAAGTCCTCCTTAGAGTCCCCAGAACAGAATATCATTCCGTTCTTTGTCCTTTATGGGTAGACTTGATTCTTAAGAGCGTTTTATTCATCATAAAAGTTTTGATTTCAAACTGCCCTTTGTACCCTAGTAGTGTTTCTAGATAATACTTCTCAGTAACTGATTGACTGATAGCTTTGCAAGACAAGCTCAGGCTCCATACTTGCTTCTAACCAATAAAAGAGATGCTTTAATCCATCCATCAAAATACATTTTGATGGCTTACAGTGGGTGCAGTTGAAATGCTTAATGGATTCTTGATTATTTTGGCTTTCTTTTCGATGAATTTAGTTACCCTCAAATAGTTGAGAGTGTCGATGGGGAAAGTTTGTTTAGACTCTCATATATATACACTAAAGCTTTATGACTTATATAAAGTCAAATATTCTTTTAAAAATCTTGAGGAAAGAATTAGGTAGTCTCTTGATCTGATACCACAAATACCAGAACAGACATTATATTTGACCATCAATCTAAATTTTAGCCATGCAGGGAAAAGTCTGTAGTAAATCTCATTATTTGGCAGTTTTCAGGCAAAGTTGCCTTATTTTAGATATGTTTGAGTTAGAGAAGACTTAAAATTTGTGATTATTTGTTTTGTACAAAACAATATAAATCTTACCAATGATTAATGTAGTCATTATTATAATGCTTAGGCAAAGCAAAATGAATTTATGTATATTACTGTTAGGGAATCCTTACTTTTATGTATTCTCATATTGAATCAATTTTCCTGTTCTAACTAAAAAAATCCATTATGTTAAAAATATGCAGTATAATAATAATGTCTCAGAGTTCTTGAAAAACCTTATATTTGGGGAAATTACTTTACTTCCCTCTGAAATGCAGCCAGGTCTGGGGTGAAACCCAGCAGCTATTCCATACCTCTCAGCAGCACTATAGACTGTCCCAGGATATAAAGCAAAGAATAACATACCAAGTTGAAGCCTCAAGGGATGGTTATACCAAGAGGCTATATTTAGTGCAAATTGGACTTTGGTTAGAATATAACATTAGCCCTCCAAGTCTTACCCAGAGTGCAATGTCATAATTATCTTCTCTGTATTTATATAACATCTTTCTTCTAAGGAGTCAAAACATTTTACAGATGTTATTTTATTAATCCCTAATAGATGGAGGGAATGTTTTATTATTCCCATTTTATAGGTTGGAAAACTGAGGCCCCTAAAGATCAAGTTACTTGCCTGAGGTCTCCTAACAAGTCGGTGGCAAAGCTGGAATGAAAATTCTAGCATTTTGATCCTTAATATTATACACTCTTCACACCTTTTCTTTTCCTTTAACAGTGGTTTTATTATTTACAAATGTAGTTTGCTATCTGTAGGACAAAGAAAGAGAGGCAGTGTCCTTTAGTCAAGAGAGAGCCATCCATAAACCTAGGAAAACTTGAGTTTCAGTCTTACCTGTGGCTTGTGACATCTGGCAAGTCACTTAGGTTCTCAGTTCTCTAAGACTATGAGTTTAGAGAGAAGGTAGGTACTGACTTGCCTTTAAAGAGGGCATTTCCTCACCTGTGAGTTTCCTGTATCAATGAAATCACAGATCAAGCCCTTATCCCTGTCCCTCTAACCAAGGAAACCACAGAGCATTAAGTCAAACACCCCCCCACCAAGTGGTATCTGCATGATGCCAAACATTCAAATGAAAACTGAAAAATGTAGTCAGCTGTTCTCTGGACGTTGCAAGATATTCTGAAGCTTGGCATTGTGTATATGAATTTGGAAAAGGATGGTGCCAGCAGCTACCACCCTCAGCATCCTTGATGGTAGTAGCAGTGCCAAAAGTTTATTGAATGCCTAGGGAGAATACCAAGCCTTATTTGGCACCAGAAAGGTGCATGTGTTTTTGGAAGACAATCAGCCATCAAGAAATAGATCGTTTAGTGGAGCATCAAGTCACACAAATACAGACATAATTTATGTTCTTACATAATAAAAACACACATAGAATGCAAGTAAATAAAATCTTCATGAATCTATGCTCTACAAATTAAAGAATAATATGTCATCAATGGCCTTCCAATGAGGGGTTGATCACCAGAAAAAAGAAGGACATAGCTGGTTCTGATACTTTACTATATAGTTCTTGGCAGCACTCCAAGAGGAGTCGTTGGTTGTGTTCATTGACTATGGAAAAGAGATTGTTCTTCTGGAACTTGTACAACTTTTCCCTCCTGTGCCTCTCATCTCCCAGTCTTTGTCCTTCAATGCCTGAAATGTTTCTCTTCCTGACACTCTCCCCCCAAATCCTCATCACCTTCAAGGCACAACTTATACAGTCATATCTTTCAAGAAGCCTTTCCTAATAACCCCTGCTCATAAACTGTGCAATATCATCAGCTATTAATATCTCACAGGATCATAAGATTAAGAACTGGAAGGGAGATGAGAGTTTTTTCTACTCCACCCCCATTTTATAGTTGAAGACATTGAGTTCTAGAGAGGCTAAGTAACCTCTGGCCCATATGGTAAATAGCTGAGGTTCAATTCCAGATTCTCCAATTCTAAATACAGTGTGCTTTTCCTTCTACTTTGAGTCAATTTTTTCTTTAAATCTAAATTTCTTCATCACCAATTAGATGCTTGAGAGTAGGACCCATTTCATATCTCTGTCTTTGTATCCCTAGTGCTTAATAAATTATCTTGTCCCCAATAGGTGCTTAATAAATCACTAATCTCTTGGTGAAATCTTGATTTAATTGACTCTCATGGATTCTATGATCATTTCCATGAGATGACTCCCATACCCATCTTTAATTTCTCTCCTGAGTTCTAAACATATATCACTTTTGTGCATTTCCAACTGCATAGGCATCAGACTCAGAATGTCTTAATCAAGACTCATCATTATTCTCTTCGCACCCCCCCTTCTTCTAAATGTCCCTATTTCTTTTGAGGGTATCACCATCCTTCTAGTCACCAAGGTTCAAAATCTTAGAGTCATTCCTAACTCCTCATTCTTCCTCACCCCAAATTTCTAATCAGTTCTCTTGATTCTAGTTGCACAACATCTCTTCCACCTGTTCCCTTCTTTCTATTTATATGGGCCCCTCCACTTCCCAACCTCAATCCCACTTCAGGCTCTCATAACCTCTTGCATAGACTATTGCAGTAACCTTCATATTGGTCTCCCTGTTTCAAGTCTCTCCACATTCCATCTTGCACACAGACACCAAGTCAGCGTTCCTAAAACTTGGATTTAAAATATAGATGTCCCTTCCCTGCTCCCAAAGCTATATATTGTAGCTATTAATTAGCTCTATTGTATCTAGGTTAAAATACAGTCTTCTCTGTTTGCCTACCTTTTCTGAGTTACTGTACATTACTGCCCTTCATACACTCTACATTTTAGCCAAACTCACCAAATTGCTGTTCTCAAAATATAACATTGAATCTCTCATCTCTCTGCCTTTGTATAGACTGGGTCTCATGCCTGAGTACACTCCCTTTTCACCTCTGCCTATTATTATCTGTAGCTTCCAGCATCACCTCCTGTGGAGGTCTTTTCTGGTTTGTGCCAGCTGTGAATATTTCTTCCACTGAAATCATGTTTTATTTCTTTTGTAAAAAGCCTGCACTTACTTTTCTTTGTGCTTGGTGTTTCCCCCAATAGAATGAAAGCTTTTTGAGGAAAAATTCTGTTTCATTTTTGTCTTTATATTTATGTAGTAGAGTACCTGGCGCAAAGAAGGTGCTCAACAGAGGCTTGTTGAGGGATAGGAAGGTGGAGCAGCCCTTGAGTTAGGAGGACCTGAGTTCAAATCCGGCCTCAGACACTTAGTGGCTGAGTGACCCTGGGTAAATCACTTAACTCTGAGTGCCTCCCCCCAAGAAATACATGCTTATTGATTAATTAAACATTTGTTGAATCGAATTACATGGTTCTCAGAGGAGAATGGAAATCATTAATTTATGCACATTGAAGTGAGGATAATTTCAAGTCAGTGGGTTATTTTAAGATTATAGCTTAGTGAAGGGAAGGTTTTAAGAGGATATAGATCATGGCTTGAATTCTAAAATACTAAAAAAGAGAGAGTAAGGTCTTCCAAGCATGATGAGTAGTTTGTGTGAATGTGAAAACAGCCAAATAGTTTTGGAGTTAGTAAGTAAGATTGGTTTTGCTGGCTAGTGTAAAGGGTGCAGGTAAAAGGAAGAAGCCAGAGAGGGTGGATGTTTTAGAGCCTTAAATCCTTTAGATCAGAATCTATTCTGGGCAATGGGGAGCCAAGGGATATATCTGAATAAATCCATAATCAATTTACATGAGTAAATTATCACACAAGGCACTCATGCCACAGATGGCACATGTTGGTGTATAATCTAGCAGAAGAATATCTGATGATTTCGATGAGACAGTCTGGAAGCCCTCTGAAGAAAAGATTGAAATAATCTGGATGTGTTAATACAGTCTGGACAAGAACTTTAAGGGATGAGTTAAGAGAAATGGATGGAGCTGTGATATTGCCAAGTAGCAGGACTTGGCAATGGATTAGGTGGTCTTTAAAAAAAAAGATACTTTTGATCAAGATACTTTTGATTCTGTCCAAAGCAGGGGTTCTTATCCTTTTTTTGTGTCATAGACCCCTTTGGCAGTTTTTTGAATCATATGGACCCCTTCTCCGAATAATGTTTTTAAATGTACAAAATAAAATACATAGGGATTATGCACAAAGGAATCGATTATATTGAAATAGTTATCAAAATATTAAAAATGAAACCTCTGAAATCTGTTCATGGATAGGTGGTCCATGGAGGAATCCCTGATCTAGAGGATAAGCACTGATCCATCCACTGTGTCCCTCATTTGACTAAGGACTCACATCTGTAAAGTTAGGATTAAGAGTATAATCTATAGTCAAAGAACAGAGCAAAGCTAACTGATCCCATATGGAATCCATGAATTTGGCCATATTAACATTCTTCTGTATTCATTCAGTAATCATTCCTTAATAGACTATGTGCCAGTTAGTCTGCTAGGGACTTAAGAAGACAAAAAGATAAATAAGACTTAATTCCTACCTTCAAAGTATAGAAATTTAATAGGAGCGATAAGGTCTTCCGGAATAAGGAAAATACAAAAGAGAATGTAGGAAGTATCCAAAAGAGGCAAAAACAAAGTATTATGAGCATTCATTGGAGAAAGAGATCCCTTTTCACTGGGCAAATCAGGAAAAACTTCATGGAAAAGGTAGAAACTGAGCTGGGTCTTTAAAGATGGTTAGGATTGGGGGAAGGGAAAAAGCATCCTTAGCATAGAGAATACTGTGAGTGAAGAGGAGGAGAGGCGAGGTTAAAGAATATTGGATATTTGAAGCGTGATGAGAGGTCTGATTTAGGTGGTACAAAGAGTACATGAATTGTAATGTGAGATAAGGATGGGGATAGGTTGGTCGGAGGGCCAGATTCTTGACTTTAGGCTCATGTTTGGTTTTTATTCAGTGGGCTAGCGGGAGTCATTTAATGTTTTCATGTTGTTGACTCGTGCTCAGAGTTGTGAATAAAGAAGATTAATCTAGCACTGGTACATAAGACGGAATAAAGAGTGGAAAGACTGTAGATACATAGTAGTTAAGAGACTATTTATTGGAATGAGCTAGGCATGATGGTGATGGGCCTGAATTAGGTTATTGACAGTGGGAATAGAAGGGGAAGGACTAGGAGGGCAGAGATGAGAGATGCTGTGGAGGGAGAATTGACAGGACTTGGTGACTGGATGTGGAGGACGAGGAAAAGGGAGGAGTCATAGATTCTACTGAGTTTACAAACATGAGTGATTATCCACAGACTAATTGTGGAAGCTGAAGAACAAAAAACCCTCAAAAATCACTCCAAGATAGCAAACAGATGGTAATGCTGTTGGAGGTATATTTACTGTCCACACCACTCTCTTGCTGCTTATAATAATAGCTAAAATTTAATAGTGTATACTGTGTGCCAGGCACTGTACTAAGTGCTTTATGATTATCATTATCTCATTTGTTCCTCACAACAACCTTGAGAGGTAGGTGCTATTATTATCCCCACTTTACAGATGAAGAAACTGAGGCAAACAGTTGCAACAGGGTCACACAGCTAGTAAGTGTCTGAAGCTGGATTTGAACTCAGGTCTCCCTGACTGCAGGTGCAAGGCTTTATTCAATGTTCCACCTAGTTGCCTACACTTATCACTTATTGCCTTACTTTATTAGTTACCTTTTAAAGTTTCTACATTTTATCTGTTCAACTTGACTTGTTAGCTTCTTGTGGGCAGCAACTGTGTCTTATATTTCCTCAGCCCCTGGCACAATGTAGTGCTTATCATGGGTACTTGCTAAGATTTTGTTTTATTGACTGTATGTAAAGATCAGGAAACGACCCAAAATAAGTAGCTTAAATGGATTGATCACCTAATAAGTGTCCGGGATTATAGTCAAAACCATATGGTTTTAGCTGAGTGTCTTTCAGCTAAGTGATGAACAGGCTGGAATATCTTTAGCCAGTGACTCTAATTAGATCATAACTCAAACCTCTGTGGCTTGCAGATCACCAGTGGCATACAACCTGTTCATGTGGTCTCTAGCTTTCCTACTGTGGCATGAGGATGATTTAAGCATGGAGATTTAATAAAATATACACACCTCTTTGAAGAACTCTGCAGAGAAATGAAGGGAACTTTCCTTTAGTCCGACTTTGAAATGGGGGAACCCTGAAATATGGGTTTATTTGAAGTGGCATCTTTGCTTAGGTGTATCAGGCTTCATTACAGTTGGCCACAACTGTGCCACAGCAGCGACAGGCTCTTGATAAAACCTACAGTTAAGAAGAATGACTCACATATTTTAGACCTTGCCTGATATACTATTTTTGTTGTTGTCATTTCCTAATTTTTGTAGGTGGTGGCTCTAGGAGAAGTACCAGATGGGACTGTGGTCACCGTCATGGCTGGTAATGATGAAAATTATTCTGCTGAGCTCCGAAATGCATCTGCTGTCATGAAAAACCAAGTAGCAAGATTCAATGACCTGAGATTTGTGGGCCGAAGTGGAAGAGGTGAGGCTTTTAAAAAGATAATGTATGCTATGTTAGAGTACTTTGCAAATCTTAAAGCACCATATAAAATCAGCTATGGTAATGATGGTGATGGTGGTGATGATGATGGTAATGATGATGATGATGATGGTAGTAGTGGTGGTGATGATGATGATGATGATGATGATGGTGATGGTGATGGTGGTGGTGGTGATGGAATCAAAACACTAGAATCCTGAAATGAAATACATATAAACTTTTTTTTTAAATAAAGCAACAGCCTTCTTTTCCCCAATAGGGGTGGCTCATGTTTTATTTGAAGACTCAGTCCAGGTAACATTTATTATTTTCTTTTGACTCCTTTAATGTTTTGGATTTGTTTCACAAGTTTGAAAATTTGAATATTTTTTTCAGAGGAACTTGTTATTAAATTTGTTGGGCACATGAGGGTGAGGTACAGAGGAAGGAAGTTTTCATAGGTTCAAGTTCTGGGTTACAGGGAGTCAGATAATGGAGTTCATTGAGTGGCAAAGGGGGAAGAGAAATATATATTTTTCGTTTCTTGATGGAAGCCCAATTGCTCTTAAGTTGTCAGAATTTGTCATTATATTCTTCACTCATTGTGAGTGTCATGGCATCATAGATTGAGATCTGGAGTTGGAATATGACTCTGCAACAAAGGTTCTTAGTGTTTTTATTATCATGAACTCCTTTGGTAATCTGGTGAAGCCTATGGACTTCTCAGAATAATGCTTTTAAATGAATACAATAAAATACATAAGGAAATCAATTATACTGAAATATAGTTATCAAAACATTTTTAAAAAATAAGTTTGCATTTCCCAGGTTAAGAATCCCTGTTCTATGGAGACAGCAAAATAGCATGATCATTGTTTACTCTCAAAGTAAGAATGCATAGGCAGAGACATAACTAGCAATTTTTATACCTGGGGCAGCACAAACTGTACCTCAGGATAAGGAGCACAAAATGAACCCTTAAATCTACTTTTGAAGCCAAAATCCTGGAAGCCACTGTGGGGAGGGGTAGAAACCTGGGGCCACAGAGAAGCCACAGCTGGGGAATCCACTAGGAAGGAGACAGAAGCAGGCAGGTCAGAGATGGGAAAGTGGTCATCTTGGATGTGGAGTGGCAGTGGGAAGCAGGCCATCTGGTAGATTCCTGCTTTTAACCTATTCTTCTTGCTAAGTGCTAAGCCCTATTGCTGCTCTACACCTATAAGCATTTTTAGGATTTTCTAAATTTGAAATCTTGAGTGCAAAACCCTAATTGCCCCATTCTAGGTCAGTCTCTTCGCATTTGCCTTGCCCTTTCCATCGGTGACTGGCATTTGCTTTTGCAGTAGGATTTTTTAGAAAATTGGATTGAGTGTAAACTTTTAATGCATCGACTTGCTTTACTTCAGCATGACTGTGGAATTGGTGAACCTGATAAATGATCATGACTTTGAATGTCCCTTTGGTATTTAAGGATTTCCTCTCATCTGAAATCTATACTGAAATTGTAGGAAGCCTTTTAAAAGATGGTAAACAAAAAATAATTTCCTTTTAGCCTTTTTGCAGCTGCTTCATAATTGGAGTTAATGATGGAAAGGATGTCTCTAAGGAAACCAATTCTTCAGTTTTCACAGGATTCTCCTGAGACAATCCTATATATCATCTCCCTACTAGACTTAATGTATTTATTTGTTTATTTAAACAAATATTTCAATTTTAAGCCCTCTTATGAGGAAAGAAAAATTAATCCCACTGTGTGTTGCAAATTCAGTTAAAAAAATGCAAATTCTCTTCTGGAATAGCCGGAACAGAATAGTGGGTCATAGGAAATGAGAGGCTCCAGTTTTTAAACAAAGTCCAAACTGACTGCTCTTAAGTTTGGATCAGATGTCATATTATTACTATTGTAAAAGCTTGATAAGGGAGATTCAAGAAGGGCTGTTTCCGATGAGTAGTTTTAGTTTACTTTCTAGGAACAAGGCCAAGAAGTTGTACTTTTAAACTTTTTTTTTTAAGAACAATTATGCATGATAATGAGATACTGTCATAGAGAGGTCGTTTGAAATAAAATGAAGCTGGATCTCTCCACTGAATCAAAGCAAAAGGTGTTATTTCTGCATCATGTTTAAGTTAACTTCATTTAAAAAAAAAGAGCTGTTCTATCTTTCTATTGAATGATTAGGTTTAAAATCTCTTTGACTCAGTCACTAGCACAGCCTCACATTAAAAGTACAGTACAGTATTTCTTTTCTCTAATAAGCCCAGGGAAGAATATGCTGGACTCCCTGTGTGTTCTCAATCTCATTTGAGTCCTGTGAAATATTATTTTCTATTAAAAGAGAGGAAATGGAGTTTAGTATTTAAGGAATCAGCACAATTTCTATTTTACTTTTCATATTCAGACTAGTGTTTTCATTTATAGTGCTTTTGTATCATATAGACTCTGCATAAGTTTTTCTCTGATCAATTTGAGTAGAAACTATGGCAAAGTGATAGTGTACTTTGTAAACCCTCAACATATTTATTTAAGAAACTTCAAAGAGAAACAAAGGGTGTGCACTGTTTTACTATATTGGCTTTCTGAGTTTTGGCTGGTTTCCCAAATAGCAATTTTTATATTTAAAAAAAAAAAAAGACAGACTTAACTGCTTGCAGACTTTTCACGCATGGAAGATGAAGAAAGCTTCTTTTGATGAAGTGTAATTATGTCCAAACAGAGCTGACCCCCTCCCCCTATATTTCTTATGATCTTAACTGAAGAAAGTAGGGTTTTTCCTTTGAAGCAGCCGGGACTTGGTGTAGGATCTGAAATGCTACAGTCTGCTGCCAGAGGCAGGATGGAGAAATTGGTCCAGACTTGTCTTAGAGACTTCTACGAGAGAGAGAGAGAGAGAGAGAGAGAGAGAGAGAGAGAACACTAATAATAGATTATTCTATCAGTACCTAAAATGTATTAAAGGAAACAGTTAACAGCAAACAGGAGAAAAAAAATCATCAAGAGAATATTGATAACATGAATCAAACATTGTTTTTAAAATGAGTAAGTTGTTTTTCAGTGACAGGAAACTCTCTAACCTGTATCTCTTTGTACCTGACCTGGTTTATTGCACTTTTTTTTTCCAGTTTCCTCTTTGATAATCTTGCATCTTTATCTCTAAAATAAGGGAACTGTCCTAGAAGGCCTTTGAGGTCCCTTCCATCTCTAGATCTATCAGCCTATGATTTAGATTTTTCTTAAGTTGTGAAGGCCAGATCAATACCCTGCTACCACCATACCCCTCCAATTCTTTCATATATGTGTATATATATATATATGTATATATACACACAATATGTATATATGTATACCCATATGTATATATAAGTGTGTACATATATGTATATGTATATATACATATGTATGTATGCATGCATAATATTTTTTCCTCTGCTCTTGAAGAAATGGCCAGAATTTTCCAGTGGTATATTGTATTTTTCCTTCAGTTTGGGAAAGATAACCAAATCTACTTCATGACAACATATTACAGAGAGTCGTGTAACTATTATAATTTGGCCATGCAAAACTCCACTGATGCCTAACACTTTTGGACTTGTTTTGCAATCAAATATTGGTTAGATAATGGCTTCAGTGAAACCTCTCTTATACACCTGTGGTTGAGAACTGCACATAGTTTTAGACTATGCTTTCCTTTTCTTTTAAACATTTTTCTTTTTTCATCATGAACTCATCAAATGTGAACATTTCGATATTCCAAGAACAACAAAAGAGGATTGTATATGAAACTTTGAACTTGTTAGTACAATTATTTTTAGGTGTACCTAAATTTAAGAGGGTAGTAACAAAATTACTCTGTCTCCTTCTGAATTTCTTTTTGTTTTCTTCTGTGTATTTTAAACAGTTTATTGTTGCTACTCCCTTCTTCCTCCCTCCTTCCCTCCCTCCCCCTCTCCCTCCCCTTCCTCCCTTCCTTCCTCTCTTCCTTCCTTCCTTCCTTCCTTCCTCCCTCCCTTCCTTCCTTCCTCCCTCCCTTTCTTTCTCTGTCATTAACCACTTGTAGTTACTATCCATTGCTTCATAACAATTACATTTAATTAAGCAATACCAATCAACACTTTGGTTGTGTCAGAAAATGTTTGCCTCATTCTGTGGTAGTCGAGTGCATCCAGCATCTCTGCCAAGATGCATTTGATATTAGCCTTCTCCAGTCATTACTGGTCACTCTTTGCGTGTTCCTTTTTCTGCCTTTACATTTTCAAAAGACCAGTGATTACTTGGCTTTAAAAAAGCCCTAACAAAATTCATGCTCTTTTTCATGTCAAACACAACTTTAAATTCAAGTCAATAAACATTTTTAAAGAACCTACTATATGTATATAAAACACCGTATTAGTCTAAGAGAGAACAGAACCAAAATAGAAGGGCATTTCCTGTACTAAAACAGCATTCCCTCCCTGTTATGCTTGACAGTCCCTCAGGCTACCATAATGATTGTCTGTCAATGTTAGTCTCCTGTGGTTACAACTGAAAATATAGGACTTGAGGATGTAGTTCAGAAGTAACCCCCAGATAAGTTTCTGGCTGATGAAATTAGTGAATCAGCACTAAATTTAGTTGTTAGTTTTCAAAAGTAAAGAACATATATTTTTAAGAGTATGTCAAAGGCTAATAAAAAAGGATGTGAGGAAAAGATACTTCTTTTGGTTGATAAAAGATATCCAGGCTTTATTTGAGGAAAGCATAAATATCAACATAAAGATATAACTTATGAATTGGCCATTATTTTGAAGTAGAGTGTTAATTTCTATGTTGGTTGACGTTCCCTGATTTTGTCTTTGGTATTACCTACATCTCTTTTCAAAAGAACAGCAAAGAGTGGGAGGAATCTCTGTTAAAAAAAATTAAATGTTAAGCACATCTTGTTCTTTGGGATTTGATTTTGGAACAGTTGTAATTTAAATGCTCGTTTCTTCCCCAGAACCACTACCCACATCTTTATTTGAGAAGGATAAATTGGGGCATTATAGGAAAAAGGTTCCACTATGAAAATTTGTATTAGTTTTTAAATTGTAGAGTAAATGTCTGGAATGGTGCAGATTCTCTTTTGCATAGAATGTTGCCTTTGAATTAGGGGAAAAATAATACTTTTCAACCTTAAAATGAAATCATAAGGTTTCAAAATATAAATAGGTCCAAAACAAGCTTAGCTAAGTTTGTAGTTGATGCCTATAATCAGTTAATAATAAAATCTAAGATTACTTGGGGGCACGTCCTGAGCCTTTTAAAAATGTTTTATCTGTGCCTTTTGTTTTCACATGACAGTCATTTTTGGATAAATTCCCCACCCACACCCACCCCATGTTGCAAAAAAAAAAAAATTCCCCACTCCCCCTCCTTGCAAAAAAGAAAAAAGAATAATTATCACAACTGAGTGACCATATTTGTTTAGTATATTCGACAGTCTGCACCTATAAATCCTCTCTCCACCCCCACCTTCTCTAGGTGGCACAGGGGATAGAGTGCTGGACCTGAAATCAGGAAGACTTGTGTTCAAATACAGCTTTAGACACTTATTTTTATTACCTTTGGCAAGTCACTTGACCTCTGCCTTCCTCTGTTTCTTCATTTATAAAACAAGGGTAATAATAGCACCTATCTACCAAGTTTGTTGTAAAGATCAAATGAGATGATATTTGTAAAGTGCTTTGCAAACCTTAAAGCATTATATACATGTTGCAGTTGCTACTGTTGTTACTACTACTACTACTACTACTACTACTACTATTACTACTACTACTACTACTACTACTACTACTACTACTACTACTACACCTCTTTAAAGGATGGAAGTCAATTTTGTTATCTGCCCTCCAGGATCAAATCTGGTTACTGTGATTACTCAGACTCCACTTCCTTTTAGTATTATTTTCATTGACATTCTTGTAAACATTGTCTATGATCTTCATTTGGGTCTCCTTACTTTGCATCACTTCATATAAGTCATCCCCATGTTTAGCTGAGTTGCTCATATTTGTCATTTTTTCCAGGACAATAATATTCCATTATGTGTATATAACACAATACTTTGTTCAGCTATTCCCCAATCAATAGCATCTATTTCCAGTTTTTTGCCATGAATATTTTGTAATATTCTTTCTGTTTCTAAATAAAGCCTTTCTTTCTGGCTTTTATCTCTTTAGAGTATGTGCCCAGTTGTGTGTCTGTAGACTTTTGAGATCAATGCTATGGAAACAAATACTATCTTTCTCCAGAAGTCATCAGATATTGCTAATGTTTAGAAATTGTAGACCTGATCCACCTGGATGGTGAAGTATAAATATTTCTGGATTTGAAGTCAAAAGGCTGGGTTTACAACCTAGCTCCCTTACTTCTTGTGACATCAGACAAATAACCTAACTTCTCTCTTTCCTCATGAGTAAAATGTCAGGATCAGGCTGGACCACTGAAGCCTTTTCAGCTCTAAATCTATTTTTACCAGATAAAATCAGTTTTATCTCAGAGATCCGGATCCATATGGATTTTTCTATATTGGAGGAATAATCTCAATCCTTTCATTCAACTTCTCAATTTCAAAATTTTAAACATTGAACATAAAGGAAATTTATATGTATTTTAGGTTATCTCTGATCTCTTCCTGTCCTATTCTTCTCTTCAGCCATATCAACTGGCCTTTAGTTTGGAGAAAGATAATTTGGATTATTTAAAGCATATATTTCATAATTGACAATCACTTGAAATGTGATGTATTAAAGGACACACTTTAAAAGTAGGTGTCTTCATCACCTTGCTCTAGATTTTTGCTTTTATTCATTTCAAACACACTAAACTGGAGCACATTTCTCTACTTAGGAAAGATTCTCCACCTCTTAAAATATTCTTTAATATTCCTGAGGAATATTCTCCTTCATTTTCTTGGCCATTGGAAAAATATAGCCTAGGAGACCTAAAGCCACATGCTCAGTAACAAATGATGTGTGCCTTAAACAGATTTTAGGAACCTCCACGGCCTGGTTTGAAAAGAAAACCCAGTCACTAGACTTGACAGCCAAAGACCTGTTCTGCATTAAGCCTTATGTATAACCTGTTCCATATTAGGCTTTGAAAAGATTGCATTAAGTTTTGCATTGCTACATATTGTTTAAGATTTGTGTTTTGATTTAATGCTCTCAGAGCTCAATGAAGAGAAAGAGTCACTGGTCAGAAAAAAAAAGCTTTTTAAAAGGTTCTGGTCCAGGAGCCATCTCAGTGGGCAGCAAGGCCTCAGATTGCTGAATGTTTTATTGAGTCACTCTTATACGCCTACCCTTTCCTGTCTTGTAACAGTTTGCAGTTTTGACTATCTGACATTACTAACCGTTGCATATCTAACAGATTACAACTGTCAGTGAGTCTGCATAACAGAGGCTGGTGTCTTCTTATGGGGAGAACATACATTCAAAGCTCATATCGCAATTTCCCCTGTCTTTTCTTTCCTCCTTTTCATCACCTTCTGCTCAGGAATCTGAATCATCAGTTGTGATATTTCAACGAAGTGTGGGGGCCCCCTCCGAAAAGTTAAAATTCAAATGTATGTTTGGGGGATGCCACATTTATCTGGCACACAATAAACCACTGTCAGAGAATTGTTTCAAGACTCAATAGTGGGGACATATGTAAGGGGGGGGTTGGAATTGGGGGTGGAGGAAAACTTTGTTCCAGTAATGATGAAATCATCATCATACCACAGGCACATTAAGGCCAGGACAGGAGACACTAGCTCCCTGTTAAAATGATTCCCATAAGAACTTGACTCTTTCATCTTCTTATTGTAGTGCAGTTAAGCAAATGAAATGTTAAAGCCATGTGAAGTAAATAACATAATCAACAATGATTTACTATTGTTCTTTCATAGGGTTGTGACCCAAACCTAAATAAAGGCTTCTAAAATTGTCTGGGTTTGGATGTGTTCCTGATGTTACAGAAAACCGAAAGGAAGAGAAAACTCCAAGAGTGGACTATGGCTTTTGTTTTTATTACCATTATTGCTACTGCTCAGCACTTTTAAAACCTGGAACTGCCTTACTCTTAATGTTGCATGGTGGATCGAGGCAGTCATGTCTAATGCTGAGGCTGGTGTTATGTTGACAGACAAGTCTAGTGACTGTTTAAAACTGCAGGTAGAGAGAGGGTTTATAATTGAGAATTAGAAATGCTTTGTCTTGGGTTTGGACTATGGGACCACATTTTCACACAATCAGAGATCATAAGACTGTAGGTTTTTTCAGAACTTAGAGGTCCTCTACGTAGTACAACCTCCTCATTTTACAGATGAAGAAACAGAGGGGAAGGGAGGTTAAGCCTAATGTGGAAGAGCTGGGATTCTGACCTGGGGACCAAGGTCCTTTGATTCTAAATTCTGCTATTTTTACCATATAATGCTGTCTCTTCAGATATGGGGAAATTATACTTTGAAAACCTTCATAGCTGCATTAAAATTGCAATTGCTTCTTTCTTGTATTTATTATGGATTATTCTGTCTTTCCATCTGCAGGAAAGAGTTTCACCCTGACAATAACTGTCTTCACAAATCCCCCCCAAGTTGCCACCTACCACAGAGCTATTAAGGTTACAGTAGATGGGCCTCGGGAACCAAGAAGTAAGTACTTGCCTTTCTGTTAAATACAGTGATAGTACAGATAGATATGTGGAAAATATATGCTCCTGAGTGGGGATATTGAATTCATCCTCAGCAACATAGTTTTGGATGTATGATTTCTTTACCAAATACACTATTTCCATCTAACTTCAGTGGAGGAACAGTTAGAAAAAATTTCCAGTTAGTGGGAAATAAAATTACAGACCCATCCTTTGCCACAAGACAACTAATGCATCTGAGACACTGGGAAGAGAATTCATAATCATTCTTTAGCTGGAAGTCACTTTTATAAGAACTTCAATATGTCTGTTTCATAATAATGAACAGACTAGATCCACAAGACCCAAGGTGGAAAACAACAAACCGTTAAAAAATCTTGGGCTCAGTCGAAAGCACTTGTATATGTTTCCCATGGCCTAAGAATGTGTTTTAACTCTTCTATTCGCCCACTCATTCCCTTTATAAAGAACATACTCCTTAATTATAAAAAATTTATTTGCAAATGATAACTTGCTTGATTGTTACAACACAGTTGTTTGGTCATGTTCCAGTAATTGTTATAGATAGCTTCTGCTAACAGATATAGTCTGACTTGGTTTAATCTGTCTTGGTTTATTTGTCTGTCTGGGCATCCGGCAGCTTTAGCCAGCAATCATTTTTATATCATGTATATACTCCACATAGACCAATATGCCTCAATCTAAATTAGAGCAGATTTTTCAAAAATCCTCAGACAAACTGATTAGAACAAATCTGACCTACCTGTATTTAAATATATTTAGAGATTAAAGATTATTCGATGTATAAACCACATTAAAAATCATGTCAATGAAAGCATCACTTTCACCACTCTGCCTTTGATGAGTAAATACATGTGAGACAGAGCCATTGCTCTTAACGTGTTTAATTTGTGGCAGAGGTACCGTTGGAAGAATTATCTGACACAGAGCGCACACCTGTCTAGATGGCAAAAATTGACCACCTTTTCTTCCCTTACAATGGGGAGACAAAGGCTTGCAAGGTCTTATCTCTGCTAGGACTACACAGCATCTCCATGAGTAGTGAGAACAACCACATACCTCTCCTCCTATGGCTGCTGTCTCTCTTCATGAAGGCTGTCTGCCTGCCTGGGCTGGGGAGGTTTCCTGCTTCAAAACTGAGTCTTTGAGGTTTTTGTTTTTCTCCTCCTTTCATGTGCATGGCGTCCTTCCAAGTTCACAAAGTTGGGTCAGTGCTAGTTCTGTCTTTTCAGCTTGGGATCCTCCTATTCAGAGGTGGATGACCCACACATCTGTAAGAGCCTGAGGTTGTTAGACTTATAAGGGAGGTTAGCCCATTAGATGAATGAAGGATAGCTTCGGGTTCTTATATGAATGGGCCTGGGGCTTTCCCTGATTTCGAAGGCAGGGATGACCACCTGTGTTGGAGAATGCCTATTTGCCCATTTTATCCAACCCATGAAGTCCTGAAGAGGCAGGGAAGTTCACTTGTAATATGCATAAAGTGGGGCACTTGTTATTTTAATATTTCTCCTTAAATAACATACATCTTTTTAAAATACGTTTCTTACTGATCCGAGGCTTCCTGTTTTGGTTTTGGCGAAAACAATATAAAGTATGAGTGCATATGTGTTGGTAATTAGGAGTACTGAGAGGACAAATACAAGAAAAGATAGATATGCCTTCAAGTGGAATCAGTTTTCCTTGAAGACATGACAAAAGATGAGAAGATCCTGTGACCTGGGAAGGAAGTAATCACTTTAGGAGGAATGACACAGGAGGTCATCTTTATGTAACTGCTTTTTTAAAAAACATTTTTTGTTACATTTGAATTCAAAGCTGTTCCTTTCCCTCCCTCCCCAGTCTGCACTAGAAAAAGCCAACACTTGACACAGAAATATTATGAGAAACTATAAAATACATAGTTGTGTATATCACTTCTTTCTCTGGAGGTGGATACATCTTCCTTCATAAGTCCTTTGTAGTTGATTTGAATATTCATATAATTCAGAATAGCTTGGTCATTCACATTTACTCTTTGAATAATATGCTGTTACTGTATACAACTGTATACAATGTTCTCTTGGTTCTGCTCGTTTCGTTCTTCATTATTTCAAGCAAGTCTTTTCATGTATTTCAAAAATCAAGTTGCTCATCATTTCTTATAGCACACTAGTATTCCATCACAATCATATATCACAATTTATTCAGCCATTCTCCAATTGATAGGCATCCCTTCAATTTCCAATTCTTTGCTACCACAAAGAGAGCTGCTATAAATATTTTAGAACATACGTTTTTTTTTTTCCTTTTTCCTTGATCACCTTGGGAAATAGACCTACTAGTGGTATTGCTGGGTCAGAGGGTATACATAGTTTTATAACTCATTGAATAATTACAAATTGCTCTCCAAAATGGTTGTATCAGTTAACAGTTCCACTAACAATGATTGCTTTTCAATATTCTTCTGTTGCCCTGGGAAATTTACTTAGTTCCTCTGTGAACTAAGAACAATAGCATTACTTTATAGAAATGAAGGGGGCAAAGTAGACCACCTAGCAGCCACCCTTTCCAATTTTAAAACCCATAGTACTAATTTATTGTGGGAATAAATTAGTTGATGTTTATCAAGAATACCAGTACTTTCAAACTGGAAAAAACTCTATTGGGGAAATTAAGGTTTGGGTGTGTGAAACAGTCACTTTGGCATCAACTTATGTTTAAGGTACCAAAGCTCTTTTGTTGACTAAACTCCTACTCTAACATTTCTGAATGACATTTTGTGGAAATCCAAGAGGTGTCTATGGGTAACTAGATGTCGTGTTCATGATATCATGGAGTACTTTTCAGGAGGGGAGCAGGAAGTGGAAATTGAAGACCTAGCAAATTCAGAACAAATTTCCAGGTGACTCCAATATCAGAAGGCACCTTAAACAGAACCAGCTTTTCCAATTTGATTACTCAACACTGCATCCATCCTTTTCTGTCCTCCCTTTCCCAGCAGCCTTAGCTTTGCTGGACACCAAACATGCTTGGTATTCTGCTTTCCCTTTGCTTTCTCTCTTTGATTTCAAAGACTTCAGGTGTCTTAAGATGGAGAGTCATTTACATTTTTATACAATGAATTAAACAATATTTTGTTTTAGAGAGAGTTCATCTAGTGTTAAATTAAGTAGACTGGAGCCCTCCAAAATTCAGATTGTCTAATTTTGTAGTATTTTCTTGCAGACAATGTGGAAAAACCTTTAACAAGAAATTCCTTGAGAGAGAACCAGAGAATGAGTCTACTAATAAGAAAATTTCAGATTTTTTTTAAAATGTAGGATTTTTATTTTTTAAGTGGAAAATTTTGCCACAGAAACTAGTCTATTGCGATGGGTTGAACCAACCGAGGATTTTGCTCTCCTAATTTAGTGTTAATGGAACGTCACTCTTACCTAAAATGGCTTGACTATTTGTTGAAGGCTTGCTCTCATCCTACCAACTCTTCCATCCAGCTTTTGTTTAAGTAGAGAATTGGAGAGTTAGGTTTTAGTTGGTATAGATTTTCTTTTTAATCAGCAGTTCTGCATATGATAGGTGAAATGTCTTGTTGTTTTGGAGGTTTCTTTAGAGTAAGCCCTCAAATTCTCTTGATGGGATGTCACTTTTAAGAGATGAATAACTCTGTAAAGCAAACTGCCCATACTACAGGTTTTACACAAGTGCTTGTTTCTCCTAGTGAGACGTCAGCTCCAATTTCTGCACATTAGTAAATGACACTAATCAGCATTATAAATAATGCCTTAAGCCTGCATCCACATGGACTGGGGAAAGTAAGGTAGAACAGATGCTAATTATGATTCTGTTATAACAAAACAAAACAACAAGGACAAAATTCCCTGCAGTTGGCCATACTTCAGCTGAACAATGCCCCCTCTCTGAGGTCTGGCCTATTGTCACCTCTGCTGAGATCTTTTTATTCAGAAATCTGAAGGGCTTCATCTTTCTGTGTTTTCTGTCTCTGGCCGCTGAACCGGTGTTGTCACTTCACAAACAACTCCTTTTCTTAATACACACATCTGGCGTTGGCAGTTGGACTAACTTCATAAGAGCACACGATCATCACTCATTACAAGATTAAAAAGTACCCTATGGCATCATTGATGTTTTTTCACTTTGATCTTTTGCAGTTGTGATTCATCTCAGTTATAAAACTTCCCTTTAAAGGAACACAGCCGATGACTTATTAGGACCTTCATCTTAAGCAGTGTAAACATGAAAACGGTGCGCATCTTTACAGAATGTCATTTACTTTCTTTGCCGGCTTATCATTTTAAGACATGACATCATGCTGAAGATCCCAGATTTGTAAGTCTTGTTTTCAGGCAAGACTTTTTGACCTTATGTTGGTGAGTTAACTTGAGAGAATCAATAGCATGTACTTTCCCAAAGACATCATCTTCAGCGCTGGCAGCGGTAATGTCACCAAAGACATCTTACTTGGTCAGACATCAGTTTCTGTTAGCAATCTG
The DNA here is from genome assembly GCF_900497805.2 of Vombatus ursinus. Taxonomy (NCBI): domain Eukaryota; kingdom Metazoa; phylum Chordata; class Mammalia; order Diprotodontia; family Vombatidae; genus Vombatus; species Vombatus ursinus. The sequence continues at coordinate 8,101,760 of NW_020954604.1, read as the reverse complement.
CTATCTATTTAAGCACCTGGTTCCACCTCTCTGCCTAATTTAAAAGATTCTCATAAGGAAGGAGAAGCTTGGTAGCAAAATCTATAGTTTGTTATTGTGGTGCTCCCAAAGAAGGGTAGCAGTATTGACATACACTACTGAGAATCTTTCATGAAGGGTTTTGTCAGCATGAGAGAACTCCCCATATGGGAACGTCTTCCACCATTCCTTCATATTAACAATCCATCTATAACATAAATTAAGTACTAGGGACTTCTTGCCTGAGGCACATTCAGGTAAGATGGCTTTTTATGATTGCAGAATTATTTCATGTCAGGGCAGATTTTGAACCCAGGTCTTCCTGATTTCATCCACTAGTCAGCCATTTCAACAAGCATTTGTTAAGCACCTACTATGTGCTAGGCACAGTGCTAATTGCTAGGGATATAAAGAAATGCAAAAACACAGTCCTGCAGAAAGTAGGACCTGTCATGAAGCTTTGAGGAAGCCAGGAAACAGATGGGATGATGGGGGAAGTTCATTCCACACATGGGAGGCAGCCAGTATAAAGACACAGAGATGGAAGATAGAGTGTACTGTGTGACACACTGCAAGTAGGCCTGTGGAGTTGTAAAGTGGGTAGAAGGGAATAAAGAGTAAGAAAACTAGGATGATAGGGAGGGGCAGAGTTATGAATGCTTTAAATGCCAAAAGGAGGACATTATATTTGATGTTCTAGGCAAGAGGTGACAGAGAATCACTAGAGAATATTGCCTCTGTTGATAACATAGGAGATATTTTAAAAAATCCCTCCCCTTCTTTTCTATCTCCATCTTTAATTTCTTTTCACTCCTTATATTCTAAATTTCATTTTAATATACCTTTTCTTGCCTTGTGTGAAGGAATAAGTCATAGCTCCATCCCTTTTCTTCCCCTCTCCCCTTGAATTTAGAAATCTCCCTTTCAGTCATAGCAGCCTTATTTTGATTTGAATACTTTTGTAGCAGATCAAATGTATTTTGGGTAGGCTATACCATTATAATCAATGTGGAAGCCCTTTTTTTCATCTATTCAACGAGTTCTTATGGCCACTTCTTGCCCTATGTATGCCACTTTATATTAGAAGAACAAAACTTGATTTTCTTGGGGAAAAGATATTTACTGAACATTATGAATTAAAAAAAAATGTTTTCTATGTATCGAGGTGGTCATTGGACCACAAAAATGTTAAGCAATTAATCTGGCTACACAGTCTAGTCCATTCTTGAATGAACTAGCCTGGAAATTTTATTCTTTTTATACCTTCTAGCTTAGAAAACATCTATTTTCCTACATATTTACAGGCATAATCCCCAGCATAAGCAAGTGAGAATCTGAGAGTTCTTATGTGTACCTTGGGGAGCCGAATCATGTTTTTTGCCAAAGGAGAAAGAAAACCTTTGTTCTTTATACCTTCTTCTCTGCTATGTCCTTTTATTCTTATTCTGCTCCCCAGGTACTATCTACATAGAAGAGATGAAACCCTTCAAATGCTTCTTTTCCTTGTCTTCTTTCTGTTCCTTCAGGCCGTTGGTCCCAGGCTTAGGCTGCCACATTGCTTCTGCTTGGCCGTCTTCCCTACTTTCAAATGGGTCTAGAGTTTAGGGGAGTGGGAGGCCACCTGGGAGGGTAAGTATTTGGTCTTGTTTTTATAGTTAGGACTGCCTTAGTCCACTGGCTCACATTGCTAGGAGAAGAAGCTTGAGTGTTTCAGCTGACGCTGTGTGTTATTTTTTTCATTCCCTTGCATGCTCAGCTCCCTTGGTCTTTGATTATTTACTTAACTCCTTGGAGAAATTTTCTCTACTCCCTATTCTGGAGGTGTTTTCAGAAAGAGAAGTAAAGTTTACTATTTTAAGTATTGAGTTCTGAGACAGAATAGTTCAAGCAAGGCATTATCTCATTTTTCTACAATGTACCTCCCTTTATAGAATCTCAATTGAGATTCTGTGCCTTATTAAACTTTGTTAAGCACTTACAATGTGCCAGGTACTGTGTATACAAAGATAGGCAAAAACAGTCCCTGATCTCAAGAAGCTTACAGTCAAATGGGGGATACAACATGCCAACAACTATAAACCATCAAGATATATATAAGGTAAATTGGAGGTAATGTCAGAGGAAGACACTAAGATTAAGGAGGACTGGGAAGGGCTTCTTTTAGAAGGTGGGATTCTCTCTTCTATATCTGAAATAAGCCTTCACTAGAAGGCCTTCCATGGTAGAAGACTTACTATCTCATCAGTAGCCCATTCCATTTTAAAACAGCTCTAAACGTTAGACATTTTTCTTTATGTGGCACTGAAATCTCCTTCTTTGCAACTTTTACCTTTTCCTTCTGGTTCTCCTATTCAGGGCCTAGCAGAACAAGTCTAATCCTCTTTTCAAACATGACTTGAAGATGGCTATCGTATCTTCCCTAGGTTTTTTTGTTTCTAGTCTAAGCATTCTCAGTTCCTTCAAACTGTATTTGTGTGGAATAATTTATAGTTCTTTTATCATACTGGGCATTCTCCTTTAGGCATGATCTAGTCGATCGATATCCTAAAAATATGGCAACCACATTTTAAAATCATTGAAGAATACAGAGGGACTATCTTCTTCCTCGTTTCAAACTTCGTGCATCCATTAATGTGCTTAAGATCTCATTGGCATTTTTCGCTACTATGTCACAACTATTAACTCATGTTGAGTTTGCAATTCAAAGTATTTTTCACATTATTCTTTTTCTCATTCTTTATAAATATGTGTGTGTATGCATGCGTGTGTGTGTGTGTGTGTGTGTGTGTGTATCTCCCATCTTGTAGTTGACTTTTTGGATCTAAGGGTAGAAATTTACATTTATCTTAATTTAATTTCATTCCAGTGACTGTCATTGTGATAATAAAGGAATGAAGGCAATTGAGGGTTAAGTAATTTCTACTCCTTATTTCAGATGCTTTCTGTAGAAGCTCAGCCATAATCCTTCCTCCTTTATTGCAGTGCTCTGATCCTTCAGGAGTCCTGTGGGGTGAGAGAGTTGAATATTTTCAGACTTTCAGTGAAGGGCTAGCTTCATGGCATTTGGTTGCTCCTCACTGATGAATGCTTATTTAAAGGCGTCAACATGTGAGGTAAGGCAGAGAATAAGTAAAAATGTGTTGGATGAAGGGATTAAGGAAGAAGCTACCAAGGGCAGATGGTATGCCAAAAATAGGTCCAGCATCTAGGGTCTTTCTGTTTGCAGGAACAATTTGGAGATCTTATTACAGACCTTGGACTATACCTCTGAAGACACTGACTCTTTAGTTTAAGATGGTGGCAGAAAGGGCCTTGATTTCCTTAACTTACAGAATTCTTCCTGAGTTCTTTGCTGTACTGCCTGTGAGATGCATAAATGCACCTTGGGCTTGTTCAAATACTATACTCTTTATGTACTCCACAGTCAACCCAGATGAATAGGAGTTTGCCTGGAATAGATGATAACCATTTGACCAACCGACTTGTAAAACATGCAGTAATGTTTGAAGGTTTTTTTTCTTAAAGGGGTAGGGGGTATTGTCTTTTAGACTTACTGCAATAATAGTTCTTAGGACACTCCCTGCCCCCCTCCTCGCCCACATGCCTCCATTCCCCCCACCCTCCTGCCCCCCCTGCCCCCCCCTTCTCCCCAAGAGAAGAATGGAAGGAGGAGGAGGCTAGAGGTGGTAGTGGAGGTTATGTCTGGTGTTGGTGGAATGTGCTCATGAGTAGAACAGCTTTAAATCTCTTTCAGAGGCTTTTTTTTTTTTTTTTTTTTGTTGACTGACTGTCAGGAGCCGGGAAGATGGCCAAGAAGGAAATGACACATCGAGAGGCATTTTGTGTTGTGCAACATTCTGGGGAACTGATGCAAGGATATATAGCCTGTTTACACATTCCTCCACTAGAAGACTGCATGGCAGTAATTTAATTCAGTAACACATGGCATGCTACAGCAAGGAAAGCTATACCCTTCACATCCTTTCCTAGCAAATTATCACAGCAGTTAAAACATACTTCATGCTTTGTCCCTTCTTTGGAGGCTTCCCTGGTCTGTCTTCAGAAGACATAACCTTCTCTGCCCCTGGTATCTGAATACACTTTTTTTCCCAGTGGGGTAAGCTCATGTTCATGAAGAGTTGTCATTTTCAGAACATTTTCCATGTACATATGTTTCAGTTGATATATTTATTTTATACTAAATATAGTAGGGCCAGTTTTTCAAGTGATAAGTATTCTGAAAGAAAGCACATGTATGTGAGTTTCTGGATGGGGTAATAGTTGGGTAGAAGTTAGAAGTTTTTCATTCTTAAAACCATGTCAAACATTTGTGAGATGAATTTTGCTCCAAAGCTCCCCCCCACCCCACACCCAGGCAGAGGAGATCTTTTCAGTCATATTCTTGGAGTCGACCAAAAGATATTACTTCTTATCCTTGAGGGGACTTGAATTAGTAATTTTTTTGGTACTATGACACTTGTTAGAATCATTAGTTTAGAACTGAGGGAAACTTTAGAGATCATTTAGACCAATCCCCCCTAATTTTACAGATGAGGAAACTGAAGCCCAGAGAGAAGTGACTTGTCCAAGGTCATACAAGGGTTAAGTAGCAGAGATTCTAATTCAGTCATCTAACTCCAAATTCATTGTACCATGTAACCAGTCCTTGAATTAAGCCTGAAGTGAAGTATATATGTTCTACTCTTTTAAAAAATGCTTTTTAAAATTTTGGATTTAACAAACACCAACAAATGAGCATTTCCATTTACAAAATAAGGCAGAAAAAATATATGAATAAACAAATTTTCATAAATATATGAAACTATTAATTTCTGAGATTCTCTTGTTGAAAAGCATATATTCATAGAAATTGATATGGTTGGTGCCCATCTTAGAGCACTATTGTTTAATATAATATAAACCCTGTAAACCATTATAGATATACTATAAACTGAAGCATAGATATATGCATTACTGTTCACTTAAAACCTTACTGTATTTTATCTGGAGAGGTTTTGGGGTGGAGAAATATATCACTTAGAATTGTCAAGTCAGTTTCCCAGCTGAGAAAAGATATTCCAAATTATTCAGATAGTTTATAGAATTTAATAAGTACAAGGGAGATTAAAGATTATCTGGTTTAATGGAATTATTTTGCAGAATGTTTGAGCCTGGCCCAAGATTACATTAGTAGTAAGTGGTAGAGGTGAGACTAGAACCTGTCTGCCAAACCCCTCTGATGCTTTACTCACGACGCTTTGCTCTGTTCAGAACATTCATTCTAGTATCCTGGGCAGCATCGAAGGCCTTTGAGGTGCCTCAAGAAGGTGGCTGCTTAGGTGGTGGTTGTTGTTTTGGGAGGTAGGAACAAAGAAGGTCCCCTCAAAACATACCTCTTCTACTCTGGCTGCTGCCAGCAAGCTCCTTTAACAAGAGGAAAAGCATTTTATTTTGCAATGAAAAATTGTCTTCAAGTGCAAATGTATTACACATTCACCATCTGACAATGGTATCTTCTGGACCACAGGGCTCCCTGCACAAATTGTAGGTGTTGAGATACTAGAGTCTGAGGAATGTTGTCTGAGTTGTTTATAACAAGGAATAACAGTCATGTATATTTCTGCTTTATTTCCCATCCTCCTCCCTAAAACATTGATGCTGACACTTAAGAGCTCTCTGTCTCTCTCTGCCTCGGTCTGTCTCTGTCTCTGTCTCTGTCTCTCACACACACACACACACACACACACACACACACACACACACACGTGGGTGAAACAGCGTAGAAGACGCAGAGTATGGTTTTGCAGCTTTTTGACACTGGTGCTCCTGGCTTGCCTTTTAGACTTCCTTCTAGGAGACTTCTAATTCTGATAATGTAACATCTAACTGCATCTGGAAATAGGGGTAGAAAAGATAGGCATTTGCCTAGAGTATTATATGCAAAGGAGTTGGGGAGTGGGGAGGCACAGTATTGCTCTAATAGTGCTTTTTTAAATACATATATTCTTAATGCTGGAAAATTATGCCTTTCATGGCATATAGCTATTTATTTTGTGATAAATCCAAGTTGCACGTGTTGTATGGAACGTTGAAAGCCTTTGGTGGAAAGTAACTCATAGGGAACACATTTTTCAAAAGTTGCCTAGGGCTCACAAATACATTGAGTGAGTGGGCTCTGCTTCTGTCTAACTCACTGAGTTGAGTTCCCAGGAAGGTGTAAAATAACTGATTCCCTTAAAGCAGACTTTTATAGAGGGAAAAAGGGAGGAAAATGGCAAAAAGCTAATGAGCATCTGAATATGGGGAGGGAGGAAAGGGATTTGGAAAGGGGAAGGTTGGGGGTGGTACTGGAGACAAACTTTGTGGACTTTACAGTTTTGCTCAGCATGGAGCCCCCTAGGATAGGAAAAAAATTTTTTTTAATGTATTTTAACTCTGAAAAGCTATTGTGCATGAAGACTTTTATTCTTTTTTATTGAGATAATTTTTTTCCCCTCACTCTGTTTAGAGTATATTGCAATTTCACCTGCCATAGGGTTAGACATTTCCCTGGTGACTCTCCCATAGATTATAGGGATTTTTAACTTGGGGTCCATGAACTTAAAAAAAAAAGATAACTGTATTGTAATATGATTGTTTCCTTTGTGATTTTATGTATTTTACTTTATTCATTAAAACATTATTTTGAGAAGGAATTCATAGGCTTCATGAAACAAAAATGTTTTATTAAGAACCCCTGTCATAAAATGTATCAGGTCTGGTCCAATATATATAGGGAACAGGCATGTGTCTACATAACATGATGGGGGGCACTGAAAACCCCTCCCCAAACTCTCTTCCCACAAAACATCTTTTTCATCAGTGTCTAAAATTCCTGTCCTTGGTCACTCCTGATTTAGGGCTTTATCTCACATTAATTTAGGAAGAGAGTTAGCAGAGAGCAGGGCCCTTAAGGAATGGAACACAGGACAGAAATATCTTATTGGTAAGGGAAAGATATTGAACTGGGAATGCCATTCAGGACTATAGGAATGTTACCATGAAAGGTTCTTGGGTCAGGAGTCAGTGTGGGACCACTGAGAATCTGGAGGGGATGGATAGAAGAGAGTATGCTGGGAAAAAGTGGAAGAGAAAGTGGGGCATGAGGAAGGATGAAAACAAATGTTGGGTACTAACACTTTAGCCTTGGCTATCTCTGCCTCGTGACTTCCTTTAGCTCTCAGTAAAGGCCCATTTATAAGAAGCCTTTCCCAGTCTTTATTAATTTTAGTGATTTTCTCTGTTGATTATATCCCATTTATCCTGCCGATATCTTGTTTGTACATGTTGTCTCTTCCATTAGACTGTGAGCTCCTTGAGAACGTGGACTGTCTTTTGCTTTTCTCCATCTCCCCAATGCATGGCACAATGCCTGGTGATAGATGAGGTACTTAACGTTTATTGACTGAACTTGAGCCAGGGGTTCTTAACTTTTTTGTATCATGGACCCCTTCCTTTGTCAATCTGATCAAGCTTATAGACCCCTTCTCATAACCATAACTTTAAATACATAAAATAAAATATGTAGGATTATAAAGGAAATGAATATATTCAAATAGTTATCAAAATTTTTTTTTTTTGCTTTTTGGTGAGGCAGTCGGGGTTAAGTGACTTGCTCATAGTCACCAAAATATTTTTTTTTGAAGTTAAAGGACACTAGGTTAAGAACCCCTGCTACAGACTGACCCTGAGATGCACAGTCTGTTGTATGGGCTAGACAACTCAGTCGTTGATGCCCCAGGCCTCATGGCCTTTCACCCACTGGAGGGCCAGCCAAAACAAGCTTATTACCATCGCTTCTCAGAGGTCTCCTCTCCCGCAGTTTAATTTGGGATGAGGAATATTATTGAAAGTCTTCAGTACTCCTCTGTTTTCCAGGTAGTTTTCCCAAAATAGGATTAGGATATGTTATTATAGTATGTAGATATTGGTGTGCCTGAGGGTGTTGGGAAAATGGGAGTAGAAATCTATGCGACTATTATCCATCTCTGTATACAATTGGAACTACATTTCTGTGATTGTGATGTCTTTATACTTTTTTTTTTTTGCGGGAGTCGGGGGGAGGTCGGGCTTTGAGGCCAGAAAATGTTTCTGTCAGATAAAAAGCATTGAAATCGAAGGAATGGCTAAAGTGCACGGATTGAAGAAGATATTATTATAACAGCTACCATGTGTATAGTGGCTTAAAGTTTGCAAAGTCCTGATATTATTGTCTCACGCCACCCTCACAACAATTCTGTGAGGTAGGTGCTGTGGATATTATTATTCCCATTTTATAGATGAGGAAACTGAACTCAGAGAGTTTAGGTGACATCTATAGTTACAAAACCAGCGAATGTTAGAAGTGGGATGTAAACCCAGTGCTCTCCTGACCCTAAGTCCAATATATTCTTTATACCACTTCTTAAGAGAAAAGAGCTATCTCCAGGGTGGGGCAGCACCCTGGGTAATAACCTACTCCTTGTACCTTTTGGGGGATGAGGGAATCTCTCCATGTTTTGGCGACTAAGCAGCTGAGTTGTCTGAGAGATAACCCTGGGGTTGGAGGGAGGTGGAGGAGTTGTTGGAAGTGGCAGGTACTTCTTCAAAAACAAACAAAATCTAAGGTATTCATGTACACACAATAAAGGAAAAGCTGAGACTGACTCCATGGTAGGAGGTTCTTAGGATCACAGATGTAGGGCCAGAAGGAATGACAGAGATGGTCTAGTCCAACAACTCCAGAGAACTGAGGCCCAGAGAGTTTAAATGACATTAAGGTCACACAGGTAGAAAGTAGCTGACTTGAGAAGACCTCAAGTCCAGTGATCCAAGTTTGGCAGCCCTGTACCCTGCACAGAGAGTTTCTCTCTCCTTCTTTCTACATGTTCTCTCAGCAGAAGAGGGGCATTTAGGCGGCAGTGGATAGAGCACTCAGTCTGAGTTCAAGCTCCAGGCTCAGACACTTACTAGCTGTGTGACCCTGGGCAAGTCACTTTAACCTCTGTGTACCTCAGTTTCCTCATCTATAAAATGGGGATAATAATAGCACCTCCCTCCCATGGTTGTGAGAATCAAGTGGAATAATAATTGTAAAGTGCTTAGCATAGTGCCTGACACATAGTAAGTACTATATTAGCTATTATTATTATTATTTTTAGCAGAAGGACAAGGCATTTTTGAGGTTTAGACAAGAATTTGTCATTGTGCTCCCTGTGTATTATGGTTGTCCAGAGACTTCAAGACTTTTGGCAAAACATATGTGACTTATCTTGTAACAGAATGAATACCCACACACCATGGACAGTGAAATTTTTCTAGCATTTAGAAAAAGTAATATTCCCTCAGTGTGCCTGCCCCTCTCCATGTTGTACCCTAGGTGGCTGCTTCCAGGTGACTAACTTAGGTTACCTGGTACCTTTTTGTGATTTTTCCCCCCTTTGTTTTTCCCTCAGTAAAAATATTAAAGGAAGTATGTGTTTGTATGTGGGGGTGGGGACGAAGTGAGGAGGTATGGGAGCATACTCTGTGTGTGTGTGTGTGTGTGTGTGTGTGTGTGTGTGTGTGTGAGAGAGAGAGAGAGAGAGAGAAGATGTGTGTGTGGATGTGTGTGTGTGAGAGAGAGTGAGTTTGGGTATGAGAGTGAGTGTGTATGTGAGAGAGAGAGAGACAGAGAGAGAGAGAGAGAGAGAGAGACAGAGAGAGAGAGATTAGCTGTATGTTCTGCACAACTCAAGGATAGCTATGAGTAGAAAGAGTAGTTTTCTGAGTAGAAAATGAGCGCCTCTAGAATACTGTGGGGTAAAGAGTTTAGATAAGTCACTTAACTTTTCTAGGCCTCAGTTTATCCATGAAACAAAGGAGTTGTTCTGGATGACCCTTAAGTCTGTGATCCCATGTGTATACAAATGAAAAGGGCTGTGGAGATGGGAGTCTGGATAACTGCCAACTTTGAAGAAAAAGTTGGAGATCCTGCACCTAGAATTTGGATTTCTAATGGCCACTGAGTTCTTTAGCATCTTTAGTTGCCTTTGAATCTCGCCTTCATTGTTCTCATCAAAACAGTATTGCCTCCTGGGAGAAGATTTTTCAAGGTACCTCAGCTCAACATTTAGAGATAAGTAAGAATAGTTCATATTTGCAGTGGGGGATTGGTTCTGGCTCAGGGATGCTGAGAACTTGGCAATGACTGATTTCAAATTTCTGCTGCTCTCTTAATGACTTCTAAGCATATGCACTTAACCTCACTTTGCCTCAGTTTCCTCATCCTTTAAATGAAGAGCCATGTAAAAGACTGATTTCATAGGCTGGCTCTGAGGAGTAGCTCCTGAGGAATGATCATAAAGCACTTGGCAAACATGAAGGGCTGTGTAAATACTAAATAGTAATTATATAGCGCCTTTCTGCCAAGGAGCTCCAAGCACTTAGACATTACCTCACTAATTCTCCTAACATCTCTGTGAGGGAGACTTTATACTTTTACAGGTGGAGAAATTGAGGCATAGACAAGTGAAAAATAAATAAAATATTAAAGGAGTAATTTGCCCTAGGCCAAGATGTAAGTTAGCAAATAGATGGTAGGGAATAGTCTAGCCCATAGTTCATGGTCCCCAACTCTGTTCTGTCGCATCTCCCTGATGCCTGTCTTACTGAGATTAGAGCCACAGTTGACATTGAACCTTTCCCTTCCCCCTTTCATTTTTGGATGATGTTTTGAGATAGTTTTTGCCCTAGAGGCAAACCCGATGATGCAGCAGCATTGCTAAATCACACAGTCAGTTTTAAGGCACTTGAGCTTTTACTCTTGGAGATCAGTCAACTTACCTTGCTTAACTTAACGCTCCCAGCAGAGGATATTTCACATCCCAGCAACTACTTCTCAGGCTATAGCTGTAGTTATTTAATGGAAAATAGCTTTAAGAAAAGAATAGAAAATAAAGTGGTAATGATTCATTGAAACAGAAGAGGAAGCATAATTAGCTCAATGAGACAGAGCTTTACTATCCTACTGCCACCAGGGCCCAAAAGTAGGAGTAACCTTGCTTGCTGTTGTTGTTCAGTCATGTGCAACTCTTCGTGACTCCATTTGGGGGTTTTTTTGGGGCAAAAATACTGGAGTGGTTTGTCATTTCCTTCTCCAGCTCATTTTATAGATGAGGAAACCGGGGCAAATAGGGTGAAGTGACTTGCCCAGGGTCACATAGCTAGGAAGTGTTTGAGGCCAGATTTGAACTCAGGTCTTCCCTACACCAGGCCAGCACCCTATTATCTGTGCCATCTAGCTGTCCATAATATTGCCCAGGCCTGGCCTCACCCTTATGATATAATTTGAAAAGACTTCCTTTAATAATCAGCAGCACTCCTCTTTTCTTTTCTCCCAACTTCTCATAAGTAGGGGGAGTCTAGGCCTGTGACATCATTAAGATGGGACACTGTTAGTGATGAAATATTCTATCAATGCAGGTCACTGATTTCCCTAGAATTTATAGCTTTAGGGAGTTGGCCAAAGTACAATGGTGTCGAACTGAAACAGATCCCTGCAGACCACACATTGACTTAGAAAACCACAAATTAACATTATCTACATTATATTGTATTTTTATTTATTTTGTTAAACATTTCCCAATTACATTTTAATCTGGTTCCAGACAAACTTGGTAGTTTTGCTGTAGCAGCCTCAAGTTTCACACCTCTGACTGTAGCGACTGAGAGCATGAATGACTTGCCCAGGGTTACGCAGCCAGTACTGTTGGAGAGAGAACTTGATTTCAGGTCCTGCTGGCTCCAGTACCAGCTCTCTGTCCACTTCAACAAGTTGGCAGCCTCTCCTGTCTCCTCATACTTTGATATTTAATAGGGGACAAACCTCTCCTTCCACAATGAGAAATAAGGCTTAAATTGTAAATATCCCCAGAAAAAGTAACAGGAGTTGAGAAGAGAGAGAAAGGTTGCAGGAAAAGGAGACTGAGGGTACCTAAGACAAATGTTGCCTATTTCACAATTTTGCCTAGTACTAGTGTGATTGAGAGGTGCCTTGGGTAAAACTGTAGAATGGAGTGTTTTCATCACTTTGCCTTTGTTCTTTCCTCTCCTCCTTTTTATTTTTGTTCATTTGCACCCAATAGCTTAATATTTTTCTTTTTTGTTGTTTTTTTGTTTATTTTTTCTTTCTTTTTATTTATTTTTAGTTTTCAGCATTCACTTTTATAAAATTTTAAGTTCCAAATTTTTCTCCCTCCTTTTCTTCTCCCCTTCCTCAAGACAACATACAATCTGACATATAGCCTAATATTTTTTTAGTGGCATTTCACCAGATTCTAGTTTTACCAGCAGTAAAATACCCATTCTCCAAACATTTATTTATCTCCAAACCTCTTCCTTCTTATTTGCCTGGCCTGTGGCTGCTCCCCTCAGTGCCCTGCTAACTAATCTGCTAAAGGAACTCGATATATTTCCTAATGGTTGCTAATGATTAAATGTCATTCTTCCCAGATAACATGCAATGTGAAAGTAAGAAAAAAAATTTGAGGGCTTCTTATACCAGAAGAAATAATTCCAAAGGTGACCTGAGTTCTGCAACATAGAAAACTTGAGAGTATTTAGAAAATTAATGATGATGATTAAAGGGTTGGAAAATTGGACCTATGAAGAATGGTTGAAAGAACTGGGATTATTTAGTCTCAAGAAGAGAAGACTAGAGTATGACTTAATAACAGTCTTCAAGATTAGGAAAGATTTTTATACGGTGTATGGTGACCAGCTGTTCTTTGTTTCTACTAAGGTCATAGAAAGAGGAAATGGACTTTAATGGAAAGAAGCATGAAGGATTTAGGTTAGATTTAAGGAAGAATTTTTTGAAGGGGAGCATTGCTAAATGCTTGATTTCTGAGGAAGTTTCTGGAATAGCCTTCCCTGGAAATTTTTCACAAATGGATGGTGCCTGCCCATAGGGAAATAAATTAGACTCTTTCTTTGAAGGCAGAGGGATGGCTTGGTTGACTTTTTAAGCTTCCTTCCATCCCAGTGATTTTATATGTGTATGCTGAAGTGCAACAAAGGGCTACCTTCCTGCTATTAAAATCAAAGGCATGATTTCTGTTTCCCATTATGGCTCTGCAGCTTTGAGCCACAGGGGACCTTAAACATAAATGATGAGGGTAATTTGCCTTACATTGGCTGCCATTAGTATCTTAAATTCAATTGGAAAAAAATGACCAAAACATGAACAAATCTGACAGATGCTCAAGAAAATACTTCTCAGAGATAGACTGGATGAGTCTAACATGAATGGAGGATGTGCCATGGTTAGAAACCCTTCACTTCCTTTGACATGTAATGCTAAGTTACAAACTTAGACTTGATTGGACTCTACTTTCTATGTTTTTATAGAAGTACTATTGGGAGAGATGTTGTATAAATTGGTGAATTTTCTTTATTACTTCCCTGACTAAGGGATATTACAAATCGTTGTGTGATGCAAAGCTGCTGTGACATGGAGCTTGAGAGATTCAGCCCAGAAAAATCACCCTAAAGGAATTTATCTTCTCAGTGAAGGAAGGAGAGAGGAAATGTGAAGGATTTATTTCTGAAAACAGAAACCCTTATGCATTTCAGAGCTGGCAGGAACACAGAGAAACAGAGAGAAGCATGGAACAGTAGGACTGGCTGGGATACTTCCTGACTTGATTTTCCCTTATGTTTTCCTTACATAATTCCTCTAAATTCTGGAGATATGAGCTGCTTGGAAATAAAGAGATCCCTTTACCAGGTTAACATCTCATAGGAATGATAGCTTAATGACTGGTATTGCTGCTTTTTGCTTATGTACAAGTCTACTTATTTGCTTGTCAAATGTTCCTCTCTGGAATACTTTCCTTCTAAACCAATAAGAGCATCTTCCAGAGGCTGTCTGTGATAACTAACTTGGGGAGCTGTGATGTGAATTGGAGTATTCTTTATATCTTCCTTTTCCCCCTCCTCCACTAAAGTCTTGCTGCATTATTATAGAAGTGGCCCTGAGTTCTGGGAGGCTGTTACAGGACAACAAAAGCTCTGGCAGGTCTTGCCAATGGGAGACAACTTTGAGTAAAAGACTGTGATAAGATGTTGCATCTTTTGTCCAAGGACTAGCCTAACTAAGTTTGGAGAGGTTCATCTCATTTCCAGAGATATGGCTTTCTACTACTACTAACAGTTCATGTTTGTATAGCATTTTAAGGTTTGCAAAGCACTTCACAAATATTACTTCATTTGACTCTGTAAAGTAGGTGCTGTTATTACACCCATTTCATAGACTAGGAAACTGAGGCAAATAGGTTAAATGACTTGGCCAAGAGCCACATAGCTCATAAATATCCAAGGCAAGATTTGAACTCAAGTCTTCCTGACTTCAAGAGCAGTGCTCCATGCCATCTAAATGCCCTAACTACTGACCAAGGTATTAAAAGTTTTGTGGTATGATGGGAGAACAAGCACCCATGCTGATAAAATCAGATCCTGGATCTGTGGAAGACTCCTTCCCTAATGCCCACCACTATGGACACAACAATGTTCTAAAAAACTAAAAAAACAAAACAAAGGCCAGGGAGAAGATGAGAGAGGCAGGCCTTCATTATTTACGATCGTTTGTAACAGGTAACACAACTGGGGGGGGGCTGGTGAGTGGGCTACAATGCTGTGTACAGCAGAGGAAAAGGAAGAACATTCAGAAAATAGGTTTTTTTTCATACTCCCCAAAATAATCTGGGATCCTCAACTCACTGAGGACACTTGAATCTCTAAACTACCATATGCTATCTTTCCCAAGGCCACTATCAGATTTCCACATCCAGCCCAGGGTTGGGTCAGAAGAGGTACAAACTGCTTTCTTCTATTAATTTTTGTGGTTGTTCTGTTTGATCGACCACACTTTCCCCATGATTTGCCTTGGCATTTCTAGGCTTTATTTATTCAGGCCCTTCTCCTAATTTTCTGAATTTTGGCACCTCTCCCCTCCCCCAACCCACTAGACATTTTGCTTTCAAAAGCAATTGGGAAAAAAAAAGTAGTTCTGTTTCTCACATAGATCAGTGATCTGTAAGGGAATGATAGCTCCTGATCACTGCCCTTATGGTTTTCTGATGCCTATGGAGCAGAGGAAAGCCAGCTGAAAAGAAAGATCCGTGGGGTGTTTTCCCATGTTACTCACCATTAAAAAGAAACTTCTAAAGATCTCAGGAGAAGCAGGATATTTTTTTTCTACTGCATCATAGTAATGAGCAGCACTCCCCCCCCCCAAAAAAAACCAAACTCCACATATATCCATTTCATATGTGCCTACAACTATAATTACTTATAACAAATATGTACACATACTCATATATACATTATACGTATATCATTATATGCACATACATAAGGTGCCACAGCAAAGGAGAGAAAGTTGTTACTTGTTTTATGCCAGTCATATAAAAAAACAACTGAAATATGGTTCATTATCTGGTGATGAACAATAATAATCAGAGGAGAGATTAAGTCCAGGCATTAGGTTTATCTTGTATCACCTTATCTGTGTCAAGAGTAGACCTATCTTTACATTGTAAATATATTCTTAGGGAAATGGTCACCGTCTTTATCCTGCCTCCTGAGATTTCTTAGCTAGTCATATGGAACCACATTGACTCTGAGTTCCATGAAGGTAGAGACTGTATCTTATCCAAGCGTTGCACTTTCCCCAGTGCATAGCATAGTGCTCTGCAAACAGTGAACATTTAACAAATGTTTGTTGCATGAATGACCACCTGTCCCTGGGAGAAATAATAAGAAAATGATCACTGAAAGTCTAGAATAGAGGCAAGGTGAGAGAGAGTCTCATGGAATTTAGAGCCAGAAGGCACCTTAGAGATCAAGCAATACAGTCTTTTCATTTTACAGTTGAGAAAATTAAATGAACAGAGGTCCAGTAACTTTCCTAAGGTCACATAGTTACGTAGCAGAAGTGGGATAAGAACCCAGTTCTCTCCTGGTTCTAAGTTCAGCACTCTTTTCCACTATATTATCAACATAAGGTCAAACTTTAGAATATGGATATAGAGCAAGTATAGGGAAGTTAAGATTGAAAAGAGAGGATAGACTTTGAAGAAGACTAATTAAAGGACATAGTGAGTTGAGGTCTACATGCTGATTTCAAAATGACCACTTTGCTCTCATTTCTTTTTTTGTGACATTTTATTTTATTTTTTGGAGGCAATTGGGGTTGAGTGACTTGCCCAGGTTCACCTAGCTGGTAAGTGTCTGAGGCTGGCTTTGAACTCAGGTCCTCCTGACTACAGGGCTACCTAGCTGCCCCTGCTCTAATTTCTAATAGAAATTTTACAATATGTTTTGTAAACCTTTTTGAGTTTATAAATAACATTAAATTTGTCACACAGAATGAATGGAACAAACATATTTGGTTTTATGGAGCTATGAGTTTCCAGATAGGCAGCAATTAGACAAAAACAAGTAATCTAGCTTATGAGAAGTGTGCCTGGACTCTGTCCCGAAGAACTTTTCTGCTCATTGTTTGGAGTCGTCATGGCCTTCTAGTAATAGTGGTATGGACCTTATTATCATAGCTCCTGGGTAGAGATGGCTGGATAATTACCTGAACAACGAAGGCAAAAGAGATGTTTTCTCCTTTTGCTTTTATTCAAGGCCATCTGGGAATTGTGCCTAGAGCAATGAACCTAGGGATGGCTTCCAATTGCAGTTATACTGGCATGCCATAGGCCTAGTGGTAGCTTACAATTGGGGAGCCATCTCCAGTTGTTCTGATCTGTATCTTGCCACTGGACCCAGATGGCTCCAGAAGAGAGAGTGAGGCTGGTGACTTTGCACAGCTCTCCCTCGCTTAAATCCAAATTACTTGCAAGACATTTCTTTCCTGATGTCACGGTCCTGTTCAAGAACTAAGGACAAACAACAACAGCCTACAAATGGAAGAGGGCTTCTGTGATAGACCATAACAGTTTCAAAGCATCCATTATGGTCTACAGGGTCAACTATTCACATTCTTCAGAGTCTTTGACATATATTTCTACACTTTGGTCAATTATAGCTTTGAAAAAGCTGGTGTGGGATATGAGACCACATCTCTCGATATATACAGTTTTGGGAAGAAAAGTGAGACTGAAGGGAATAAAGTTTCCCCATTGGTTTGGGGGTAGTAGTGGTGGTGGTGATAATCTGAGATAGAAGAGTAAAACAGCTTCAAGCACCATTATATTTGTGGTGGCATTGGTTGACTAGAAGAAGGAAATTTGGCGATATCATGACTCTGATTATCACTCCTTCTGGCTGCCTTTATTGCAGGAGCTCAAAAGAAGGACTCATGCATATTCAGAAGGAAGCATCCATTTTACTTGGGGGGGGGGACTGAGCTTGACTCAAGGCATAAATGTCACTTTTGTTTAATTTGTCAAGCTTCCTTTCAATTCTTTTCCAAATCAGAATGAATTATTGTAGTGAGCCCCTCCCAGGGAAGGCAGTTGTTTGTCTTTGGAAGACTCTGAGACTCATAAACAAGCAGAGTTTTACCTGGTTCTAATTCTGGCTCCTCTGGTATTTAGTGAGTCACTTGGATTTAATTGAGCTCAGTTTTCATTTCATTATAACAGGGTCATTCTGACCATCTACCCACTTGACTTGATTATTTTGAGGATCTATTCAATTCTAACTAAATAAGCATTCATAATACACCTTCTGTGTACAAGGTACTGTGTTCAGATGTTGGGATTTAATGACAAAATATGGCACATTTCCTGTCTGTGAGAGTTTACAGTATAACATAACTCTCAAACAAGTGTGAAACAAGGTAGAATATGATGAAGGCAAAATAGGGGCAGGCAGAATGCTCTAGGAAAATGTGAGGAGGGAAAGAAAATATTTATTGAGGTGAATCAAGGAAAGCTTCAAAGTGTAGAGCAGTGGTTCTCAAACTTTTTGGTCTCAGGACTCCATTACTGCCCTCCATTAAAAATTATCGAGGACCCCAAAAAGCTTTTGTTTGTGTGGGTTACATCCATGGGTGTGTTATGTTGGCAAATGTTTAACAACTGGCCCTCAGACAAAAAAGGTAGACGAGACATACTTGTTTAATTTGCATTATTAATATTTTCTTCATCACTTTGATCTAGACAACAAAACAATAAATCAAGTCCTCATTTGTAGCATTTGCCAGTTTTTGAGGTGTAAATATGCGCACTGAAAATTTAACATTTAGCTTTCAAACACCCTAGTGATAGCTATTTATATTTGTAGGGTATCTTAGTATTATTATGAAAATAGTTTTGGCCTGGAGGACCTCCTGAAATGATCTCAGGGACACCTCCAGGAGTCCTCAGACCACAATTTAAGACTCAACCACTGTTATAGAGGAGTATTTAAGCTGGGCCTTAAAGGAAGAACTTCAATAGGTAGAGATGAGGAGGAAGTGTGTTCCCAGTATGCCTTTGCAAATAAGGGCAGTGAGGTTGGACTATGCAGGACAAGATGCTGTAGGAAGAGTTTGTAGCTGGTGGGCCGAAAGTAAGAATGCATGAAGAAGAGTAATGTGAAATAAGATTAAACAAGGTAGGAGCCAGATTGTTGAAAGCTTTAAAAATAAGGCTAAAGAGTTGGTATTTTATTCTATAGGCAATGGGAAATACTGAAGGTTTTGAGGTAGGGAACTGATATGGTCAGCCCTGTGCAATAAGAAGCTTCCTTTGGCAATTACTAGACCAGGGATACATGAACAAAGAGGAAAGACTAGAGGCAAGGAAACTTGGGAAGATATTACAATAGCAAGTGTGAGAGATGATGAGGTATGTACTGCAATGCTGGCCATGCAAGGGGAGAGGAAGAATTTATGGTAGACATGTTTTGGACATATTAAGTTTGAAATACCAGTGGGACAATGCTGTGATGATGTTCAACAGGAAGTTAGTTGTAGGTGTGGGATGAGAGCCCAGGGAGTCATTTGGGCAGGAATCTGTAGATGTGGTAATCACTGACATGGAGATAAAAATGGAGTTCTTGGGAGTGAAGGGAGGGGAATAGAGATGAGAGATGTTGTGGAGGTAGAATCTGTCTCACTTGGCACCTGTTTAGATGTGGGAGTAAAGAAGAAGAAAAAGTCAGAGACAACTATCAGCTTTCCAATATGGGTGACTTGGGAGGGGGTGGTGGTAGTATATTCATAAAAAGAAGGGGAACTGAAAAGATGGCAAAATTTTTTTTTGTAAGATGTGTTCAACTTTGGACATGGATTTTTCTTTGTATTTTTGAATTGTGAGAATTCAAATTTGAATTTGGGGAAACCAGAGGATAATCCAGGAAGGAGTATCTAGTGGGCAGATATAGATGAGGTAAGAATGGGGCTCAGGGGGAGAGATTGGCAACAAATATAGTTTTGGAAGTCATCTGTCTAGCAGTGAAAATTGAAGCCAAGTGACAATGAACGTAAAGAGAGAAGAGAATACGGCCAAAACCAAAGACTTGGGGGACATCACTGTTAGTGATTAAGAGGAGGACAGTGAGGCAGCAAAAAAAAAAACCTAAGGATTGGTCATCTAGAGAGTAGAAGACCCATCAGAGAGCAGGATCATGAAAGGGAGGCAGGGGTATACAGAAGGGGTGGTAGTGTTCAATAGTATAACAGAAAATGTCAAAGAAGTTGGGGACTGAGAAAAGGTTGTTTGGACTTGGTGGTATAGAAGTAATCAGTGACCTTGAAGAGAGTAGTACCATTCCTCCTAATGGTGGAATTAGAAACCTGATTTCAAGGAGTTGAAGATTGAGTGAGAAGAAGCATCAAGTGTAGGATGCTTTTTCTAGGAGATTAGCTATGAAGGTAGGAGGGATATAGGAATATAGCTTGGAAGGATTATAAAGGGTCAAATGAAATGTTTTTGTTTTTGTTCTGTTTTTATTTTTTAAAAATCAGAGATTTATTTGCATGTTTATATGCAATAGGGAGTATGCCCATAAAGGCACAGAGGTTGAAAATGAGAGTCTTTGATGGATCAAAGGCCCAAGTAGAGGGGTTTGCTTGGTTAAGGAATAGACCCCCATATATATAATCCTCTATGTATAAAACAGTGGAATAGAAGATGGATGAGGTTTTGAGTCCTGGTTTTGTAAATTGTCTGAAAGACCTGGTTCTTTAAAAAAATAAGTTAAATAATTGGTACTCTGGGTCTTTAGTCCTGTGTATTTATCAAATATTGGTAGCAACTCAGTGAAATTAACTGCCTTGGTGCTAAAGAAGCAACACGGAATAACCTAAATCACAGGCTCTGATCTTGGAAAATTGGTGTTTGAGTTTGGGCTCTAATAACGTGTGACCTTGGGCAAATCACTTTACTTTTCCTAGTCTATAAAATAGAGATAGTAATTGGTAGATTACCTGACTCACAGGTGAGAAGGTACTTAAAGTACTATGTAAATTAGAGCTATTATTGTGACTTAGCCCTTCTTAGTGCTTTTAGTTATCAAAACAAGCTAGCTGGTTCTCTCTTATAGCCCTAGGAAGAAAAATTAGCCCTATTAACTCCATTATGTTGGCTGGGAAAACATTAGCTTTAAGAGATCAAGTACTTTGTCTTGGATTCAGGTGGAGTCAGGAGTGAAAATAAGGTTAGCATAGAGCATTCTTCTGAGTCCTCTAGAATGGGTAGACTCAATTAGCAGAGAAAGCTAATTTTCCAGTTCCATTATTTTCATGATTATTTATGGAGCTTTTAATCTCCTGTGTCTATTGAAGCCAATTCTTGAGGAATAGTAAATCGTTTTCTCAAATATAAACAGAAACAAAATTTTTTTTCTTCCATCCTTCATTCTGAGGATTTGAGTGGCACAATCCCTTTCAGTAATCAATGATTAAAAAAAAAAATCTTAGAATAATGGAATGTCAGAGTTAGACCATCCAATAAAAAGTCCTCATTTTATAATTCAGGAAACTGATATACACAGAAATGAAATGACTTGTTCAAAGATCACATGGCTAGTTATAGCAGAACAGAAACTAGAATCCAGTTTCCTTGATTCCTAGGTGTGTACCTTTTCACTGAATCACAGACCTCCCTACAAAATAACAAATGCTTTGATCCTATAAACTGTTTTGGGGAGAAAGCTTACAGAGGTTTTTAGAGATCAGAGGTTAAGCCTAATCTATGTTAGTTTATCACTCAGTCAATTAACAAGCATGTATCAAGTGCCTACTGTGTGTCTAGCAGTATGTTAAGTGCTGGAGATAAAAATATAAAAGAGAGAGACCCCTGCTGTCAATGTGGGATCCAACATCAATCAACCCAAAAATAAGGACTGTCACAGATAATTAAATACTGGGGGAAGGGAACAAGTATTTATTAAGTGTCTACTATGCACCAGGCACTGTGCTAGATGCTTTACAAATGTTATGTCACACACACACATACTACATGTATGTATGTATGTATGTATAGAGATGCACACACACATATAGATGTGCATATAAATGTATGTGTATATATGTATATATATGTATATGTGCATATATAATATATCTTTATCTAATATATGTAAACATACACACACAAATATACAAAATTTTTTGGAGGATAGGGGAAAAGCAGAAACAACTGGAGAATCAGGAAAGGCTACCTGAAGGAGATGGCCCTTGAATTAATTTAAGTCTGACAGGAAGATTGTACTACTTTTAAATGCCATTCATAGCCATCATTCTTATAATGGGTACAATGTAAGAAACTAGGAAATATTGAGAGTATAGAGATGTCACAATACCTGTGAGTCCCTGTACTAATTGACCTTCCCATATAAAATCACTTGGTGAGAAAAGTCACATTTTCTGAATCTTAGGGCCTTGAATGAGTCATACTACTTCCTTAATGAATACTCCTACTACCTTTTGTTCTGTCAGTTTTGAGCCTCTGGATTGTGTACATGTCTTGTTCTTCTAAATCAATATTAATGCTTATTAGCTTAATGATTAGGGTGATAGTGGTGGTGGAGGGGTTCTGTTTTGGTCAAACCCCACGGTTCATAGTACTGGCAACAAAGCCTTGATTTATCTTAGTATCTGATGCTCAGCATCTGGATTACTTCTAAATTGACTTCATTTAGTTACTACCAGGAAGAATTGAGCTGCATTCTAAATCTTAATCTCAAAACAGTCAATAAAAGTGAATGCCAGGTAAGCAATTTTAGAGAATGAATGGATGAAGCCCTCCTGTTCTTGCTGTTCAGAAACTTTCAGAGTTCCCTGGTGTAGCAGTATTTAAAGCCAGAAACTTTCTCAGAAGATTAAAAATCAACTAACATGTCACTCACATACCATATGCCTATCTGTGCAGTTGGGCTTCATTTTACTTGACTTCTTTCTCCTGCTTACATTGTGGGAACACAAATCACTCCCAGTATATGGTTATGATGTTCCAGATCTCCAGTCACTTGTCACTTCTGTTTAAATGCTTCGCCATGGGCTATGCTGCCTTCCATAGTGATGGCTTTGTTTCTATGGTCTCTGGAAGTACATAGGAGAATTATAGGAGAGGAGCGAAAATGGACATTGGTTACCATCTAGTTCAAGGGTTCTTAGCTTGGGGTCCCTTAACCTGTTTTTTAAAAAAATATTTTCATAACCATAATTTAATTTAGGGTATCCTAGAAGTTGTGGTGCAGTTTTAAGCTTTAATGGCATAAAACTGCTCTGACTTCTAGAACTAATTTCTTTTGTAATCCTATGTAATTTGTTATATGCATTTAAAAATATTTTCTGAGAAGGGGTTGTTGGCTTCACCAAACTGCCAAAAGGGTCAATGACACAAAAAAGTTAAGAATTCCTAATCTAATTCAACTTCTTGTTGTTGCTGCTGCTACTATTGTTGTTGCAAGAAACAGAGGTCTAAAGTAGGAGGAGGAAGAGAGTCTTGGATTTGAACCCACATCCTCTGATGTTAAATCCAGTGTGACTGCTATGATGCCAAGCTGCCTAACTTCTCTTTGTCTCTGGTTCTGCCTTTCACCTCCTTCTCTGGGTGTCTCCTTAATTGCTAATTGCTCCTCTCTCCTTTCTCTGCCTCCCCTCTTCCTGCTTTGATGAGCAAAGTTGATCTCCTTATTGCAATGTCCTTCTTGGAAAGTAACTATTTTGAGAGCTAATAAAAACCACCGTCCCCTTAGTAATAATAGCCAGGATTAAAGATACCTACAAGCCAACGTTTAGTAACCTTGTGACGCATCACAGCAAATTTTATGTCTGATACAGTAACCCTGCAATGAGAACTGAATGTGTTTCCCTTCTTTCCTATTGCCAAAAAAAAAAAAAAAAAAAAAAAAAAGCTTATTATGCAGACACTGAGCCTTGGAAGGCAAATTCTCCTGAAAATCATTATACTTTATATGTATGTATATCTTTGCACATATGCACACACATTTGTCATTTTTGGTTAATGTCTTTTTTTAATATCCTCATTTTAAAATTAGGTCAGTGTGCCTCAACCAAGTCTAAGGGGAAAGAAAGGCTTCCAGCTGAAAAGAGTTAAAAAAAAGCAAGAAAGAAAGAAAAAGGGGGGGGGGAGAGAAAACTCCACCCACACAGTTTTAATTCACCTTGTCCAGCCTAGAGCCTTGTCAGATGGCTTTGCCTAGAAGTGTTCCAGTTTTTACAAGTCCTTTGTTTGGAAAGTGATTAGAGATCAGGTGCAAGCTAAGGAAAAAGGTTTAAAAGGATTTGGAGGTGTGGGTTATTTGTTTGTTTGGAAGAGGGAAGGAGAGATAGGCTTAGGTAGCCTAAGCCTAAAGGAAAAGGCCATCAAGAACCCCCAGATTAGGTCCTTGGCCATTGCTTCAGTCACAGAGGAAGAAGGAAAAGGCAGCGTGATTTGAACCTTTTCCAAGAAGAGGGGGTTGCAGGGCAGGGACAGCAGAACCAGAGGGTGGAGCTGTTTCTTACACTCTTCTGACTATTTTTCACTCAGAGCTACAGGACTTGGGACTAGGGGGTGGGAAATGGGCAGAGAACAGGTCCCCTGACAGACATTCTTGTCCTCCCATTCCTACAGCCACGAAGAAGCTATAGAAGACCGGTCCCAGATTCAGGACCCTGGGCAAATCTTGAAAACCTATAATAATCCTCGTTTTATCAGGATGTCTGGAAATTCAGAAACATTCTGGCATATGCTTTGTTTTCAAACCATTGTCCACTCAGCCTACCTGGAAATGTAATTTGAGGTTTATTTTTGAAAATTCAGAGTGTGTTAAGACACTGATGCCAACCCTGCTAGTTTTTGACTTCTATATATCAGGGAAGCCCAAATGACATGGGGAAAGGAGGAACAGTCAGCAGTGAGAAAAGAAAGACTGTAACTTTGGGTTAGTCCCTCTAGATCAGGAAACTTTCTTTTTTAGACTACTAGTCAATCAGTCAGTCAACAAACACTTATTAGTTACTTACTATGTTTTAGGTACTGTGCTAAGCACTGGAACTACCAGGAATTCAGTAGAAACAAATACCTCAAAGAGTTACAGAATATTTGTGGGTTCACAGAGGAGGGTTTGTGGTCAATGAGAAGAGTTAGTTAGCTGTCTTGGTCTTAGGATATTCTTCCCTCCCCCTACCCTAAACCCCATTCTCCATAGGTAGCTGTCACAGATGGTTCCAAAAGAAGATATTCCCTATATTGGAAGAGATGGGAAGGAATCCTAAAGATACAGACTCAAACATATGAAGATGATCTCTTTAGTTACTCTGGAATGTAAATAAGAATAGCTGATGCACTTAGCATTTCTGGGAAATTAGAAAAATCAGGTACTGGAAATGTGTTGAACTACTTTATGTTAAATATCTCAAATCCTTAGCCCAACTATTTAGAGTCTGTGCTTCAATTCCAATCACACACAGTAATTTAAAAGAAACATTGTATCACCAAGGAACCAGTAATGCTCACTGTAATAATGTATATTATGTATCTGAATGGTAATACAGCATATCTATTCAGTGCCAGCAATGTATAGTGTAACCACCATTGGTTACTGATCCTTCTTTCCCACACAAATAAATCAGGTCAACCAGAAACAGTTTGTTGATTATTTTCCTTTTTCTCTAGTATAAACTAAATTCCATTAAAAATTATAACAACAACAAACCCATAACAGAGCCTTCCAGTTAGCCCAGTGAGCCTGTGAACTTTCACATTTTTTACTTTTTCAATAAACATTTGCCTTTAGTAATCTGGAGAGAGTGGGAATGAAATGCTAAAGGAAGATTGGCTGTAAGGGTAGTTTTCCAATTTTGCCCCCTTTTCTTTAAGCTCTTTTTGGCTTGAGCTATTTAGTGACAACTTTGGTTGGTATAGTTGATAGTGGAGGATGAGAATGGGGATTCCTTGAGGTCCCCATTCCATCCTTTTTAAACACCCTTGTGTAGGCAGAGAGGAGTACCCAGATTTCTCCATTTTTAAAGCCTGATAATAGTCTTTAGTTCCAAATCACTTCTCATACCCCTGTCCCAGTTCTGCTTTTTATTTACAATCTATTAACAGGAACAGTTCTTATTTCTTTAGTTATTCCACCCACTTAGTCTCAACCCTTACTCTACTTTGCTTCAGTAAAAATTGCATTTGGGAGCTGTGCTCTTGCCATGACCTTCATGAATGTGTTGACAGTTAGCAGTATGTTCCTTCAAATACACATGCAGCATGGTTGTCCATTTTCACTTGATCCAAACCTGTGATTTCATCAGTAAAGGGAACTCTATCCAGGTGTAGAAATTCCCTCCAGTGGTTTGGATAGAAAGCTCTTCTGTAATTGGGAGTCATAGGTGGTTGCCTGGGGTACTGAGAAGTTAAGTGACTTGTTCTTCCTCCTTCTCCAGTTAAGAAAGTAAACTTCTTGAGGGCAGAAGGAGATTGTTTTTATCTTGCTTTCGTATTCTCCTACTGGGAGAGGGGCAATATGAGGAATTGGGAGACTGCTAAGACACCTGAAAGAACTGAGGTCTAGTTGCTTCTCAGGTACATATTAGCTGTGTGACCCTGGGCAAATTCAGTCTGCTTCTCTAGTCTAGGCACAATGCATGCTGCATAGTAAATGTTTCATGATTGATTCGTGTGTCAGAGGCAGGACTCAAACTAGTTTTACTTGACTCTAAGTTAGCTCTTGATCTTTGAATCCATACTGCCTCTCATTTTCATTATTATCATAAAACTAAAAATGTTAGAGGATAGGGACAGTATCAGTTTATCTAAAATGAATGATGGATATATATGCACACATATATTAAGTTTTATATTTTTATTTTTTATATTTATATTAAGTTATATATATCCACATACATTGTTTTAAAAGGAAGTTTGGTCATTTGTTTTATATATATGTATATATAATTTAATATTTTATTTATTTCCCAATTATACATAAAAACAATTTTTAACACTTGTTTTTAAAATTCCAAACTCCCTCCCTTCTTCCCTCCCCCTCCCCTCTCATTGAGAAAGTAAGCAATTTGATATAGGTTATACATGTGCAGTCATGCAAAACATATTTCCATATTAGTCATGTTGTAAAAGAAAACAGGAAAAAACTCAAGAAAAATAAAGAAAGTTAAGAAAAAAGTATACTTCCATCTGCATTCAGACTCCATCAGTTCTTTCTCTGGAGATGAATAGTAGTTTTCATCATAAGTCCTTCAGAATTGTGCTGATCATTGTACTGCTGAGAATAGCTAAGTCATTCACAGTCAATCAATATACAATATTGCTGTTACTCTGTACAATGTTCTAGTTCTGCTCATTTCACTTTGCAACTGATAGATATTCTTGACCCTACTCCTTTCTTTTTCTGGGATCTCCCATATCTCAAATCAATTTACTGAATGCCCAATACAAAGCGCTGTGACAGACAGACAAGGAATAAGAGGCAGGGTTCTGACCTTCAAGAAATCCAAAATCTGGTTAGGGAGATATTTAAAGACTACTCTCTGGTATTGGTTGTGAGTGCAATTGGAATTCAAAGAAGGAAGAAATTTATGTGAGGTGGAGTAGTTAGGCTTTTTGGAGGAGGTGAGATTTGAACCATCAGAAATTGTTATCAGTAGAGTTGGTGTAAGAATGGAGAGGAAGGGTTTTCCAGTTCAATGGAAAGAGCATGGGAATGGGCATGAGAATAGAGCACGGAGAAAGAATGATGAAAAAACACACCTGATTGGAAAGGAGGGTACCTGATGCCCTCCTTTGGAAAGTCTTGAGAATCAGATAGGCGAAGCTATTGTAGAGTCTTGAGCTGGGGTGTGGCATGATGAAATCAGTTTTAGGAAGCTTAGTATATCAGTGTTAAGGAGGATGAGTTGAGGAGCAGAAATTTGGGGCAGGGAGGCCAGCAACAGGAAACTATTGCAGTAATTTAGTAATAATAAGAGCTAACATTTATGCTGCACTTTACTTTTTGCAAACAACTTTATATATATTATCCCATTTGAGGTAGAAGAATATGGAGTCTGACATCTGGAAATTGTGAAGTCAGTGTGGACTGCATAGAAGGAAGGAATCTGTAAAGGAAGATAGAGGTGGGGTGGAGTGGGAAGTGAAGAATTAGAATTGAGTCTTGAGTAATGAAAAAAGCAAACTTAGAGCTTTGACGTTATTAATTACTGATTTCATAAGAAGCCAACACCTCCTTGACTCAATGAAGCTATCAGCACTTCTCCATATAGCAAGTTTCATAAAGTCATGACAGCGCAGGCCATCATGAGGAGGTGGAAGCAAAAAGAGTCCCTTAGATCAACAGTATTCCTATTCCTTTGGCTACATCATCCTGAAAGCAAACTTGTCATTTCTTATTTGATTTTAGAATGAAACTTCCTGTTTGTTGAATCCTGGTCTTTTGTCTTAGAGCCTCCATCCTTCCCAAGCACCTTTAAATTCCTAGCCTGGGCACACTGTTGTTGGTTTAAGTACCAACCCCCACCAAATCCAGTAGGTGGTTAAAGGATCTGACCCTAGGACTCAAGCTCCCTTGCTACACACACAGAACCTGAACTTAGCTATCTGTTAATCAATCAATAGAAATTTATTGAGTGTCTGCTATTTATAAGTCATTGTAATAGATAATGTAGAGGATACAAAGAAGTATAAGATACAAGTCTCTGCTCTCTAGCAACTTATCACCTGGTTACCCAAGCCCCCACCAATTTATATCATCTTTGTGAACAAGGTAGAGTAGGTATGACCTTCATTTTACAGATGAGTTAACTGAGACTCAAGGAGGCTAAGTGACTTTTCATGGTATCATGGTTAGTAAGTGGCAGACACCAGAACCAGAACCAAAAGCCAAATTGTAGCAACTTGGCTTTGTCCCAGAGTACCAAAATTTAGAGGATGCAATCATTGGTAAAACTGGGTTTAGCACCTAATTAGCAAGAATAATTAATTAAAATGGGACACTATCAGATGGATTTGCTATGTTTTCTTTGCCTCCTTCCCAGTAATAGCCCTCCAAACAGCATGAGCTCTTTCCCCACATAGGGCCTTGCATTCTGGGGTCTTCTCTTCATCAACTGAATTTATCTTAAAGAATTGACTTGAGCATATATCTTGTGCTTCTTACTTGGTACATTTTATGGAGTTTACCCTGGGTGGCAAAATCAGTAGCTATGACTCTTTCTAGAGCTCAGGTCTTTTTTTGATGCCTCATTCCATCAAATCATGATCATCCAATATCTTGGTCCATCCCTCAACGCCCTGCTACTCAGTGCTTTCCAAGATGACCCAGTTAGGTCTTCTTGAAGACTAAACTGTACTAATTTAAGAGAGTTATAAATGAGCCTGTTCCTCTCCCAACCCGAGACTTCTTTCCTTATACCGGTAAGATTTAAGATTTTAACAGTTGGCCCTCTGGCAATAGTAACCTGCCTTGGCTATCTTATCTATAATGGTGGTAATTTCAGACATTTTATGAAGGGAGGGATCTTTTACATCAGGATATTAGGGAATTTTTTTTATCCAGATAAATCTATGATAATAATGATAATATCTAGCATTTATATAGTGTTTTAAGATTTGTAAAATGCTTGACAAATACTATCTCATTTGTATCCTCCCAACAACCCTGGGAGATAGGTGCTATTATTATCCTAATTTTACATATGAGGAAACTGAGACAGGTGGTGGTTAAATCATTTGGCCAGAGTCCCACAGATAAGTGTCTGAGACTGGATTTGAACTCAGGTCCTCATGACTCCAATTCAGTGGACCAGCCTTGTTTAGTAGAGGCATTTAGCCTGCCCTTCCTCGCCTCCTCACCCTCAGTTTCTTCTTATTAGGAAACAAGTTGGGTAGAGTGGGGAGAAGGGGATCAGATTTTGGAGAATCTGGGAAAGTGGGCAGGAATCTGGGCCCTGACAGGAAGTTTTCTAAAGTATACGGTTGTTTCTTAGCGGTTGTAACCATCTTAAACCTTTGCTCTGTGCTGTTGGATTGTAATCTCTGTCTTCACAGGCCACATGCATGGCCAGTGTGACTTGCCTTTGAAGCATAATTGGTGGGAATTTCGGTCAACTAAATTCATCAGTCTAGCTCAGGGTGATGTATTTGGCTGGTGCTTAGATCATTTCAATGACACAATAGGAATTTTCTGTCTACTGGAAACAGCCTGAACCTTTAACCACCTTGGGCCATTTGGGTACATTGTACAACTTAGGGATATCCAGCCTCAGCTGGAAGAACCCCTCTCCCTAGTGGTTATATACCCCATAAGTATTTTGAAGGTTTCATCAGTGCACAGTTCTTGCCTTTAGCCCTGAACACAACAGAGAATTTCTAGTGTATTTGATATTAACTAGAGTAAGTACCTGGTGACAAAAGATAGGATGAAGAACCCAGAACTAGATGAAACATTTTTACCTTTAGGTTAAAAAAAATGGTCTGTGTATTTTTAGGCATGTCTGACACCCACTCACCCCTTTATATTGTTTTGAGAAGTGCTAGTTTAATGCCTGTTGCATGACTAAGAAGGGTAGAAGTTCTAGGCCATAATTAGTACAGCTGTAAGTTAGTGAATGTGATAATAACTCACATTTGCATAGCATTTTAAGGCCCAGAAAAATATTTTCCTCCCAGGAACCCTCTAAGATAGGTAATGTATTAACATCTCCAATTTATAATTTATTGGAAACCAACTTACCCATGGTCACACAGTATCAGGACTCCAACCCAGGTGTTCTGAGGCCAAGTCCAGCACTCTTTACAATAGCCTGTAACTTGATGGGTCATCAAAGTCATACCATCAACCATGTGTGTGAGTGGTAGTCATGTCCTAATGCGTGCAATGTTTATCTGACTAAGGGATATATGGGAAAGCCACCTTTGAGTGTGTCTGGGATTTTAGACTTAGATAAGAGTAGAGCACATACATAAATGAACTTTGGGAGAACCTGATGGGATACTTAAAACAATCTTCAGGAAGCATGAAAACAAGCTATCTGGTAGTGTTTGTTAATGTCTCAGGTTATAGTTTTAAATAACTTACCACAAGTTAGGGGCTTCAGTAGTGTCTTTCCAGTGACAAACGGGATAGCTACAAATGTTGCTTTTCACAATAGAGTTTTTAAAGCTACCTATCAATAAGGTGATGAATTTGGACTTGGCTTTTCAGGCAGCCTGGGTTGTTAAGGTTAATTTCTAGCCATGGTTTTGGATGTTGAAAGGAGCGTGTATTGAAGGAAATGTTTCCCGTTCTGAGACAAATAACTGGACCCCAAATGAATGAAATTGAAGCCAGTGGGCATGGACTGCAAGTTAATTTTGACATAGTTATCTGGAAATCATCACCAATTAAAATATTTTTTATGAGCCATAGCATAGTATTATCTTTCCGTACATATGTAAGGAAGAGAACAAACTGCTTGTTTAACCCTCAGACTTGTGTTGGCTGGCAGAATGTGTTAAGTCGTTACCGTCTGGATCTGCAGGAAGGGTATAGTTTCCTCATGGGCATGGGCAGCTTTTCAGAGCAGGGACAATTTCTATATCTAAAATAAAGCAGAAGCAATTTCTATTTCCATTAGGATTTATCATTCATTTTTTAAAAGGGGGATGGAATTAGTCAGTGGAGAAAGGAAAAATGTCTTTACCAAAAGGCTCATAGATCAGTTCTTTGGCCTTTTTTTCTTTCTAGTCCTCCAAGCAAATAGGAAATAAAATACCTACTGTTACTTTCCAATGGAAATAAAATACATACTATTACTCTCCAATGGAAATAAAACCTTTCCATATAGAAGCAAAAAGAAAAGACTTGACAAGGAAGCATTTATGCCATTCTTGACTGTTTAAAGAAAGTGAGTGAATTGAACAAGGCATAAAGAATTACTTTAATGGTGAAAGGTGGACTTTGTATTTAGTCAGAATTGAAAGGACAGCATTATGTGTTTTTTAATTTTGAAAAAATTATTTTTTAACCCTCTTGTTACTACAAAAGATGGAGAGATTTCCTTTCAAGCTGAGGAAAAACTATTCTTTCCCTTCCAATTTTTTTCTTTTTCCGTTTGGTAAATGTTGATTTTTTTTCTTATATTGCCAATAAAATTGAAATTAAAGGAATCCCATAGATTGTAAACCTAAGGAATGAAATGATGTAATACTTCATGTAATTTGAATATATATCCAAAATAGGCATTTTCTCCCTTTCATTAAAAATTTTATTTTTTATTTTTTTTAACTAATATTTAATCTTCCCTGGTAAGGTTTGGAAAACAAATCCATCTGAGCAGTTTTACTTTGGCCTCTAATCAGTTTCATTTCTTAGTCTTTACTGGGCCTGTCACAGATGTTTTGAGACATCAGAGTGCAATATTTGTATCCAACTCTTTCATTTTGCCCTGTAATTTAAGAAAATTAATGGGGATATTTCTGTTCTTACTAATTTATCTCTTTCTGGGATTTTTTAGACAGGACTAGGCAAGATGAAGGACCCAGAATGTTAGCCATATGGTGGATGGCTTCCCAAGGGTAGGGCTTTTAGGTCCTGAATTTGGAAAAGTGTTCAGAAAATCGGAGACAGGTGGCCTACTAAGTCAACATTCCAAGGAAAGGAAGGAGCCCACAAAGTTCAGTGCCTACTGAATATATAAAGTTGCCAAACCAAAATAAATCCCCCAAACTTATTTTTTTAAATGAGTTATTTTCTCCTTAATAGGGCATGATGACCTCACGGGAATATTAGGAAGAGAACTTTATCTCCATTTTAATTGTTCGTTTTGGATAGGTCTGATTCCAAAGCTATACGTACAGTACTAGTAGGTCGGAATGAGCTGCAATAAACCAGATTTTTGTAACCTTGATTTGACAGGCTTCAGAGCCGGAAAAACCAGGTTGGGCTGGTGTGGCAGCATCACTCAGTGCTGCTGTTCCCACAGAAAATGAAGGAATCACTTCCTGCAATATGAACTTCATAGAATAATTGGCTTTTTAGGGTCATAACTCTAAAATGGGAAGGGGCCTTTGACACCATCTAGTTCAAGCATCTTTTGTTGTTGTTGTTTGGTCGTTCATTCATGTCCAACTCTTCGTGACCCCATGGAACCCAGCACGCCAGGCCCTTCTAGCCTCCACTATCTCGTGAAATCTGTCCAAGCTCATTTGTTGCTTCTATGACACTATGTATCCATCTCACAGGGCACTTCGGTGGTGCAGTGGATAGAGTGCTGGGCCTGGGGTCAGGAATATCGGAGTTCAACTCTGAACTCACACTAGCTGTGTACCCTGGGCAAGTTGCTTAACTCTGTTTGCCTCAGTTTCCTCATCTGTAAAATGAGCTAGAGAAGGAAGTGGCAATTCACTCCTATATCTTTGCCAAGAAACCCCCAAAAAGGTCACAAAGACACAATTGAAAACAACTAAACAACAACAACAAAATCCATGCCATCCTGCCATCCCCTTTTCCTTTCGCCTTCAATCTTCCCCAACATCAGGGCCTTTTCCAATGAGTCTTGTCTTTTCGTTATGTGGCTAAAAAGTCAATATTTGACCTTTCAGTGAATCATCTGGAATAATTTCTTTAAGTACTTTGTTGATGTCTATAGAGCAAGATTGATTTTTGCTGTGGTATGGCCAGCTCGTTCCCCACCCCACCCCCATTTACACTAACATCTTATTCCCACACAATCATAGGATCACAGTTCTAGAGATGGAAGGGAACTCAGAAGCCATCAAATCCAATTGCCTTTAAGGAAATGTAGGCCCAGGGAAGTTAAGCGACTTGCTCAAAGATATCTAGGGAGTATTGATCAGAGGAAGAAGTTAAACTTAAGTCTTCTGATTCCAGAGCCAGGGCTCTTTCCACTGTACCATCCTCAAAACAGCCACAGACACCTAATTGACTGAGTCCCAACCTAGTGTTTTTTAGTTGTCTAGACACAGGCTCATTTTGGATACCAATCTAAAAGTTTCACACCTAATATGGGCACCCTAGGATCGTGGCATCCTTTCAAATGTCTGGTGTAACTTTTTGTACTGTGATTACCTTTACATCCCAAATCACTTGAGACCCCCAACAGGATGTGAGGCTGGGTCCGTGGCGTGCAAGATTTTCCTTTTTTTGTACCACATAGATATTTTTGCTTAGATACCATTTGTCTCTTGCTTTTTTTTTTTTAATCTCCACTATGGTTCTTCCTAAATTCACCCTGTGGCACTGGTAAGAGCAGCATGCTTCTGAAATAAGGTCAGTCACCGTTATTACATCTTTCTAACACCGGCCAAGTCCATTTCTGTGGACGTTTGACTGAAACTGCGAGCGTTCCAAAGTTCCTGTTATGATCTCTGGGAATTTTGGGAGGCAGTGCCAGCAAAATCATCTCGATGCAGCAGCAACCACGGCTAATCCGTTTGTTTCCTGAGTCTCTGCGGCCTTCTTGTCAGATGGTGTCTGAGGGAGCTCAACTATGTATCCAGTAATGCAGTTGATCGATATTATCAGTCACAACAATTTCCAATAACCTGTTCTTAGGAACCTCTTGATTTCTGTCAATTACCATATTGAATACACATAAATCCTTGCCTAAGTCTGAGGTGGGACCATAGGATTGTGAATTTAGAGCTGGAATGGACCTCAGAGGTTATCTGATCCAACCCTCTCATTATACTGAGGCAGTTAGCTAGCCCAGTGGACAGAGTATTAAACGTGGAATCAGGAAGACCTGAGTTTACATCCTCCCTCAGATACTTACTAGCTATGTGATGCTGGGAAAGTCACTTACACTGTCAACTTTAATCTCTTCGTTTGTAAAATGGGGATAACTGTAGCTCCCAGAGTTGTTGCAAGGAACAAATGGAATAATGCATATTTATCAACGTTCAAGTGCTTAGAACAGTACTTTGCACATAATAAGCACTTAGTAAATATTGATTCATTGATTATTGATGTAAATGCTAGCTATCATTACTCATGAGGAAGACTGAGGCCCAGGGTCACTCAGCTATAAATAAGCACAGGAGGCCATATTTGAACCCTGTTCCTCTAACTCCAGAATTGGGGCTTTTTGCATTTGTATCACCAACTATATTTTATTAATAAAAAATGGACTGGTCTTGTCTGTCCCAGAATTGCTAAATGGCCTGTTTGGAGATATCTTTACTTCATGGCTACTCCTAAACTGTGCTGCCTTCATTCTGGCATCTTTCTCATCCTCCTCACCTCCCTCCCACCAGAACCTGGAACTCTGGCCTGGGATCCTGGGCTCTGATAGTGAGCTTTTTGCCTTATTTTGCCTAGAATCAGGCCTCCACATCATTTCCCAGCCATTTCTTTCTTTCTTTTTCTGTTGTTGTTGTTGAGGCGATCAGGGTTAAGTGACTTGCCCAGAATCACACAGCTATTAAGTGTCAAGTATCTGAGGCCAGATTTGAACTCAGGTCCTCCTGACTCCAGGCCGGGTGTTCTATCCCCCAGCCATTTCTAAACCATAGGTGTACTTCACCTCCCTTTTAGCTCCCCTTTATGTGATATCTTTCTCTATTATGTTGTAAGTTCTTTGAGGGCAGGGACTGCCTTGCTTGCTTTAATTTATATCTCTAGGACTTAGCCCAGTTCCTGGTTGAGATTAAGCTTAATAAATTATTGTTGTTGTTGTTCATCATCATCATCATCATCTTTTCTCCTTTCACCTCTGTCCTTATGTCAGGATTCCTATGGCTATATAAGGATCCAAAATCTTAAATGCAAATGCCTGCATTTTTTTTTCTATGCTTCAGTTTCTACATCTACTAGATGCTGTTAGTAATTCTTACCATTAACCTCAAACAGATGGTAATAGTAATGATAACAACAACAACAACAATGTTAGTATTTATATTGAGTCTTCCTCCCAATGAGCTTAAAGGATTTTATAAACATTATTACATCAGTCCTTATAACATGCCTGGGGGCAGGTACTAAGATATTTATTTTTACAGATGGCAAAAATTTCCACCCAGGGCAGTGAGATATATTGACAAAGCACTTTGAGCTCTTCTGAAAGATGTATTTCTCACAACTTTTATTAGTTGTTAATGAGAAAAATTGCCATGGTGCCACAAGACAATTAAATCAGAAAAACAAACAAGTTCTTTTTTTAGGAGGAGGGAAGTGTCTATAAACCTGTTAAATGCAAAAAGAAACACTGATTGTACCTTTGCTTGTGGTTAGGGACTCAACAGCTAAGAGTGTTATGTGACATCTGATTGATATTATTTTATTTCTACACACTTATTCGTTTTTATGAAGTACAGAAAGAGCCCATGATCTTTATATTGCATTATTGTTTTCAAATATTATCATGTCTGTTACCTTTTTTTGATCTTCACCAAAAAACTTGATCATACTTTATCAGGTATGATCAAACCTACTAGACAGAAAAGGAAACTGAGGTTAAAGTAACTTACCTAAGGTCACACAGCTACTTAAATATGGAAGTGAGATCTGAACCATGTCTTCTGGTAGGTACTGTTTTCACTGGAACACAATCCCTGGTGGAGATGTTGATGTCCAGAAAAGATAGTATGCACTTTAAAAGGTTTCACCTGGATAGCTCAAAATGCCAGGTTATCTGGTTGGATTTTGCTTTTAAAGAAGTATAGAGAAGGAGATTGAACAAGTTAACAGTAATAGCTAGCATTTACATAGTGTTTTAAGATTTGCAAAATTCTAAAAAATTATGTGTTATCTTATTTGATCTTCATAACAACCCTGGGAGTAGGTGCTATTACAACCTTTATTCTGTAGATGAGGAAACTGAGGCAGGTAGAGGTTAAGTGACTTGCCCAGGTCACATAGCTAGCAAGGCAGAATTTAAACTGAGGTCTTCCTGACTCCAAGTCCAACACTCTATGTGTACAGGACACTGCACTACATAGAGGGAGTGATACAAAAAGTATAAGGCACAACAGAAATAATGTGTATAAATGAAAATTAGCTATCAGAGGGCACAGAAATTCCAGTGGGAGGGAGGTGAGGAGAATAAGAAAGATGCCAGAGTGAAAGAAGCATAGTTTGGGAGTGGCCATGAAGTAATAATTTCTGTAGAAATCCAGAGAGTAGCTGGCCAGGGAAGATTTCACAGACCAGCTAAAATTGGAGCTTGATGCTTTGTATTTAATAACAGGATTCCAAAAATGGGACAATGTCTCTTTCTCAGAAGAGAATGCATGTGGATATAGGGAATGGGAAATGAGTGCAGTGGATAGAGTGTTGGACCTGAAGTCAGGAAATCCTGAATTCAAATCTGGCCTCAGATAATTACTAGCTCTGTGAGCCTAGGCAAACACTTCATGCCTGTCAGTCTCAGTTTTCTCATCTATGCAATGGGGATCTTAATAGTACCTACCTACCAGGGTTGCTATGAAAAATCAAATGAGGTAATAGTTGCAAAATGCTTTGCAAACTTTGAAATACTATATAAATATTGGCTGTCATCGTCATCATCGTTATTAATCATCCACCATTTTGAGAATATCTGTCTGGCAACTGCCATCTTTCCCCCAAAAAGCTAGACTGTCTGGTTCCTCCTTGCATCATGTATTGAATCCTGTTGATCATTAAGACTTTCTTGACCTTGATGTGGCCTGGACATTCTGGTGAAAAGTGGAAACCTACAGATCAGAACTTTTAATTCTGTGTGTCTTCAGTTTGAGGGATTTTTTTTAATGTAAGGAGAAATTTACATCAGTATAGTATGAATAGAGGTAGAAGTACAGGATAAGGTGACAAGTGATTCATATAGTGGATAAAGAATTGGATTTGGACTCAGAAAACAAAAGAGAATTATCCAGATTTCTCACTCTTCCACTTAGCATTCATTCATCCAACAAAGATTTAAGTCCCTCTTATGTGCTAAATTCTAGAGATACAAAACCAAAATGAAACAGTCTCTACCCTCAAGGAGTTTACATTGTATGATTGGAATATGTATATAGATGGGTAAATACTAAACATATACTTGGTAAATGCAAAGTAATTTCTGGGGTCAGGGCAACCAGGGGAATGAAGTTATGTTTCACATAGGAGGCGACACTAGGCCTTGAAGGAAGCAAAGGATTCTAAGAGGTAAGGGTGAGGAGGGAAGGCTTTCTGGGTGTAAGAGATAATCTGTGAAAAAAGGACATAGGAGATGGAATATTACATGTCAGGAACAGCAGGCAGGCAAATTTGAAGGAGACAGAATGCGTGAAGGGAAATAATGTGCAATAAGCCTAGAGATAAAGGCCAGAGTCAGACTGTGAAGGGCTTTCAGTGCTGAACAGAGTAGTTTATGTTTTCTCTTAGAGGCAATTGGGTGCCACCAGATTTTCTGGAGCTGGGAATGACATGGGTCAGATTTGTGCTCTATTCAGATCAATTTGGCAGCTGTGTAGAGAATAGGTTATAAATGGGAGAAACTTGAAACAGGGAGATCAATTAGGAAGCTATTGTAATGTGAGCTATGTCACCTTGGACCACTTCTTGGAGCCTCAGCTTACTCATCTGTTAAAATGGGGATTCAATTGGGTCAATATTTATTTTAGCTCAAAATCCTCTGATCCTATTAAATGTACTACCTACATCAGAAAACCGGGAGGAAAGCACTTTCTAAAAACTGTAAATCACCAAATAAATGTGAGCTCTTATTATCATGTGTGTGCTTGGCAGTTAAAGCAGCATCTCAAAACTTAAAACAAAAGTTACATAATCACTATCTATTTTTCATAATTGGTCCACATCTGTTGTTATTTTAAACTTTGATCCTTTGTTTGCTTGCTGCCCTACCTCTGCTCAAAGGTTCCTGGGAATGTATTATAACAAACCATAATAGGGTGACTAATTTTGTCATTGTCCTTTTAAACTGAGTTTTCAATTACAAAGATTACAAATCAGATTATGAATGTTCAGGCCATCCCTCCCACCCCTGTCTTTTCAAATTAAAAAAAAATCATAAGGTGATTTCACAGGGCTCATTTTTTGGGGGGTGGGGTGGGGAATAGGTGTTTGTGATCCTTGCATGCAACATTATTTATTCAGCAATATTAAAAGCTACTTGTGGGTCCCTGAGATTTTCCAAAGGAGAGTGATTACTTTGGTACTGCTCAGTTGGCCAATTTGGTGAATAAACCCTTTCACCTAGCTCTTTTTAGATGTGCTGGGAGTCTGGGAAATTGACTCTGTTCTCTCTCTTTCCCTCTCTCTTTTTTTTTTTTTTTGGTCTCCTTTAGCCTCTTCTCTTTTGTCTTTTCTCTCTAAAGTCCAGTACTAAGTAAGTTCTATTATTTTTTTAAAGTCCAGTTTTGGTGTGGTAGTCACATTTTCTCTACCATAAACCAGAGCATACGATCTGAGATAGTCCTTTCATAGAACAGTGTTTTTTAAAAAACAAAACAAAACATTTATTTTTCTTGCAGTTGGAACTATGCCAGAAAATCTACACGATGTGTCTGACAGTGTTAGGGGGAAGGAGGAAAAGAGGGGAAGATAGAGGGAGGGAAAGAGAGACAGAGAGATACAGACAGACATTTGGATAGGCAGAGACAGACAGAGACAGATTGAAGCAGAGAGATTCTGAAGCACATTTCTGAGTGCAATATAATTTCCGGAGAAACAGTTCTTGTAGCAAATAAAAAAAAAAGAATGAAGGGAAAAGAAAACAAAAATAGTTTACCAAAACTAACCAACACATCAGCTAAGACTGTGACAGTGTGTGCAATGTTCCCCAACTATAGCACCCTGGCTCAACACAGAAGGAAAAGAAAAATGGTCCTCCCCCCTTTCTTCTTCCAGGACAAGCTTGATCATTATAATTATGTGGCATTCTTTCTTTTTGTGTGTGTTTCTTCTTAACTGCTTTTATTTGTGTAGCTTTCTGTATTTTGTTTTCCTGGTTCTGCTTACTTACATCAGTTTACATTCACTTACAACTTAACAACTTCTGCTTACTACTATATCTTACATCTGCTTACGTACATCAGTTTGTAGATGTCTTTCCATGCTTCAGTACATTCTTCGCAGTCATTATTTCTTAAGGCTCAGCAATATTCTATTATAGTCATGTACTATATATCTCAACTTTTTTTTGCAATTTTTTTTTTTTAGGCAATTGGGGTTAAGTGACTTGCCCAGGGTCACACAGCTAGTAAGTGTCAAGTGTTTGATCTGAGACTGGATTTGAACTCAGCTCCTTCTGACTTCAGGGCCAGTGCTCTATCCACTGTACCACCTAGCTGCCCCTATAATTTCTTTATCAATGGGCATCTGAATAAATAAACTTTAAAGAAAATTGGCTCAAAAAATGGTTTTAATTTCAAATCTTAAAATTTGTCAATTTTCGTGATGACTTTTACTTTTATCTTCACATCATGAACTTTGAATAGTAATGTCATACCAAAATCACACATATAAAGGAGAGTAGTCTTTTCTATAACAAACTATGTCAGTGGGAGTCCACATAGACATCTTAATAAGCAAGGTCATGGCCAACACAGTGATAAGAGTTTGGAATAAAAATTGCCAAGATTCAAATGCTCTGAAGGAAAATGTGAAAATTGTCTCTATTTTTCATTGATTTCTGTAATCATGGAATTCAATCAATGTTTAAAGTGAATCAGGATGTATATGCAATTTCCTGATTGTTGTTCTCTTATTTAAAGCCTCAAAACCACGATGGATAATTTCCTAAAGATCCATTTTTAACATGTGTGGTATGCATTCTAAAAAGTAAAGGAGACAGCCAAAAAACAGACTACTCCTAACTTTTCTGAGCATTTCTACTTCAATAAAATGAACTAGGAAACCCCAAATACCCACTCCATCCATGCTTCAAAGAGTCAATGGGGCCAAAATCTTTAACAAGAGAAACTTAAAATGTTTTTTGCAGTATCTTTTCTACTATGGTTTCATCTTCTGTCATTTTAATTCTATGCCACCCCCACTACCACCACCCTACTAACAATATCCGTATGAAAGAAATCAGACCTTTCCAACAATGAAAAACACATTTAAGCTACTGCATACCACCACTGCCACTGGAAAAAAATGTATATTATTTTTCCAGTCAGTCTTACGAAAACTGTGCTCTGGCCATGTGTAATTTTGACAATCCTGTTTTCATTTACCAAATAGTTAGTCAGTCCACAGGCTCTAATCAATGAAACTGTCATTACTATTTAGAATGATGAGAAACTTAACACCTTTTCATGTATGTTTTGTTGATACATGAAATATTTTACTCTGAATATAGGGTCCCGTAAAGAGATCCCAAAAGTAGTATGGCTAAATGAAATAGCAAATTGGCATGATTCTCTCTCTCTCTCTCCAGCCCCAGATGGTTTTGTGGCTTCCTCCAAACCCTACATGTGTATAGAAAAGCCCAGATTTCAGTTGAATTGATCAATACTTATGGAAGGCCTATTTTGATAGGCCTTGTGGGAAATATAAAGAAATGTGAGATGTGCTTTTTGCCCTCAAGGAGCAATGTAGTCTAGTTGGGAAGCAAAGATGTATCTATGTGGAAAGGTAATTTAAGACACAAGGAAGTAAGTTAATAAGTTCCCCAAAAAGATGGAAAGGCAGCAAAGAGCTCACTGAGTTTCCAGGTTAGGAAAGCCTCTTCCCAGAGGCCAAGTCTGTTTTGTAAACTGGATACTCTTTTGTGGGATACAGAGTCCATTTCTTGGGATCAGCATTCCCTTGGTCTAGACTCATGCAATGCTAATGGTCAGTGGAATTCAATAAACTTAAGTGTGAATTGTAGGCAGAGTATTGTATAATGTGCTAAAGATGATATAAGCTTTAGATAAGACATAATTCCTGTGCTCATGAAGCAAATATTCTGACAGTATTTGAGGATTCCATACCTTTTCCTCCTCTCATCTGCAGTGTGATGCTACATGAATAGATTCTCTGCTTTTCCTTTTACTACGGGACAATTAATGTGGCTTTTAAAGAGAACAGGCTCTATAAAAACTTGGCTGATTTAGGTCATGGATTGCCTAGTAATGCTCATAGGGGGCTACATGGGCTCTTCCCATGTATTATATAATTACAATTGTAGATCCATGATTATAATTTAATTTTGAATTACATAATGCTAATAACAAAGTCACTAGAATGGCATAGATTACAGAATCTGAACCATAAATTAGGACAGAGAATGAAAGAAAGCCACTTATGTGGAGGCTATTGGAAAGCAGGAGGAATCTGTGACAGCATTGTTGAGGTGTACACTCAGGTTCCCTGTGAGCTAACTCTATTAAATACTTTCTTTTCCGTCTTTTTTAGTGCAAAAGTCACAACATTTTCATTTTTGCTATACTTCAGCTTCATGTGGAATATGTTTCATCTGAGCTGTCAGTGAGATCCTTTTTTGGAATGAACTTTCTACGTGGAGTGGCTCTAAATTTAAATATCTAGGTGCTATAAATCTACATAGTACTTAATAAATAATAGCTAGTAGCTAACAATTCCATAGTGCTTTAAGGTTTGCAAAGTACTTTTACATATAGTATTTCATTCTATTCTCACAACAATCCTGTGAAGTAGGAGCTATCATCTGCCCCCACTTACAGATGAGGAAACTGAGGCTGAGAGAAATTAAGTGACTTGCTTGGGGTCTACACAACTCGTAGGTGTCTAAGACACAATTTGAAACCAGTTCTTCTGGATTCATTTACAGAACTAGAGAGTTGAAATGGACCTCCACAGCCACATATTCTAACACAAAAATGAAAGAAATCAGCATTATACACGACAAGACTCTATAATAATAATAACATTTATTTTGTACTTCAAAGTTTACAAAGCATATATTACATATGTTCCCTCATTTGAGTCTCAGAACATCCTTGTACTATTGTGATCCCCATTCTATAGCTGAGGAAACTGAAGCCAAGAGTGGTTAAGTGACTTTTTCAGGATCACACAGGTGGTACATTTTTGAATTTAAACTTTCAATTCAAAAAGATTTAAACTCAGGGTGTTCTGACTTCAAGTCTAACACTGTCCACCCTGTTACCTCAATGCTAGCCCATGGTGATTGTTTCATTGACATTCAACTGATTATATAACAACAACCTGATTACAGTAGAATGTACGCTCCATGAGGATAGGGAATGTCTCACTTTTGTATTTGTATCCTGAAGACCCAGTATAATAGCTGTCAAAATGAGGACACTTAAAAAATGCTCACTGATTAATGAATTGACTCTTCATCTGCATAGCAGTTTAGACTAACTGTAATATTCCCAGAGTGATGTCCTGACTGAAATTCACATCAGGGACAAATATTTTAATAATCCATGTCTTGGGAATTCTCTTCCTTTTCTGCTGAGTAATGATTTTTCTGCTTTGAGTTTGTAGTATAGTTTTAGTATCTTTTCCTTATGTAATAGAAATCCATCAATTAAACTGAACACAACAAACTTAATATGTCTAAGATGCTGAGAGGGAAAAGAGATGGATTAGACATAGACCTTGTTCCTAAAGATCTTAAATATAAACATGACACTTTTGGGCTGATATAATTTAGTCTACGTAATGTTGATGTTAATTTTTGTGTTTTTAAAAATTGGTGACTATGCAAAACCTTGGTGCTGTGTGTCAAATACATTTGATGAATAAAGGAAATAGACTTTTTTTGTGTGTGTGACTTAAAACGTTCAGCAAAAACCAGTTTGGCAGCATAGTTCAACGGCATGGCTAGATTGTCTCCATTTTTTTTTTGTTTTGTTTTTAAGTTATTTCATGATTTTGCAGTGTGTTTTTTATTTAAACATCTCCCTGGATTGTTAGAAACAAGAAAGCTCTAGCATTTGGCCAGC
Organism: Vombatus ursinus; assembly: GCF_900497805.2. Lineage (NCBI taxonomy): Eukaryota > Metazoa > Chordata > Mammalia > Diprotodontia > Vombatidae > Vombatus > Vombatus ursinus. The sequence goes on along the minus strand of NW_020954604.1, from coordinate 8,058,414 downwards.
ATACAAGAACTAGATGCAAAACTGATTATAAATGGAAAATAAAAGAAAGCAGTCTGATTTCTTGGCCCAACTAGTGAAGAGACACCAGAATCAGGCAGTAGAAGTGGCAAATGACAAAATGTGTTGGGGGGAGGGGCAAGAGCAGAAAAGAAAATACTTTATTCAGATGAAAATCATATTGAAATTGAGAGAGAACAAAAAAAAATAAGAGAGAGGGAGAGAGAACTAGAGAGAAAATGAGAGAAAAATGAGAGAGAGAAAGGGAAAAGAGATGGAGGGAAAGAGAAAAAATGAGAGAGGGAGAGAGAGAAGGGGAGAGAGAAGGGAGAGAGAGGAGAAAGAGAGAATAAAGCACATGCTTGGATTTCCTTCTGTTCTGTCGGGTGCGCCCTCCCGTCTTCAGCTCTGTTGTGCAGGCCACACACACAGGGTAGGGCTGTCCATCATAGAACCCAGATGCCCAGCTGCAGAAGACATTCTTTCAGCAGTATCAGTCGGTTCCTTGGCAAGGCTTTTCGGCAGTCTCAAGAAAATAGTCCTGGAACGGCTTTTGGGTCTGTCTTGTGGTTATACTGTTGCCGGCTTGTATCTAGTTTCTGATCTGACCTTGTAGGCCTGGACACTGTTTACTTTTAATTTACTTCTTCTTCTTTTTTTTTTTTGATCTGATGAATTATGTGATTTTAATTTAACTCTGTAGAAATTTTGTGAACATCTAAAGACACACACACACACACACACACACACACACACACACTCTTCTCCTCCCCCCTGCCCCCTTCCTGATTTAAGGTGGGGGAGAAAAGACAAAAAGGTTAGGGGAAGAAGAAACATCTACCTTAATGCTACAAGCAAATTAGCAAAATAAAAAATATAAGTTTTTCTTATGGATTTGTTTTCAAACTTAATTAGTTTTAATAACCTGAAAAAGAGAATTGGTTCATTTCATAAACTAGCTACCGTAATAAAAATCAAATTGATACAGGGGGCAATCTGGCAATGGGTCAACCCTGGCTATTCTTAAGAGAATATTCTCTAGCTTGAAGGGAAATCTCCCTCGAAAATGTTTTTTAATCTCTGTATTCCTTGGTTTAAAACTTTAGTGTTATAACATTCATATTGCTGAGCTTCTGAACTGAAAAGGACTTTATTTTTCTATTCTCTTGATTATTTCAAGGTTAGCCATTGAATGTTGCTTAGACTTCACACAAGAGGGTGGTTTTAAATCCACAAACCCCCCCCACCCCCATCCCCTTTGTGGGTGGATTATGCTCAGGTTCTGCAACCAGGATATGAAGTCTGAGGATCTCATTTGCCAACACTATTGCAGGCTTTGGGAAGATGATGACTTTTTAGTAGTTGGAAGGTTTTTTGTTTTAAGTTTGCTGTGATGTGTGACTGATACTTAGGTGATACCGATTCCTAAATCTGCTGGGCCTCTTTCTCCTTTTTAACTGACCCTTTCAGGAAAATTAACATGTGGTAACCAACAAAATACCTTATACAGTGTGACAGGTGCTAATCTTGGAGGAAATTCACCTGATATACCACCCATTAAGGGTATGGTGCTTGAAAATGGCCTATTGTCTCTTTGAAGGTGTCGGCAGGCATGTGCAGACCACACAGAATGGATTGCACTGAAGGCAATAGAGTGAAATTGTCTGCATAATTATTTTCATTGGATTGAGAATCAGCAGTCCTCTCTTGGTTCAGGAAATAAACCTCTGTTAAAACCATATGGCACTATTCTCAGAAGAGATGTTATTACAGGGCCACTTCCCTCTGAAATCTTGAGTCAAGAATTCTTGAAAGGAGTCACATATGGGCAAAAATGAATATGAAGTTTTCCTTTCTGGGAGTAGTGTGAAAGTCTGACGTTCTTCTGTCCTTTGCATAAATGTCACCCAGGTCCTTTATGTGGGTGGAAAGAAGAACTGAGTGATGACACACCCATTTAAGGTACAGAGACTTTTCTGCATTTCTAGGTGGGTAGAGGTATCTTTTTTTTTTCTTAAAAGAAAAAAAAAAGTATTCCTCCGAACCAATAAGAAACATGTAATTTGTCAAAACTACAAACACATTTTAAGGTCAGGGTAACTACATCCTGTCTGTCAACTCCTTATGCAGATTTAGTTGGTTCTGCCATGTGTTTTCTCCCCCTTCACTGCCCAGTCTAATTGTCTGTAAGGTTGCTTCTGAGCCACTCAACTCATTAGGAACATAGAGTTTTCTTTAGAGGGAAAGGTAAAGTGATTACTGATCCTTAGGAATTTGTATGACAGTTGGATCTTTTAGGATGAACCAAACTATTTCTGTTTAATAAATAAGGGGACACCTAGTTTCTTAGTTCTAGATTGCATTGTGGTAAGGCACTTCCTTCTTTCTTGGTGACATCAATTTACTCACCTGTAAAATGGGCCAGGGTTGGGTTGAGTAGATCATAGGATTTAAAGCTGGAAGAAAGGACTTTAGTAATTGCCTCAGGTGGTTCCCTACCACCATAGCATCCAATGTGAAACCTAGGTATATGGTTCTTAAAAGAAATATCACCAAAGCACAGCCCATTACAGAGGAAGCTGGAGAGGACCCATATCTGGTGATAAGTCAGCCTGGAGTGCATGTATTGGTTTACCTATCTTCCAAAGAGGAGCTTTTAAACAGTGTGGCCCCAATTTCCAGATAAGTAAACTGAGGCTGAGAAAATTGCCTCAATATCACATAGCTAGAAGGTGTGAAAACTGTCACTTGAACCCAGGTCTTGTGACTCCATGATGTCTAAGGTCTCTTTGAACTCTAAGGATTTATGATTCAAATACCCAAAGGATTTTTGACTTCTCAACAAGATGGGAAATTCCCAGTGTGGGAATTCTTAATACTTACACAGGTTGCAACTAACCCAGGTATGATTTGGTAGAAAAGTCCTAGGGAGTTACCTAAAAGAGGCTAAGTGATTTGTCCAAAGTTATACAGCTAGTAACAGGCTTCCAAACTATATCATGCTTCCTTTGTCATATATACATATGTAATATGTTTATACATATGTATATAATAAATTGTAAATATATTGTTAGTAACAAAAAGGGAACAAGATTAAGAATTAGTTCATAATTAAGCTTTTGCAGTAAGAATTTAAAACTGATTAATTGTTGATCTTGATTTTTGCTACATGTTTTAATTTAGTAGTAGCAGTGTTACACATTTAACCTCGTGTACCACATGATGTTTGTCTTTATCACTGATCTCAGTGATAAACTGATCTCAGTCTTGAGTTTAGGGTTGCTGTTTAGTCTCTGCTATGGAAGAAAACAAATGGACCATTGATATGTAGTCACCTCTATTATTAAATCTGGAATCCCATCAGAATTTCTAGTGCCCAGTCTGGCTGGCACTAATGCCATTAGGCTAAAACATCTATTTCCATGCCAGATACACAGTGGGTGCTTAATAAATACTAAACCTTTCTCTCCCTTTTTACATCCAAGAGAAAGATAACAAGAAATACTTCTGAATGTTGGTACAAGAGAAACTCTTTCTCAGTTCCTCTTCTGAATTGCCCCCTTTTGTCAAGGTATACACCAAAGGAGATCGAATTGTTCCTTGGCTGCCAGCAGCAGCCTGGCTGAGGAGTTTGGCTGTTCTGCTTCCTCCTGGGGAGCACAGGTGAGCCAACATGTGCACGCCGAAATATTCCAAATGGGTCTCCTCCCTTACGAGGCCCTGGCTGTGCCTCTTCTGAAGGACTGTGTTCCCTCCCAGATTTCGCATGAATGTTGTAGCCATGTGCACTGAATGTAGGATGGAGGGACTTAAAGGCTAGAGTGGGGAATCAGTCACTCTTCTCTCTTTTCCCAACTCACAACCTTGGAGTTTCCTACATAAACATGGCAGATTTCTGCTGTGCTATACTCCCACAGTGAAGTTAACTAGGATCCTCAGTTGGAGGTGAACGTGCTATGGCTGCTGCTGAAAGTGCTGTGAGTTCAGACCTAGGGATTGTTTGCTTTCATATATTCTGCAAAGAAGGGACCCAAAAGGAACCCCATTTCCCTTCCATTTGTGGAAGGAAATTCAGAGCACTATAGGAGTTCAAATTAAAAAGGCTGTAGCAGGGAATTGAGTATGAAAGCATTATAGAAAATATTTCTAAATAAGAGCACTATTGTGAGGCAACTAACATAGTAGATAAAACTCTATATGTGGACTTGGAAGAATGATGCCTGAATCCTGCTTCAGACAATTATTGATTCTGATAATTACTGACCCAGACAAGATGTGACCAAGGCAAATCACTTAATCTCACTGAGCCTCAGTTTCCTTAATTTTAAATGAGGGTAATAATAGCACCTGTTTCACAAGGTTGTTTTGAAGATCAAATGAGATAATGTATGTAAAGAACTTTGCAAACCTTAAAGACATAAATATGAATTGTTAGATACATTGGAGTTCAGTATAAGAGCCTTGTAGATAGGTTTGGGGTATAGAAGTATTATAGGATGAAACAATGTTTCCAAATAAATGTTTGTCAAACATCTACTATAGTATATGTTCAATAGAATGGAACTCAAACTAAGACTTCCCTTTTCTGGACATTTGCAAATTTCGTTTTGTGGATGGATTTAATGAAGTTATCTCTCTATAATATAGCCTCACGTCTGATAGGATCCTGCATCTTGCCATTGTTTATTCTTAGGTATCTTCCTATTTCAATTTAACTTCTTCTTATGAATGTAATTCAGTTTTTATTTGAAAACCAGAAGTTTTTCTTGTTTGTATTCAATAAACTCCAGTACTCCCTATGACGTCTAAGATCAGATATAAAATCCTGCTTCATTTTTAAAGCCTTTCATAACCTGTCTCCTTCCTACCTTTTGAGTCTTCTTATACCTTACTCTTATCCGCATGCTCTTTGATCCAGTGATGCTGGCCTTCTTTCTTTTCCTAGCACAGGACAGACCATCTCCTGGCTATGCATTTTCACTGGCTGTCCTCCGTCTCTAGGAACTCTCTCCCTCCCCATATCTGTTTCCTGGCTTCCTTGACTTCCTTCAAGTCTCAGCTATTGTCCCACCTTCTGCAAGAAGCCTTTCCAGTATTCCTTAATGTTAGTGTCTCCTTCTGAGACTGTTCCCAATTTATCCTGTATATTGTTATTTGGTTGTTTCAGTTGTGTACAACTCTTTGTGATCCCATTTTGGGGTTTGCTTGGTGAAGAAAATGGAGTGGTTTACCATTTTCTTCTTCAGCTCATTTTATAGATGAAGAAACTGAAGCAAATAGGGTTAAGTGACTTGCCCAGGGTCACACAGCTAGTAGGTGTCTGAGAGTGAATTTGAACTCATGAAGAGTCTTCCTGATTCCAAGTCTAGTGCTCTATCCACAGTACCACCTAACTGTCCTTTATCCTGTGTGTGTATAAATATTATATATATTTGGTGAAGGCAAGTGTTGGATATTACCCAGTACTTTCTGATGGTGAGAGACCTGTCAATAGGATCTCATCT